>NW_021604743.1:717864-786048 GCF_004785775.1 Grammomys surdaster | reverse complement strand
CCCTCTCTCCCTCTCTCTCTCTCTCTCTCTCTCTCTCTCTCTCTTTCTCTCTCTCTCTCTCTGATACAGAGTTTCACTGTGTAGCCCTGTCTGCCTAGAACTCACTTTGTAGACCAGGCTGGCCTCAAACTCAAGAGACCTGCCTGCCTCTGCTTCTGAGTGCTGGGACCAAAGGTGTGCACCACCACGACCTGGCTCAAATGTTAAATTTTCAGTAACACACAAGACCGACTTGTCATGATGGGGTTTTATAATATCAATTTCATGCATGGCATAAATGGAAAAACTGAGGCCCTACGATGTTCAGGTCACAAAGATGTTATGTATACAGGGTCACTCACAGTTGGAATCATACAAGGTTGCTGTGCTGACTTTCACACATGATTCCACAATGGAGCTTGGAGGACCATTCTAGTTCCTGGAAGAATTTGAGTAATCATCACATTCTCCATGGTGTAGGCTTGGAAGGGGCAGAGGAACAGGACCTGATGTGGAGCCAATAGCCCCTAAGCTATGCCAAGCCAGTGTGGCAGCAAGAACACAGGATAAATAGCAGACAGGATAGGACTGGCCTGGTCAGAACAGGCAGAGGCAAAACATTCAGCATTTATCACAGGGCTGAGCAAGATGAGACAGAACCCAAGACCCAGTGCCTGTCTCCCCTCCAGCTGCAGACAGGACAACTGAGTACACTGCTCCTCTGGAGAGTCTGGTATCTGATAAGTCAGGGCACCTGGCAGGCTGCCCACCAGTGTTGGGAGCATGTGTGTTAAATTGCATGCCCATTCAAGCATTCAATTAGTGGAAAACTAGCAGGTAGTGAGTTAGCATTCTCTACACATATTCTTGAACATTTTATGGGACTCTTTCATTCTTAAAAAGATTGTATGCTTCTGAGCTGGATGTGGTGATATACTTGTATATCTGTAGTCCTAGCTACTCTGTATACTAAAACAAGGATGTCTGGAGCCTCAGAGGAGAAGGGCAGGAGGAGAAGCTGTGCTTGGGGCAGCTGTGTGCTTACAGTGTGGTTGTTGGTGTGGGATCTATCACAAGTCTAGACAGTTAGGGAGACCAAGCATGTAACTGCTTCCAGAAGAGATGGCTAGGAGGGCCTCGGAGATCGATGACTCTACTTACCTTTTTTAACTAAGAATACCTTCCGGGGAAGTTTCCAGGTCAACCCCTAAAGTGGAGACTAAAGCATAGAAAAGTGACCTGAAACAAAGGCCAACAAGAAAGAGTTTTGGCATCATGCCCATTATGTCCCAGACACATGGACCTAGCCAGGTGTCTGGAGAGACACTGGCCCCTTTTTGTACATAGACTTGGGGCACACACTGGACTACTAGGACACAAATCTATACACTCATAACATTACACCAAACCATGCATTTCTGGGGTGGGGATGTGGCTCTGTAGAGAGAGCATGTCTAGTATGTAGAGGCTGTAGATTTATTCCCAACACCACAAAAGCAACTGCAAATTGCAGCCTCAGTTCTACCAGGAAGATAACATTTTAGTGCATCCTTTCCCTTTCTAATTTGAACTCATGGAATATATTACACATAGGTATTATTTTCTATTATTTCATTAATAATGAAATTCTGGGCTAAAGACAAAACCCATTTGGTAGAGTGCTTACAGAGCAAGTATCAAAGCTCAGTTTGATTTCTAGAACTACATACACCAGTAGCAAACAGAAGTTGAAGCTTGTCTTCAGCTATATTGGGAATTAGATCATATTCAGTTATATTGGCTAGCCTGGGCTATATGAGACTGTGTCTCAAAAAAATGCTGATGTACAAAAACTCAAATGCTGGGATATATATACATATACATATACATATACATATACATATTACATATATATGTATATGGAAGTTAACAGAATGTGGATGAATGTACATATGCATGTTCATATGTGTGTGTGCATGTTCATATGTGTGTATGCGTGCATGTATGTGTGTGTGTAGCTCTGAAGCAACTATGTTGTCAAGGGTCTATATGACTGGTTGTTTTTCAGCCACGTTAGCTGATATACCCGATCTACAGAGAGTTGTGCCATGGACACACAGCCGTTATTAAGAAGGCTAGAAATACCAGGTAAGAGCTTTTTGAACAGGCAGCTTTTTGTTATAGGACAAGACTTCCACCATTTACAAAATAGTAGGCTAAATAATCTCACCAGCCAGGCACATGGCCTCAGACCAGGAGCCTGTAAAGCATATCTCATATAACAGAAGAGGAAGGAACTTTGAAGGTGTGATTAGGCTAAATTAGATCATGTGATACAGAACCTTTCCTGGATTATTCTGTAGGCAAGATGCAGTCACAGAATGGAAGCAAGAGGGAGGCAGGGACAGAGCAAGTGGACGGTGGGAGCTATCCCCTCCAGGAGCTGCTCCTCTAACCCTCTAACCATCTTGAACTTTGCCCTCTGAAATGCCTTCTGGACTCCTGACCTGAAAGAGAATAGCTTCATGTTAACTGAAGCCAGGAGCTGCTGCTGCTGTGTGCTGTGGTTCAGCAGTTATAAGAACTGCTTTCTCTCTCTCTCTCTCTCTCTCTCTCTCTCTCTCTCTCTCTCTCTCTCTCTCCTCTGAGACAGATTTCTCTATGTAGCCCGGCTGTCCTGTGTCTCACTCTGTAGACCAGGCTGGCCTGGAACTCAGAAATCCACCTGCCTCTGCCTCCCAAGTGCTGGGATTACAGGTGAGCACGTGTATGTGTTTCATCCTGACCCACATTAGGAAAGTGTGAGTCCTTCTCATCCTGGTCCCACCTGATGCAGTGCAGGTGCACATACAGGAAGCCAGAAAACATGTAGAAGCTATCCAGGGAAAGGTCACGGAGCTTTTCCTCCTGTGCCTGCTTAAGTCTTTTCTCAAAAGCCTAATTCCATCTCTCTCCTCCATTCCCTTCCTCCATTCCCCTTCTCCATCCCTCCCTCCCTTTCCCTTCTCCCTCTCCCTCCTCCAATATTTCTTCCCTTACCATCAATAAGGAACAAATCAGCGAATGAACACACAAGGAGTTCAATGAGTTACTAACTAAGCATCTATTAAGTGCTGCAGTTTGGTAAGCACTGTATTGGTACCAAGGGCCAAAGACAATGAACATATCCTCTGCCCATGGGAAAGGATCTGCCCACAGATCTGTCACAATTATCTCCAGCACAGCATATAAAATTGCACGGTAGGCTAGGGAGATGGCTACATCAGTAAAGTTTTGAGATTTGGTTAGTGGATATGTATTGTAATGCTAATTACTGGCTCTGGTTGCCTCCTGGATGAGGAGATCCTCACACCAAGTTATCCCTGATGGGTCAATAAAGATGCCTACCCTACAGCCTATGGCTGGGCAGAAGAGAGGTAGGCAGGGATCCAGTTGCAGGGCTTGGGGTCTATGCGGAGGCCATGAGGAAGGGAGAGGGCAGGTCTGGAGAGAGGAAAACACCGTGGGGTAAGTGTCTCATGAAAACATGGCCATGAGGGTTGGCCAATCAGAGTAAGAGTGGCCCAGGTGGAATATGGCAAGTTATAACGGGGTTATTGATATGGAAGTAGATACTAATAGCTTAGAGGGTAGATGTCTGCCCAGCTCTACTGCTTTAAAGCCTTATCATAAATATAAAGGTTTGGGATCTTTTATCTGGGAACTAAATGATCCAAGGCAGGTTAGAACCCCCCTACTAACATCTTCCACAACAGCAAAGTGCTTGCTGCATATGCGTGAGGACCTGAGTCCAGTCCACAGCACACATGTAGAAAAGCCAAGCCTGGCAGCCTGCGCCTATACTCCCAACACCCTCCGGGAAGGTGGAGACCTGGAGTCCCTAGAACTCACTAGCCAGTCAGCATATTAGACTCAAGGGAAGGATCATTTCACTGTAAACATGGGATTATAGCCACAAAGGAGCTGCCCACCGGCCTTCATTTGTTCTCGGGAGCTATTCCAAGCCGTCTTCTGAGTCTGAGTCCCTGTTCATACGCTACCCAATAGCACTTAGACATTTATCTCTTTATATTCCCAGGAAAACCACTCAGTGGGTATTCTGAAATAAATTTTACAAATTAAGCATATGGGCTGGAGAGATGGCTCAGCCTTTAGGGGCATTGACTGCTCTTCCAATAGGTCCTGAGTTCAATCCCCAGCAACCACATGGTGGCTCACAACCATCTGTAATGGGATCTGATGTCCTCTTCTTGATGTGTCTGAAGACAGCTACAGTGTACTCATATACATAAAATAAATAACTCTTTAAAATGTTTTAAAAATCCTTTTAAAAAATTAAGAATACAAGGGTTTTACGGCGGGGAAAGGCATCTGGAAAGTGTCTGTTAATGTGCCTATTGTAAGACATATGGGTTATGTTATGTCACTTGCTTTCTGCTGTCTTTTAGTAGAATAGTTTTGACGATCACATATTGCTAATATCTCTCTGTCTCTCTGTCTCTGTCTCTGTCTCTGTCTCTCTCTCTGTGTGAGTGTCTGTGTGTGTGTGTGTGTGTGTGTGAAGAATAATCTACCGGGACGGACATGGCATCTTACCAATGGTTACTACACTGAAGAAAATGTCTTTCCCTTCCCCATCAACCATTACTATTAGCTGTCTATAAATCTTTAAAGAACGTTCTGCTTTCAGGCTAAGCCTTTTGTCCCTAACCACTGCCCTGCCCGCCATCAGCACTTATTCTAGCTCTACCTGAGTGGGACTCTCCTTCTACCAAAGTTCCTTAAACTATAAATCCCCATGAACTGAAGGCAGCAGCAAGCCACTGTGGCACTGGAGCTGGCGAGGCACTGGAAAGTGATGTGCAAAGCAGACGTGCAGAGAGAGGCAATAGAGGCATAAACCCATGGGCAGCACAGGCAACGCCCATCCTGATGGCTGCACAGCTTTGCATGACAACCCCTCTAGGGATTTGGGTCTATCTGTGGCCCTTGGAGTCACAGGATTCTTCTCTGGAGTAAATTTCCCTTTACTGAAATGAATTGGCTGAAATTCTATCCTCAAAAAGGAAGCAACTGACCACATGGGGACAAATCTGACTGCCTGTATTTTAACAGTCCACATTCTTGCCATTCTTAATGGTTAAGTGGCCGTCCCTAAATGTTAAGATATTGTAACAGTTCACAAGGTCTTGGGTCATTTGCAGCTTTTCCTGCTTATTGATGGTGGTACTACAACCAACAGACAGAATAGTTAACTTCTCCTCCATAGGTAAGATCAAAGTCTGCGGAGAGGGGTTGTGTCTATTTTCTCCCCACTCCCCTCCAATTCCCTGACACCAGCCCCAGCAGGGCATCTATTTTCCCACAGCCCTACTTAAACTGTGCTTTATTTCTATTTCAATTTGTGTAGTGGTACTTTGCAATTACTTAACCGGTGCTTCTAAATTGCTAGCTAGGTTTGGTGAGAATTAAATTGGATAATATACACAGAGACCTGGCATACAGCAAATTGGATTTTAAAATCATTCTGAGCTACTATTTAATTAAAACTAAGATATTGATCTTATTATAAATCTTTTTTTTTTAATCTATTTTGCTGAGTGATGGGTTCTCTTATCTACACAACACTTCTCCTCTGCCATGGCGGCCGCCCCGGAGCTCAGGCTCCCTGCTCCCTCCCATACCCACTGAAGGAGTTCCTTTAGTATCGTGACATTAATGCTGTCTATGTGCTGGGAACTCTCCAGTGTGTCTCTTCAGGTCCCTCTCCATTGTACCCTAAGCACACCTAACTGCTTACTGGATCTCTCCACTTTGAAGGGCCACCTCCTACTAATCTATCAGGGCTGAATTCCTGCTCCCACCTTAGCAAACACCAAAGGATCCTTCCAGGCTGAAGCCAACCATCCTGAGTTATTGCCGCCTTCATCTTACCCCACCTCCAGCCTCCTTATCTTTCTGGCACTACCTTTTTTATTTTATTTTTTAATGTGTATGGGTGTTTTGCCTGCATGAATTTTGCAGCTCTGTCTTTAAAATATATACTAGGGGCTAGAGAGATGGCTCAACCTTTAAGAGCACCGGTTGCTTTTTCAGAGGACTAACGTTTGGTTTGTAGCACTTGTGTAGCAGGTCATAATTATATGTAACTACAGTTCCAGGGGATCTGACACTTCTGACCTCTTTGGGCTCCTGGGTACACGCAGTACACGTTCACACACATATAAAGTAGAATACTTACTTTTAATAAAACATAAAACATATGCTAAACATAATGCCATCTTTCCAATGTCCCAGCAACTTCCCATCCCTCCATCCTCACCATGTTCACTGTCCCCTGCATATAAGCCCCACTCAGCAGTGACACATCACAAGGTGCAGGCTCTGAGGAGAATGTGCCATACGCAAAGGGAGAGAATCGCCCCGCCGCCAGCTTTCCAGCAGAGCTTCTGCACGTTTGTCAGCCACTGGCAAGAGGCGTGGACTGCTGGCTCCCTCAGGGCCAGTCAAGATCCCTCTGGTCTGGAAGTGTTGACTCTTCTGGCAAAGAGACTCAGGAGAAAACTGGAGCTCTGCTTGTTAAGGAAGAAATTGGGGATAAATAATGGGTAGGCATCTAAACAGAGCCACCATCGGTGAGAGGTCACAGTCTTACTGAGTAGCCAAGGTCAAGTACTGAACCCATAACCCTGCCTTGGCCTCCTAAGTGCTGGGATTACCAATGCACATCACAACGTCCAGTTTATGCTTTGGTTTTGGTATCAGTCTAACACACTAGCCTCCAGGTGAATTAGGAAATAGTTACTCCTCTTTTGGAAAAACTTGTGAAGGATTTTAAATATTCCTCTTTAAAGATTTATTTTTGCCGGGCGGGGGTGGTGCACGCCTTTAATCTCAGCACTTGGGAGGCAGAGGCAGGCGGATTTCTGAGTTCGGGGCCAGCCTGGTCTACAGAGTGAGTTCCAGGACAGCCAGAGCTATACAGAGAAACCCTGTCTCGAAAAAACAAAAAGATTTATTTTTATTTTTTTAAATTGTATGTACGCCGTGGGTCTCTGTGTGGATATGTGCACATAAGTACAGGTGACAGGGAGAGCCAGAGGAGGGTGTTGGATCCCCTGCAGCTGGAGCTGAAGGCAACTCGGCCACCTGTGAGAGACACTTGGCAGTCCTTTAGTACTTGAGATGTTTGGTAGAAGTCACCAATGAAGCCACTGGCGGTTGGGCTTTTCTCTGAGGTCTCCTTTAGGAATTGAATTCGGCGACCCCATGCAGGTTAGCTGAATGCTGCGTCCTGTGGGGTTTTTATTTGCAACTAATGAAATCTCTGTATCCTTGTCTGTCTATTCAGGTGTTCAGTTCTTTTGAGTCAATGTTGCAGTTTCTGTCTTTGTTACCTAATTTGTCTGCACATAATTGCTCAAGACGTTCCCTGTGACTCTATTTCTGGAAAATCAGTAGTCATGTGTCCTTCACCTCTGATGTTAGTAATGAAGTCTTTCTTCTTGGTAAGGTTAGCTAAAACTTGTCTTGTTTCTCTTCTAAAGACCAGATCAGTTTCTGCCTCTATCGGTGGTCTCTGTTTGCTATCCTCCCTTTCTGATCTCTTTTTGATTGACCTCTGCCCTCATTTCCCTCCCTAATGTGTTTATAAAGAGGATAAAAAGATAAAGAGTATGCTCTGTGGGTGTGTAGAGAGGTATAGGGGAAGGGGATGTCTCAGCGGAGGCATCTCTTCCTCCTGAGGGACCAGTCACACACTGGTATAGCATAGAATAGAGTTTATTCAGGGCATGGGGAGGGGAGCCAGTGGGGTGGGGGAGAGAGAAAGAGAGAGAGAGAGAGAGAGAGAGAGAGAGTGCGAGAGAGAGAGAGCGAGAGAGTAGTCGAGGCCGGCCATGACTACATGGAAAGAGGAGGTAAGGGAGGGGGAGGGGCGAGGGGACAGATAGAAGCTAGAGGGAAGAGATCAAGAGAGCAAGAAAGCTAGAGAACAAGAGAGTAAGAGAGCGAGGAGGGGGCAAGCAGCCTCTTTTATAGTGGGCACGCCTACCTGGCTGTTGCCAGGTAAGTGTGGGGAGGAGCATACCTGGCTGTTGCCAGGTAACTGTGGAGGTGGAGTTTAGACAGAATACTAACACTCCCTCTCTTCCTTATGATTATATTGGATTTAGATTCTCTGTCTTTTCTTTGTTTTCCTTCCATTTTGTTCTAGGGATTGAACCCAGGGCTTTGCTCTATGACTGAGCTACACCCTAGCACCTTTTCCATGGCTTCAGACTCAAAATCATCTAAGCCTCCAGTACTGAGGTTGTGTGCACCATCTCACCTGGCGTACATGCGTTGTGTGTGTGTTGTGTGTCTCTGTATTGTCCATAATTTGCCGAAGAATGATAGCCTTGACGCAAACAATATGTAAACACAAAGAGTGTTTTATTCTGTAAAAGTCCAGCATGCTCCCGTAACCAAGATCGGGAGACAATCAAGTGAGCTTGCAGGCCAGATTTAAAGCACATTAGGGGATTTGGGGGTAGGTGACCGTTAGCATTCTGTCTAAACTCCACCTCCACAGTTACCTGGCAACAGCCAGGTAGGCCCGCCTACTATAAAAGGGGCTGCCTAGCCCCTCCTCACTCTCTTGATCCCTTGCCTGCAGGTTCTCTGTCCCCTTGCCCATCCCCCTTCCCTTCCCCCTCTCTCCACGTGGTCATGGCCTCTCTCTCTCTCTCTCTCTCTCTCTCTCTCTCTCTCTCTCTCCCCCTCTCTCTGCCTCTACTACCCTCCTGGCTCCCCATGCCCTGAATAAACTCTATTCTCTGCTATACCGGTGTGTGACCGGTCCCTCAGGGGGAAGAGATGCCTTGGCACGGGCCCGCTGACACATCCCCTTCCATCATTGGTCCCCTTCCTTCAGTGACCTTTATATTGCTCCATCTCTAGGGACATTCCAGAACCATTATGGGGCGGGGGAAAGAGGGCTGGAAACTACTGCTGGCCCAGTGTCATTGCCTCAGGCCTGAACTTGCCTGGATTTACCCAGTTCTTGGAAACAAGAGATTTAGGTCTCGTCTCCTGAACTGCCAGTTTGAAGCCTGTCATGGAGTCAGCCTAGCCTTCTCAGTGTTTGTGAATAGAAGTTGACATTGGGTGTCACTGATCCTAGAGTCTGCTGATTTGGGTAGACTAGTAAGTAAGTAGTCCACAGGAATTCTCATTTCTGTGCCCTTCCCATCCCAAGCACTGGGGACCACAGGCATACACCCCATGCTCAGCTTTTCCCCTGAGTACTGGGGATCTGAACTCAGTTCCTAATGTTTGCACATCAAATACTTTTACCAACTGGGTTATAGCCTCGGACCCCCTGTTTTTGTATTTGTGAGACAGTCTCATGCAGCATAGAATCTGTACAGATTGCGGTTGACCTTGAACTCCTGATTCCCCTACCTCTAGCTCCTGAGTGCTGAGACTGTAGGGATGTGTCACCACATTCTGCTTGTGTTCCTCCGCTGTAAAGAGCGAGAATAACTTACTGAATACTTTGGTAAAATAGTAGCCATGAACTAAGTAAGAATTACAGTATTGAAGCTGGGTATTATGGAGCATACCTGTAATATAGCATTGGAGATGTAGGGCAGGGGGATTGTAAATATGAAGTCATTTTGGCCCATATAGCAAGACTCTTACACATACATACTAAGTGGTATACATTAAGGATATTCAGAGAAAGTATAAAGGCATTATGTATTAATTTTCTCATTTTCACCCTTTTGGCTGTTTATGCCTATGTTGTGCCTTACCGTGGGGATGACAGAGTCACAACTTAATCTCTCTGCAGACCTGCAGTTACCCAAACTAAAGACAGTAGGCAGGGAGGAAGCAGCTTCGGTAACTTTAGAGCCTTCAGAGAAGACAGGAATTGATGTCTCACTTCAGGGCCTTGCTGTTTTACATTTTTTATCTCCAAGCCAGCGGCTTCTTGTTTAGTTAATTATGTCTCTCAAGAGACAGAGGATTAGACAACCAGGTCTGGAAGCAGGGCTCGGGTGGCAGAGGCTTTCCTAGTGTGGTGAGTGATATTAACAAATCCGCCTGCTCTGGAATCGCCCTGGAGACAAGGCTGCAGGCACACCTGTGAGGGATTATTTAGGTTAGATCCTGGGCCTGCCCGTCCTGTGAGGGATTATCCCGATTAGGCTAATGGAAGTAGGAAGACTCACTACAGGAAGGAAGTGCAGTTCTTGAAGGAAGCTTGGGACAGCTCTCTGCGTCTTGATCAGCTGTTTCGAGCTCCTCCAGCCAGGACTCGCTGGCCTGGTGTCCATTGAAATGTAAGCAAAAATGCCCCCTTTTCTCTTCTTAAGTTGCTTTTGTCGGGATACCTGTTAGCATACACAAACTCTGGGATGAATCCCCAGTGTCTTGGAAAATGGAAGTGGTGACCCCACCTTGTAATCCTACCCCCAAGGAGGCAGAGAGCGGGAGGAGGGTCGGAAATTCACAGCAAGTTGGACGCCCTACTTCAAGTAAAATAAAATAAAAAGAAAGCCGTTCATCAAGACCGCTGTTTGCCCTGTCCCTCTGAAAATAACTATTTTCCGTGAATCTCCACACTTCACCTCTGCCCGCCACGGGGCTGGGGCGCTAACCCTTCGTCAGGATCTGAGCATCCTCCTGTAGATTCCGCGCATCTCCCCCACTCCACCGCAAAGCCCTCACACGGCGGGAGCTGGCATCCTCTCACACTGCCCTCAGTTTCTCTGTGTTTCCTCAAATAGCCTCGGCTTGTGCCTCTGGCAGTTCATCTTGCCCAGTCATCGCCACCTGGGTATTTATGGGTTGCCGTCACACCTCCCGTCTCCTCTCAGACTGTGGAAGTTGACACTTTCAGATTCTCTTCTCCCTCCATCCACAGAAAGAATAGCTTCTGCCCAACTGCAGCACGAGAGCAGGCAGGAGTCCGCTGAAAGTATGTTGCGATCAGAAATTGCTCATAAGCAAAGCTGGATTTTGAGCCGTCCTAACCACTTACCAAGGGGGAGGGAGGCCTGAAAGTACAGATCTGATCTCCACAGTAGAGTCTGCCGCAGGGCCTAGCAAGGAGCATTTTTGTCCAGTATACTAAATCTCCTGGTGTTAGCGATTCCACTAGGCTCCTCCCAGGGACCTAGCAACTGGCTTAAGTCAGCACCTGCCACCACCAGCTGTGCCAGGTGGGCTGCATATAAAAGGATTGCCCGCCACGGTTCCCAGCCAGTTGTTATGGTCTGCCCCGCCCCCACCCCAGAATAGCTGTAGCCATTTTGACTGTAACATGTCTGCCAGTCACTGACACAGAGAAGTGACTTGACTCCGAGCAAGGACATGCTGACCACATCCCCTGTTTTGTTCTGTATGTTTTGAATGTTCTGTATGAGGTTTGCTAATCTTAAGAAATTCCACAAAGCTTTACATAGGACCCATCAAATCAATGGTCAATATGTATGTACTGTTATGTCTAAAATATCTTGAGTCAGAGCTGACCAACAGGCAGCACTTCCTGCACCTTAGTATGAACTCATTGTGGGTTTTGTGGGTTTTTATAAGCTGACAGAAAAAGATATCCGTTGTCATAGTTCAGATAATTCTGAGCTATGTTCCTGGTCTGCCCAGTCTTAAGGTGTGCATCCGATAAACTATTCTTGCTTCACTGAGATCAGTATTCATGTGGTTTGTGTGACGATTCCTGAATTCCAACACCAGTGTCTTTTTTTCTCTCCCTAAGAAGGCTAGACTAACTTTGTGATAGGCTTCAAATTGACAGTACAGGAGATGAGGTTTAAATCTCTGTTTCCAGGAACTGGGTTAAATTCAGGCCTCAGAAGCTGCCCAACCACCTGGCCTGAGGCAAAGACAATGAGCAGCAGCAGTTTCCAGCCCCTGTAAGACTCTAGCGAGCAGAGCCTTGGTTTACCAGAGACCCCCTGAGAGAACCACTCAGAGACAGAGAGATCGCTGCAAAATGCAAGAGGAATTTTTAATGTTCCAGCATGCTGGGGCCACCCTGCATCCCAGGCAACTTGTGCAGCTTGCTCAGCGAACATTTACACAGTCTCTAGGGGTAGCGGCCATTAGGCACAATGTGACTGGCAGAACAGTGACCACCTTCTTCTTTCTTCTTCTTCTTCTTCTTCTTCTTCTTCTTCTTCTTCTTCTTCTTCTTCTTTAGGTTTTTCAAGACAGGGTTTCTCTGTGTAGTTCTGGCTGTCCTCCCAAGTGCTGGGATTAAAGGCGTGCGCCACCACTGCCTGGCTTTTTAAACTGATTGGTCTTTTTAAACAGTGACTTTTTAAACTGATTGGTCTTTAGGGAATGAGGCAGCAAGGACCTCCCTTGTGTGGCCAAGGGTCCATTGTCCTTGTGCTCTGGGTCCCCTCCCCAGCAGCAGGTCAGTCCCACCCCCTGTAGTGTGAGGAATGTTAATTAGCGTCTGCCTTCTGGAGGGGAGGGGTGCCTAAGCGGTCTATGACCTTTCTCTTCCAGGAGGGGAGGGGTCTGGTGAAATTTTCCTCTTCACCACCATTCCCTGGTAATGGTTCTGGAATGTACCTAGAGATGGGGCAAGACAAAGGTCACCTACACCCAGCTCCCCTAACGTGCTTTAAAGTTGGCCTGTGGGTTCACTTGGGTGTCTCTCTATCTTGGTAATGGGAGACCCCAGCATGCTGGACTTCTGCAGAATAAAACAGTCTTTGTGTTTACATACTATTTGAGTCCTGAGTATCATTCTTTGGTGATCATGGACCCTTACACCCCTTTCTGTCTTTCTCAGTACCCCAGCCTCTAGCCTTTCCTCATGGCTCTGCTTCCATTGTCTATGTGTCCATCTTAAGTCTACCCCTTCTCCAGGTCCTCACTCTCCTCCCTTCCCTCAGATAAACCCTCTTATACCAGATCTGTTGCATGATGTCATTCTCAGGGAGACACCTTGGCATGGGCCTGCCAGGTACCCCTCCCTCACTGCGTTATATTTCATAACACCCGGTTCAGCGGTCTCCCAGATGTGATGTAGTTCAGGGACATGTGAGCAAGACTGCTTCCAGGCTAGAGCATCCTCAAGTGTTGTGGCCAGATCACTGTCAGTGTGCTCTGCCTAATTCTCAGGAAGTGGGGCTTCTGCTTGGCTCTGTGAAACTTTCCAATCCTGGCTGAGTCTGGCTCTCAGCCACTCCAGTGTGTGTGTGTGTGTGTGGGGGGTGTCATAGTTGTTAGCATTCTGTCTAAACTCCACCCCCACAGTTACCTGGCAACAGCCAGGTAGGCCTGGTCCACTATAAAAGGGGCTGCTTGTCCCCTCCTCCCTCTCTTACTCTTGTTCTCTTGATCCATCTGTCCTATCAGCCCTTCTCCCCTCCCCCCTCTCTCCACGTGCTGATGGCTGGCCTCTACTTCTCTATTCTCTCTCTCTCTCTCTCTCTCTCTCTCTCTCTCTCTCTCTCTCTCTGTGTGTGTGTGTGTGTGTGTGTGTTTGTGTGTGTATCTGTCTGTCTGCCCCTCTCTCTCTCACTGCCTCTCTCTGCCTCTATTACCTTCTTAACTCCCCTCCCCATGCCCTGAATAAACTCTGTTCTATACTATACCATCGTGTGGCTGGTCCCTCCGGGAAGGGAGGTGCCTCAGCATGGGCCCGCTGAGACATCCCCTTCCCCATACCTCACCACACACACATAGAACATATTATAAATCTCTATCTTTTTATAAACACATCATTGGTGCTGTGACTCATGTTACATTACAACTGTTGTCTCAGTGACTAGCTGCTGGGGGACTCAGGTGACATTTGAAGTGAAAAACCAGTCTGCAGGCTCTCCTTTCCCTGCAGTACACACACTGCGGTAAGGCCCTCTCTCCTCCCCTCCCTTTCCTCCCCTCCCCTCCCCTCTCTTCCCCTTCCTTCCCTTCCCCTCCCCTCTCTTGCCAGTCATTCTCCAGTACCACCTCCACTCCACTACCCAGGCTCTTCCCAGCTCCTCTCAGCTGAGCTGGTTCTGCCTCTGGAAAGAATAGCTCTCTAGTCACGACCCAAGACAGATGGGCCTGGAGCCATAGTGAGTGTCTCCTTGGCAGCAGCTGAGTGTTCTGCTCCCCACGTTATCAGTCTTTCTGAAAATCAGCATCTGTCCGTATCTCTCACCTTCCATCCGGAGGATCACCTCCAGCTAATTAATCTTCCCAGCTCTCCACTGTGCACCTGCCTGGGGTGTTACAGCAACTCTGGGCCTATGAAGTCCAGGCCGCACCACTCAACAGCCTCTTCTTGGTCTCAGTCATAGACTCTTCGTCACTGATTAGTGATGAACAGGAAGCTAGGTGTGAAGAGTTAGTGCTGCAGGCCGTCAGATCAGATGAGGGGCGGTATCATTAACATCACCTATTGTTGCTCTGAGTATCGTATTTCATCGTGGATTTGTCATGGACAGTAAGTAGTGAGCTGTAGTCAAGTGATAGCTCGCTGCTGACTCAATATGTAAGCTAGATCTGACCTCTGACTCATAAACCAATAAACCAATCAAATACGGACTTGGAACTCAGTTCAAACATCTGCAGGGGGCTTGTTTCACTACTAGAAAGCAGAGGGCAGTGTTTGGGGGCCTGCTTCTTTTTCTGGGGGAGCTTAAAGCTACCTGGGAAAGTATCAGAGAGGAGAGGGGTCTCAAACTCTGAAAAGTGATGGAAAGCAAAGGTGGAAGCCACTTACTGACAGTCTACTGTATGCTCACACTCCATGGGATCCTTTCAGCTACCTGCTGAAAAAAGCTAAAGTCGTCAGAGAGGAGGAAACTTCAATTAAGAAAATGCCTCCATAAGATTGGACTGAACACAAACCTGTAGGGCGTTTTCTTAGTGATTGATGGGGCCGGGCCATCCTACTGTGGGTGCTGCCATCCCTGGGCTGGTGGCCCTGGGTTCTATAGGAAAGCAGGCTGAGCAAGCCTCTCCATGGCCTCTGCATCAGCTCCTGCCTCCAGCTTCCTGCCCTGTTTGAGTTCCTGTCCTGACATCCATCAGTGATGAACTGGGATGTGGGTGGGTAAGCCTACCCCACCTGCAGAAGAGGGCAGAGAGTGGTGAGCGGGGAGAGTAAAGTTGGCTGAAGAGACTGGGGGCGGCGGTGCAGAGCTGTGATTCCAGCCCTTGAGAGGCAGAGGCAGGAGAATGTCAAGCTCTACATAGTTTCACTGTAGCTAAGGCTACAGTGATACAAATAAGACTCAATCTTAAAAAAAAAAAAGTGAGAAAGACATGATACAGAACAGATTGTAACAGAAGGCTGGCTGGTCCAAAGCCTGTGTTCTGATGCATGTGCATCAGAGAAGGGAGATGGGTGTCTCATTAAAACTTGATTCTAGTTTTGCAAATGGCCAGCTCCATCCTTGTCCATGGCCAAACCCTAGTTGGTATATAAGGTGTGTTTCACACCGCTGTGTGTGCATATTGGCCCATAGGAAGAAATGATGCTTCCAGAGCCTACTGGGGCTCCTCTCTGCTTTAAAAATAAATAATTTCCTTTCATTGTGTGTGTATGTGTGTGAGCGGTTGAGGTACGCACAATATCACGGCGTACGTGAGGTCAGAGGACTACTTCATGTTTTTGTTTTTTTTTTCAATCTTTCTGTAGGTTATAGGGATCAGCCTTGGGGGCTCGGGCTTGCGTGTCAAGCTCTCTTACCCACAGGATCACCTCACTGGCCTGGTTTCTTTCATTGGCAAATTAAAATACAGACATGTGTGAAGTCACCCATTCTCAGGCTGGGTCGTGGTATCTAGTTTTCCCTTGAGTCCAGCATTCTACTGGCCGGCATCACACATTCCAGTCAACGCCACATTAATCTGTTTTTTTTTTTCAAATTGCTTATGTGTATCATTTAAAAATATATGACAGTGCCAGGGAGATGGATCAGTAGGTAAAGCCATTGCCAGCCAAGCCTGACAGCCTGAGTCTGATTCCTGGAGCACACATAAAATCCTGGATGCAGTGCTATGCACCCGTACTTCTGCATACCTATAGCAAACAGGAGGTAGAGACAGAGGAATCCATCAGACGTCTTCCTAGAATGTATGGTGGCAGAAAAAGGAGAAAACATGCCTCAAAATCACGAAAGGTGGAAAGAGAGACCCAAAGCCCTTTCGAAAATCCGTTCTCTGACCGCCACAGGGGAACCACGTGCACATGCACCCCCTACCCCACAAATTTTGAAAAAAAAAAAAAAAGCCTATTGGCTGGAGAGATGGCCTCATCAGTTAAGAGCCCTTGCTGTTAACTGTTAAGGACTTGCTGTGTCACAGCGCAGCCTGGACCATCTCTTCCCTAAGAAGAGACCTGGGTTCAGTTGTCAGCACTCACTTGTGGCTCATGACTGTCTGTAACTCCAGCTCCAGGGGTCTGACGCCCTTTTATGGCCTCTGAGGGCATGTGGCACACTTACATACATGCAGGCAAAATACTCATACATATCAAAACCACTAAAAAGTTTAGCAAATACAATACGTGTGTGTGCACTAGACTGGCTGGCCAGCAAGTGCCAGGGTCTCTGTTGTTTCAGAGCTGAGACTACAAGCATGTACCTCAAACTCAGGTGCTAGGGACTTAACTCGGGCCCTCATGTGTGCTGGTGATTTCTACTGCCAACTTGACACAATCTAGAATCACCTGGAAAGAATAACGGGGAATTATCTATATCATGTTGGCCTGTGGGCATGTTGATGGGGGATTGTCTAGATTGTTAATTGATTTCAAAAGTCCCAGCCCACTATGGGCAGCGCCATTCCCTAGGGTTGGGGCAGGCAGGTCCCAAACAAGAACAAAAGTAAGAAAGGAGGAAGCTAGCTGAGAGTAATCAATCAAGCTATTGATTTATTACTCTCTTTATTGATTTATTTATTAAATCAATTTATTCTTTCTCTGGTCTTGACTGTGAATATGATGTGACTAGTTGCCAGGGTTTATGCCTTGACTCTCCCTCACTTAAGGCTTTTTACCTGATTGTAAGTCAAATAAACTTTTTTTTTTTAAGATTTATTTTTGCAGGCTGGAGAGATGGCCCAAAGGTTAAGAACACTTACTGCTCTTCCAGAGGTCCTGAGTTCAATTCCCAGCAACCACACATTAGCTCACAACCATCTGTAATGACATCTCATCTGATGCCCTCTTCTGGTGTGTCTGAAGATAGCTACAGTATACTCATATACATAAGATAAACAATTCTTTTTAAAAAAGACTTATTTTTGCTTCAGTTGTGTGTGTGTCTGTGTCTTGTGCATGTACAAGTGCTTGCAGAGGCCATAGGTATCAATTCTTCCAGGACTTTCTTACATGTAATTGTGACTTGCTTGACAATGAATGCTGGGAATTGAACTCAGGTCCTCTGTAAGAGCAGTCCATACTCTTAACTGCTAAGCCATCCATCTTCCCCCACCCCCCCCCAAGTTTTTTGGTTGTTCTTTGTTTTTGTTTTGGTCAGGGTATTTTATCACAGTAACAAAAATAAAACTAGAACTTCGTGCTTATGTGGCAAGCACTTTACTGACTGAACCATTTCTCCAGCTCCTAAATACAATCTCTACAAATTAAAGCAATAAGTCACTGGAAGTGCCAGTGTGAAGTTGTCAACGTCTTATCTTTTCAAGCAGCCTGCATGCTTACTGAAGCCAGCCAGAGGAGCACATCCTCTGACATAAGCAGAAGCCCCAGTGTCTGCCTTAGTACGGGGCTCCAGGCCAGGCTAGCTCTCTCTAGCCTGTCCTTGAAAGCTCATGAAGCCTTCTGATTCCTAGCCTCCCATAGGACTTGCTGTGTCACAGCACAGCCTGGACCATCTCTTCCCTAAGCTGTTCCAGCTCGAGGCTGCCAGCATCACTGGAGGAAAGCATTGTGGCGGCTGGCTGCACTTCATATTCATGCTCCCAGCTCTGCAAGGACTTCAGTGTTGCTTGGAAATCCCATTCTTCTCAGCTCCTTTTTGACTGTGACTCTTTCAAAATCTCTCTGCTTTTTAAAAAATGTCAATTTGTGAAAGCCCCAGTCAGTTGAATCAAGCTCCCTTCATCCCTCCCAGCCTAGCTTCCCTCCTGTCCTCTACTCCCACAGAGCCAGGCTCTGATGGCCTGCTCCTACCCACCCTTTAACCAAGGCCTCTGCTGCTCTCTGGTTCTGATTGGCTGGACCACTCCCCCAGACAAGTGCGCTAGAGGCTTCTTACCCTTTTAGCTTCTGCAGACCAGACAACCTGAAACACTTTTGTGCAAGATCAGACAGGAGTCATTCCTTCCAGGTAAACAATCTAGCGGCCCTCCTTCTCGTCTGTTAAATGCTCTGTCTTGCCCCACTGTGCTCTCTGTCCCTTCCCGTCTCCCTTCCACCTGCCCTGCACTTAGCCACAGGCTCCTCGCCATGGCTTCTTGTTTGTATTTTTGTCCTTGGTGACTTACACATGGGGATGTCTCAGGAGGGTGGCTGCTTCAGGTGGAGAACTTATCTTCCCTTCAGATGAGGGTGAGGCCAGACATCTCCTCTTGGGGGCCTCCCTCTGGTTCCCACCAACAATATCACCTGGGTCAGGTCTGTCTTAGCTGCTCAAGTTCCTTGTGTGTGTTGGTCTCCTGCCAGGGTCATCCCAGGTGAAAGCAGGCAGGACACCTCATGATGCTCCTGAGTGGTCTGTTTCTCTTTCTGGCTCCCTGTTTTTTATCTAGTTCCCCATAGCCTAGATTTTCCTCCCTAGTATGGGCCATCCTGATCTTCCTATCTTGGTCCTGCTTGGGTCTGTGCTCCTGTGAGCTTGTGCAGCAGCACAGGAGAGAAAGTGGGTTGGACTTTTTGTTTTGACCCTTTAGGAAGCCCAGGCATGTCCCTAGAACAAAGGACAGAGACATCATAAAACTATGACAAGGCCAGTCTAGCAGGAAAAAGAATCAGGAGGAAGGCAAGAGTCCAGCCTTCCCTGTGGTCTCTTCTTTTTTTAATGCTCTGCCCTCCACCCACACCCCTGCCCTGTCGTGCTGAGCGGCAAGCCAGGGCTTTGCACATGGCAGACAAGTACATTCTTAGTATCCCAGAACTGCGTTCACACTTTCAGCCTCTGTCCACTCCGAGGCTATTTATACACAGTTCTAGTTTGTGTTTCCATTAATTATGAAAATACCAAACACAAGTCAATAAGTTTCACAATAACTTTTGTAATGATTATTTAATACTGCAATATGATATATACATATATATGTACACATATACATATACATATACATATACATATACATATACATATACATATACATATACATATACATATATATATCCCTTAGAGTTTTATTGCTGTGAAGAGACAACATGACCAACAACTCTTATAAAGGAAAACATTGCATTGAGGCTGGCTTACAGTTTCAGAGATTTACTCCATTATCATGGCAGGAAGCACGGCAGCATGCAGGCAGACATGCTGCTGGAGGAGCTGAGAGTTCTGTGTGTTGGTCTGCAGGCAGCAGAATGGGACTGTGTGCCACACTAGTCATAGCCCGAACATAGGAGACCTCAAAGCCCGCCCCTTACAGTGACACACCTATTCAACAAGGCCACTGCTCCTAGTAGTCCCACTCCCTATGGGCCAAGCATTCAAGCACATGAGTCTATAGGGGCCATACCTATTCAAACCACAACAATTTATGTTTCGAGTTAGGTATATAGTTTTTAATTTCTTTTGAGACAGGATCTCATATAACCCAGTATGGCCTCAAACTCAAGTAGCTGAGGATAGCCTTGAACTACTGATTCTCTTTTCCCTCCTCCTGAGTTCAGGGATTTTACCCAGTGTGCACTACCATGCCCAGTTTATGTAGTGCTGAGAATGAACCAAGGGCTTCCTGCGTGCTGGGAAATGTTCTACCAACTGAGTTACATCCCATCTGATCTGTTTTGTGTGTCCGGTGCGGGGTGGGAGGAGCTTCAAGACAGGGTTTCTTTGTGTCGCCCTGGCTGTCCTGGAGCTCTATTTGTAGGGCAGGCTGGCCTTAAACTCAGAAATTCCTCTGCCTCCCTCTGCCTCCAGAGTCTTGGGTTTAAAGGCATGTGCCACCATGCCCAGCTTGCCTGGCTTCCTCTTCCTCTTGCTCTTCCTCTCCCTCCTCCTCCTCCTCCTCTTCTTCTTTTTCTTCTTCTTTTTTTCTGTTTGTTTTTTTGAGACAACTCACACTAAGTAGCCCTAGCTGGTCTTAAATTTCTCATCCTTCTCACTCAGCCTCCTGACACTGGGATTACAGGTGTGTGCCATGTTGCCAGGATGTTGACTCTAATTTTTATTTTCATTAGAGCTGGTGAATATGGATTTGATTGTGTTTAATTATTTCCTTGGCATAACACTCTAAGAATTGGATTGTAAAGGGTAGTGACAAACATTCTTAAGGCACTTGAATCATGCCCCCATCCAGCCTTCTGAGAAATACTCTATCAATTTACATAGTCGATTTCAGTACTGACATAGCCCCATTTGCTGCTAACGCTGATGCAGTCTTGAGACATACTGATTATTACATCGGAAGTACTTTTGGGTTTACTTGTATAGTCAAGCCTCTTTCTAGAACCTTAGATTTTTCAGAATTAGAAAACATCTGCTTGTTTTACAAATCAAATAAGACTCAGAGAGATCATGTACATCCCCACTCTGGCACAGTTTGAAAACAACAGTATATATAGTAAATGTGTTCTGTGGACCTCCAGTCCTCTGCACTCTTAACTGTGTCCAGCTGGTGCAGTTTGGTACCGTTTGCTTCCTGTTAACTGCACAGCAGAGAAATCACAGCTCACAGTTAATCCTCTGGCCAAACAGCACCCGAGTCTCTTTCATGACGTATGTTTGGGCAGCAGTTAGTGGGAAAGGCTGAGCCCTTTATAACCACTACTTTTTCTTGGAATCATTCTTATGCACTGCGGCCTCAGAGTCCTCCCTAGCTCCCAGTGTGCTGCCCTTACCCCCAAGGCCTCGCTGGGTAATGCTCTTTTTTGGCTTCCATGTGTGCGAACAACCTTTGCTGTTCTTCTAGCACCAGCTCCTGCGAGACTTTGTCAATCTTCTGGGTGTCTGTCACTTATCTCAGCCTAACAGAATCCCATGGTTCTGCAGGTTGTCTGTATAGCTTCATTTTGGGCAGGAAAGCACTCATTTGGTGTAGGATGAGCTGACCCTGTAACTACTGGGAAGTCTGTGATGGCTAACACCTAAACCACCAATATTTTTCTAATTCTTTATTCTCTTTCTCCTCTTCTTTCTCCTCCAGTTTCCTCCCTTTCCCTACCCTCCTCTTTCTTCTTTTGATACATAGTCTTTTTGTCTGTTTGTTTTTATTTTATAAGACAGGTCTTACACAGCCTAAGCCAGCTCCAAACTTGTTCTATACCTGAGGATGACCTTGCATGGCTGATTCTCCCAGTACTAGGCCTGATACTTGCTAAATAGTCCAAACCAATCTCAAATTCTCAGTGATCCTTTAGCCTTCTGTGATGGTTTGTATATGCTCGGCCCAGGGAGTGGCACCATTAGAAGGAGTGGCCCTGTTGGAGTAGGTGTGTCACTATGGGTGAGGGCTTTAAGACCCTCATCCTAGCTGCCTGGAAGTCAGTATTCTGCTAACAGCCTTCAGATGAAGCTGTAGAACTCTCAGCTCTGACTGCACCATGCCTGCCTGGATGCTGCCATGCTCTCATCTTGATGATAATGGACTGAACCTCTGAAACTGAGCCAGCCCCAAATATATGTTGTCCTTTATAAGACTTGCCTTGATCATGGTGTCTGTTCATAGCAGTAACACCTAAGCAGTAACACCATAGCAGTTACCCTAAGACACTTCCCAAGTGCTGGGTTTACAGGTGTGTGTCACCATAGCTGCCTCCTCTGTTCTTTGTTGTTGTTTTTTGTTTTGTTTCTCTTCTTTCTTTCTTTCTTTCTTTCTTTCTTTCTTTCTTTCTTCCTTCCTTCCTTCCTTCCTTCCTTCCTTCCTTCCTTCTTTCTTTCTTTCTTCCTTCCTTCCTTCCCTCCTTCCCCCCCTCTTTCTTCCTTCCTTCCTACACAGATTCTCTGTAGCCCTGGCTGTTGTGAAACTTGCTCTGTAGACCAGGCTAGCCTTAAACTTACAGAAATCTTCCTGCCTGTGCCTCCTGAGTGCTGAGGTTTAGGTTAAGGTGTGCTCTACACTGCCTGGCTGGCTCCATTGTTTCTTTTCTTTTTTTTTTTTTTTTGGTTTTTCGAGACAGGGTTTCTCTGTATAGCCCTGGCTGTCCTGGAACTCACTCTGTAGACCAGGCTGGCCTTGAACTCAGAAATCCACCTGCCTCTGCTTCCCAAGTGCTGGGATTAAAGGCCTGCACCACCACTGCCTGGTGGCTCCATTGTTTCTAATTGCCCCCTCAAATGACAATTTTAGGGCAAGTTCCCAAGATGGCAAGACCCAGTGTCCAAATGTCCATCAAGCCTCTGATCGTATTGGTCAAAGCAACCCATGTGCTCAAGGTCAGTCTCCAGGAGGAGGGGAGTCACATGATCCACCGGCCCATCAGGCTTGGTCTACTGTAGTTCGTTCAGATCGCTCCCACATGCCCTCACGCACCTCTGCATCACCTGCATGGTGACCCCAGGTGCTCATGATCTGAACCAGGTTCAGATGCAGTTCCTTCCATGGCTCCTCCTGATTCAAGGACCAGTGACTTTGAACGGAGAAATGGGAGATCCATGGACATCCTGCCAGGCTGAAAGAAGCAGGCCTCCTTGCGGTCCTGACCTCCTTCTGTGGAGGCAGGAATTCCTGTAAAAGGCCCTGGGAGTTCCCTGGGATGCCCCAGGGGCTTTTCAACTTTTGCTTCCATTGTTAAGACATATTTCCTTGCTTTTAAAAATTATTTATTTAGCTGGGCAGTGGTGGCACATGCCTTTGATCCCAGACTTGGGAGGCAGAGGCAGGCAGATTTCTGAGTTCAAGGTCAGCCTGGTCTGTAGCCTGAGTTCCAGGACAGCCAGGGCTACACAGAGAAACCTTGTCTTTTTTTTTTTTTTTTTTTTTTTTTTTTGTTAACAGGGTTTTTCTGTGTAGCCCTGGCTGTCCTGGAACTTACTCTGTAGACCAGGCTGGCCTCGAACTCAGAAATCCGCCTGCCTCTGCCTCCCAAGTGCTGGGATTAAAGGCATGTGCCACCACCGGCTGGCCAAACCCTGTCTTCAAAAAAAAAATATTTGAAATTCTTTTAAATTTATTTTTATGTGTATGAATGTTTTGCTTTCATGTATGTATATGTATCAGGTGCATGTCCTGTGTCCTTAGAGGTCAGAAGAGGGAGTCAGATCCCCTGGAACTGGTATCCCAGATGGTTGAGATCCACCATGTGGCTGCTGGGATCTGAACCCAGATGCTTTGCAATAGTGACAAGTGCTCTTAACCTCTGAGACATCTCTCCAGCCCTGTATATTTCCTTTCTAATAGGAACTGGTCTTTGCCTGTAGCCAGGTAGTATTCTCAACATACTCTCTGACTTTAGAAAGTGGGGAACCCAGGGACCCGTTTATTTTAAATTCTGGTTTTAAAATTCACAGAAAGCATTGTCAACTATTCACACATAGAAAATAGTCTACTTTTCAGCCATAAGTCAAACCCATGGCTGGTTCAGTGATGCTCCGTCCTTAATTCAGGGAGCCTATTGGCAAGCGACCATGACTCAGCATCTGAACGTCGTCTACCCTCAGCTTCTAAGAGGTCTGAACAAAGGAGTCTTCCAGTCCAGCCTCAAATTTAATTTAATCTCTACTCTGAAGCCATGTCTCTTTGTAGTCCTCTTTGGTGTTGGAAAGCCTGGAAATCTGAAAACATTGGTTTTTGCAGTCAGTCCCTCTCAAACCCTGAACGCTTCTTCTAAATCCAGTTTGCAAGCTAAACAGCTCCTCCTTCCCTTACAGTTAAAGCTGCTAAAAAGACAATTTACACCTTTAACACTCTGCCTGGAAATTTCCTTAGCTGCAGTCACTGGTTCATTAGGTATGTTTGCGTCCTCCACAGTACCACACGTGACAGTTTCGCAGCACAGCTTGGGCTGTGATTCTTATTACCCATCCTCACCGTGTAACACAGACCTAGTCCCAGCCTCCAGGAGCTGTTTCCTATTACCTCTCCTGTCTGCAGTCACAGCCTCCCTCCGCCAGGCCGCTCAAAGTGCTCCCTCCTTTCAGGCGTGATTATTACCCAAGGGGTTTAACTGTAGAGCAAAATTAACAACAATAACTAATAATAAATCAGAGCAATTATAATAATTCACAATTATGAAAATTATGTGAACATAATTTTCTTTCTTTCCCCTCCCCCCCTCCTGGCCTTAAGCTAATGTGCACACTGTGGGTATGCTGGACAAATGGATGATTTAAGTCCCTGCTGGGATGTAGTAAGATGACAGTCTATATTCCATTATGCTATTCAGAATAACAGTTTAAAATGTAAGAATTGGGGGCTGCAGAGATGGTTCTGTGGTTCAGAGCATGCACTGTTCTTGCAGACCGGTTGAGTTTGGTTCCCAGCACTCTTACTAGGTGGCTCACAACCACCCGTAACTTCAGTTCCAGTGGATTTGATTGTTATGGCGATTTTTTTTGACTGCACTGCTTTGAGCTCCTGGGGAGTCATAGGTTCGCACCCACCCAAGAGCTATCATGGATCTGAGGATGGAAAACACACACACACAAATGGACGCACGCACACACTCACGCACGCACATGCCAGTTCATCTTAAAGTGCCTTGGCTAACTCAGTGACTGGGCACTCCTAAACAAGGACCTTCAGCATCAGCACATGCAGGTTCCTAATTAATCAAAGCATCAGAGTCTCTCCTCTACATCTGAGGCCCTCTTATGGCCTCTGTGGGTACCTGCATGGATGCACACATACCCATACACAGACATATACGTTATTAAATAGTACAAACAAATCTTTAAAGTCTAAGAACTTTTTTCTCCCATAGAATTCCATTCACTTTAGGACCTCAGATGATGGTAGGCAGCAGAAAGCCTGGGTTGCAAGATTGTGGATATGGGACAATGTCAGCCAGGCCAGAATGTGCAAGATTCTCTCATTCGAGGATCCGGCAATGGAAGCTGACCTCAGTTTCCTCCCACAGGCCTCTCCTCCTCCCTTCAGCTAGACTAGTTTTTCTCTCTTTCTTTCTTTTTTTCTCTTTTTTCAAGACAGGGTTTGTCTGTGTAGCCCTGGCTGTCTTCCAACTCCATCTGTAGATCAGGTTGGCCTCGAACTCGGATATCTGCCTGCCTCTGCCTCATAGGTGCTAGGATTACAGCCATGCACCAGACTAGGCTGGCTTTCCTACACAGTTGCCATAGGACACTGTGCCAAGAGAACAAGCCTCCATGTTCAATTCACTCCTGTCACATGTGTTGTGGCTGTAAGTGGCCTGTAAGTGGGAGGGGCCACACACATGTGCATGTGCACTAAGAGGTATGATCCATAGGGGCCGTTAGTGTGGTGGTCTACTGCCACGCCTCTGGATCCAATGAGTCTCACTTTCCTTTGGTTTTCCTCTTTCCTTTGAACTTGATTTAAAATGCCGTCCATGCAATCTTTATGTATGTTTTTTCTGTATGTGTGTGTGTATGTGTGTGTGCATTTGCATGTAGAGCACAGAGGTTGATATCTGGTGTCTTTTCTCTCTCTCTCTCTCTCTCTCTCTCTCTCTGTCTCCACCTTCTTTTGTGTGTGTGTGTGTATGTGTGTATGCATTTGCATGTAGAGCACAGAGGTTGATATCTGGTGTCCTCTCTCTCTCTCTCTCTCTTTCTCTCTACCTTCTTTTTTTTAGACAGGGTCTCTCACTGAACCTGGAGCTTACTGATTGGCTACATTGGCTAGCCAGTAAATCTCCAGTATCTCTCCTGTATTTATCTGCCTCTTAATACGGTGATCACAGGTTTATAGTGCCCAGATAGCTTTTAACATGGATTCTGGGGGGGGGGGACTGGAGAGATGGCTCAGTGGTTAAGAGCACTGACTGCACTTCCAGAGGTTCTGAGTTCAAATCCCAGCAGCCACATGGTGCTCACAACCATCTGTAATGGGATCTGATGCCCTCTTCTGGTGTGTCTGAAGACAGCTACAGTGTACTCATATATAATAAACAAATAAATCTTAAAAAAAAAAAACCCAAAAAACAAGAAAAAAAACCCCAAAAACCTGGGTTCTGGGGAATGTGAACTCAGGTCCCCACGCTTGAGTGGCAGAGCAGCAGGCCCTTTCTGCATGTACTCATCGCCCCAGCCCCTTCATAGGATCTTTTGAAAAGTGTCAATTCTGTCTGTCCAGCTTGCCATCTTCAAGTTCCTGTAAGCAGACGTTCCCTAGTCTGTTTTCTATCCAACTTTCCCTTCATAGCTTCTTGGCGCAAACAAGGCACCCATTAAACAGTAGCTGCAGTGAACAGGTCCTAGCCTCACAGAGTGAAGCACTTGTAGTTCTGGTCAGACATGCAAGGGGCTCATCATGGTATTTCTCTCCAAGGGTCCAAAGAACTGCATAGGTCCTAAGGCCTGTGACTCTCCCAGGTTTCTGAGATGCCATGAAAGGGTGTGTTGGATGGCGGGCACAGGTATGTTAGCCTAGTCAAGGCAAGCAGTCTTGGGGAACGATGGATTAGTGATAAGAGCACTTGTTCCTCTTGCAGAGGAGCTGAGTTCGGTTCCCAGCACCCACCTTGTGTGGCTTACAGCAGCCTGCAACTCCAGCCACAGAGAATCAGTGTCCTCTTACATGCACATGGAGCAGATACATAAATTCAGGAATACACATATACTCACAAAATAAAGTTTTTTCTTCATAACCACATTAATACCTGTGCCACAGTCAGGTGCAGATCCTCTGCCGCTCACAGGACCCCAGGCCTGCCTCTCCTCGTGGATCAAGAACTCTTTATGTACTTGCTGGTTTTAACCGTGAGCCCTGAATTTGAGGAACTTAACCTAGCCAAGGGAACAAGGAACATGTGTGATACAACTGCAAACACTTACCCGGTGTCAGCTTGACGGGATTTGGAGTTACCCGGGAGACACAGTCCTGTGTCTTCATTATTTCACGAGTAGGTATTTTTTTCCCAAAGCATTTCAGATGATTGGTGTGCGGTCAAGATGTTTTAACTTAGAGATTTAACCAGAGAAGGGAGACATATCCTGATATTGGTGACACTCTCTCATGCTCTGGAGTCCCAGACTGAATAGGAAGGGAGATGTGAAGAGTCCAGCTGAACACCAGCTTTTATCTCTCTCTGCTTCGTGGGTGCTGTGATTGGATACCTCATGCTCCTGCTGCCTCCCCACTGTGATGGGCTGCACCCTTAAACCCAGAGCCAAAAGAACCCCCTTTTGTCATGGTGTGAGGAAGTACTGAACACACCAAGCAATCTGCTGACAGAGGCTAAAGTCAATGCCACGGACCTGGCCTCAGCAAACTGTATTTGACTTTGCTTTTGTTCGCTGCATAATCTTGCTCTGTAGCCCCTGGCTGTCTGGTTGGGAGCTCATGTCCATTAGGCTGTCCTCCATTTCCTGCTGATCTTTCTGCCTCTATTTCCTGAGTAGTGAGATGGCAGGCCTGAGGCACCATCCCCTCCTTGTATCAGACCTGGAGTTGGGTTCTGAGTTCTGTAAATGGAGGCAGAGGATGGATGGATTCTGATCTGTGGGGTCTAAGGGCGAATTAACACTGAGTGTGTGGGAGAGTTCGTGAATCATGGAGGTAGAAGATGGAATGGATGAACTGGGCTGAGGAACTGAGGACGACAACAGATTTCATTCTGTCAGGCCAAATGCAGATGTGGCCAAAGGATAATCTGGACCTCCCTGGGTGAAGTCTGTTTCCAGAGACTTCTAGATCCGACAGGGAAGTGGTTTCATTCTAGACACATGAAGGAGTAGTTGGTGTGATGGGGTGGGTTCTAGCTCCCTAGGGATCTCTGAGTGTTTGGGTAGCAGAGGCAGAATGGGTGACAGGATGCTGGGCTGCAGGTTTCCACATGACACATGGCTTTGTTCAGTCCCAGCTGGAAATTAAAATAGTAACTAGGTGGTTGTTTTATTTATTTACTTATTTATTTTTTCCTTTGGGCTTGGTGCTCCTGTATCTTTGTGCAAGGTGGAACATCTCAATGTGAGAAAAACCACATTTCTCTGGACAAAACAGAGTCACAGCAGCCTTAACCCATCTCAGAAGCACCTATGATGTAATGAGAGCCATCGAGACCCCTGAGCAGGCAGACCATTTTCCCAAGAACTGGTCCCATGTGGAATTGGACTGAAGGCTGACAATCCAGGCCCTGACTCCTCTGGTTACGAGATCAGTAGTAGCTCTATGCTTCTGGTCTGAGCTCAGAGCTGCTGAGACAGGCACCAGCATGCTGCACTACAGGGCAGAGCATGACCTGAGCAGACCTAAGGAAATTCCTGACATGGAGAAGTTAAACAGATATGGCCAAGCAAGAAAGAGAAGAGTCAACACGGCTGCTAGAAAGCCCTTCCCTGAGAGGAAGGAAGTATGCTCCTCTTTCCTCCTCAGTGCCAACTGGTATTTCAAAGCTAATAATTCAAAGCTGCCCAAAGCTTCCTGGAAGCATTCTAGAGTTTGGAACAGGCAGCCACCCCTTCCACTCAGCACCTCCACAGGGAAGCAGGCAGCGTTGCTGTTTAAGCTCATGTGCCTTTAGCTGACGGAACTGAATTGTTTTTATTCTGTCTTGGCCTCTCTCGTCCTCTGCACTCTTTCTACAGCTGGACCCACCCCAGGGAATTAAATGTAACAAGTAGAGAACCTAGGTCCCTTCCCTGTCCCCTCTTTGCTCTGTATATTAGGCTACCACTTAAACTGCAATTTAACAGCTTAAAGAAATTTGGTTCATTTAGGTGGTACTCCAGAGTAGGTATTTTTCCCACCCAAAGCATAGTGGGTGATTGATGTTCATCCAGGATAACAATAGTTAAAGTCGTTCCTCTTGTGCAGGTTAAAAAGCTGAGCTGGAATTGCGGTTCAGCTGCTGGTGTGCTAGTCTTTGCCTAGCATGATGAGGCTGTGGACTTGAACCCCAGAACCAAATAAAGTGGGCGTGGTGGCCTACGCCTGTAATTTCCTACCTTGCAAGGTGGAGGCAGGATTTCAATATTAGCCTCTAATATCTAGAGATTTTTGAGATTAGCCTGGGATACATGAGACCCTGTGTCAACAAGAACAATAACACAACAAAAAACAAGAAATAGAGAGAGAAGCCGGGTGGTGGTGGCGCACGCCTTTAATCCCAGCACTTGGGAGGCAGAGGCAGGCGGATCTCTGAGTTCGAGGCCAGCCTGGTCTACAGAGTGAGTTCCAGGACAGCCAGGGCAACACAGAGAAACCCTGTCTCGAAAAAACCAAAAAAAAAAAAAAAAAAAAAAAAAAAGAAATAGAGAGAGAGAGAGTGTGTGTTGCTTGCGTCAGCTACTCAGGGAAGGTACATCTGTAATTCATCACTCTGGAAACAGAGACCTCAGTAAGATCCTTCAAGTTCAAGACTAGCCATGTCTATATAATGAATTCAAGGCCAAGCAAGACCTTGTCTAAGAAACCAGCTGTGCAGAGGCTGGAAATGGCTCAGTAAGCACTCACTGTGTAGGCATGAGGCCCTGAGTTTGGCTCTCTACAACCTACATAAATAGCCAGGTATGGTGGTGTGAGCCTGTAACCTCAGATTTGGCAGGGCAAAGGTTAGCAGGCAGATCTTGAGGGATTGCTGGCCAGCTAGCCTGGCCAAGACAGTAAGCTTCAGGTTCAGGGAGAGACCCTGTCTCAGGAAATAAGGTACAGAGTGATTGAGAAGGGTTCCTGTGTCATCAAACCCTAGCTAGCCTCCACATGTGTACATGCACACACGTGTGCACAGGTACATGAACACACATCTGGGTGTGGTAGTTCACATCTGTAATCCCACAATTCAGGAGGATGAGGCAGAAGGATCAGAAGGATTAGAAGGTCAAGGCCAGCCTGGGCTACATGGGAGTCTGTCTCAAAAGCAAAGCAAAACCAACCAACCAACCAACCAACCAACCAACCAACCAAAAAACTCAAAATACAAAATAAAACAAAACAATCAACCTCAGCTAGATCCCCAAGGTTGGTTTTGTTGAGAGCATGGCTGCCATTCACAAGGTGAATCTTAGGAAGTTTTTGTCACTGTGGTTTTGCCTTCAGTTTTCACAGACTCAGAATGCTCCGATCATGGAGAGAGTGGGGCAATGCCACTGGCCCTGTGCTGTCCCTCTCTCTGGTCACCCTAGACCCATCTAGAAGTCTCCAGTTTGTTTCTATTCTGTCTTCATTCCACACTTGTGTAAGACTGAAAACCTGGAGACTCAGCCTCTGGTGTTAATGTTTTCAAATCATCACCGGCATGTAACAGAAACTCATGTTTATTTTTTCCAAGTTACCCTTTTCTTCCCTCGAGGGCCACCCCTTTCTGCTGAGTTGTGAGAGACAGCAGCTCCCTCTGCATTCTGACTCTGAACTCCTCTGCCCTATCCTGTCTGAGCAAGCATCCTCCCTGAGCTTGCATCCTGCCAGGACCCTCCTGCTTTATCCTTTTGATTACTGGCTGCTGGACCCTTTCCAGTCCTGTTGTGTCATCAGTAAGAGGCAGAGAACAGAATGGCACACATTGTGGGGTCAATTGCCTGTCACTAGACAGAGGTGAGCTGGCTCTGTCATTTCCGTGTTCTTCTGTCTGCACGTCTGAGGTGGCTTATTGTTAGGAAAGATGATCCTGGAAGTCAGACAGAGGATTTCTGACTTCAAGGACTGTTTTCCTTGAGCTCATTTTATCTTCCCCTTGCCCAAGCCAAAGCTGGCTGGCAGGTGTCTACCTCCCACACAGCTCTCTCACATCCTCTGCAGCTTGGTTCTGTCACTCTCAGCTCTCTCCTACCCAAGCTGGAGTCACATGACCTCAGAGACTTCTCTGTGCGCTTCCCCCCCAGATCACTTACGACCTTGACAATCAAGACTTGGGTGCACAGGAGGTAAATCAAGCTGGTTCTAGCATCATTTTTTCCTTTCCTTCTAGAGATAGAGTTTTACTGTATAACCTAACCTGACCTGGAACTTATTATATAGCATTGGCTGGGTTTGTACTCATGGTGGGTCTCCTACTTGAGCCACTGGAGGGCTGAGATGTCAGATGTGAGCCACCATGCCAGGCTTCTGGCATCGATATTTAAAAGTAGTTTTACTACTTTCAAAAAGGTATACCTTCAGTTAAGGCAATTTTGAAAATATAAACAAATACAAAGAAAATTTCATACACATAATCTTATCACCCAGAACTAACCTCTGTTGATTTTTTGGTTTATGTTTGCCCAGTCTTTTACTTAGAGTCACAAAACACACATCTCCCATTGTGAACAATAACCCCAGTGATCCTCACAGTAGCTGGCCAGGTGGGATGCATACGCAACCTCCAACTGACGAGGTAGAAGCTCAAGGCTCAGGAGTTCAAGGCTTAATAGAGCTACATAGAGACACCATATCACAACAAAACAAACAAACAAACAAACAAACAACAACAAAGTAATCCTCACAAAATTTGCAATATACCAGCATTTGGGAGGCAGAGACAGGTGTATCACTACAAGTTCAAGCTAGCCTGGTCTACTGAGTGAGTTTCAGGACAGCCAAAGCTATAGAGAGAAACTCTGCCCCCCCCCCAAAAAAATTTGCCATTTTACTAGACATGAAACAGTCTTTCAAGATGATTATAACTGGGGCCTGTAGAAACAGCTGTCAGTGAAGCATGGGGACTGAGTCTGAGCTCCGGTACATAAGTATAGAGCTGACTGTGGGGAGCACGTCTGATTCATGTGAGGAGCACTTATGGTTCATGTGGGGAGCACTTATGATTTATATGGGGAACACTTGTCATCCCAGTGCTGCAGAGGCAGACTGACTGAGATGGGTGAATCCTGGGGGTTGCTGTTGGGCCAGCCTAGCCTACTCAAGAAATCCCAGGCCAGTGAGGGAACTTGTCTTAAAAAACGAAAACCAAGATGGATAGCTCCTGAGGTTGTCCTGTGGCCTCCACACACACACCCACATATGTGCACAGGAGACAGCACACAAAAAAGTGTAGCTGTACACAGATCTGTACATATATCACAAAAATTATTTCAATTGTATGTTTATGGGGTGTCATAGGATAATCTGACATATGCATATACAGTGGGTGGTGAACAAATCAGAATAGCTAATATTTATATCTCCTTAAAACATTTTTCAAAATCTTCAATTAATGGAATAACTGTAGATACTCATAAGTGACCATGCATATTTCAATACATGTACACAATATATGATGACAAGGTATGGTGTAGCCCATTGTGCTGATTATTTTATTTTTATTTATTTATTGTCAACTAGACACCAGTTAGACTCATCTGGGAAGAGGAACCTCAACTGAGTAATGTTTCCTTCAGACTGACCTGCAGGGAAGTCTGTAGGAAAAAAAAAACTTTTTTTGATTAATGATTGAAGTTGGAGGGCTGGGCCTGCTGTGGGTAGGGACATCCTTGGGCAGATGGTCCTGGGTAGTATAAGAAATCCGGCTGAGCAACTATGGAGCAAGCAGAGTTCCTCCATGGTCTCTGCTTCCAGCTCCCTGCCTTGAACCCCCTCAGTCATGAGCTGCTACCTGGAAGTGCCAGATGAAATCAACTCTTTCCTTTCCAAGTTGTTTTAGGTCAGATAACATCAGCAATGGAGAACAAAACAAGTACATCACTGGGTATTGTATCCAAGAAGGCTTTACCAGGCCCAAGGTAACGAGATACAGCCACATTTTCTTCCAAGAAGCTTTTAGTCTTAGCTCTTACATTAGAGCTGTTTTAATCCTAACTCCCAGTACCCCAGTATCTGTCTTTGGAGACAAGGCATTTAAAGGGATGATTAACCTAAAATGTGGTTATTAGTGGCGGGCTCTATGCAGTATGACTAGTGTTACTACAAGAGGAGAACAGGACACAGACATACATCACATGGTGGTGGCCACCTACAAGCCAGAGAGGGCTAACTGCACCCAACTCTGCCAACACCCTCATCTTATAAACTATTGTTATTCTTTGCTGGCATCTTCTTCCCATGTATTTCTACAAAATGCTGCAGTAGGCTTCTCTGGATGTGTATATTCCTCTTAGAAGTTTGATACCAACTATCTTTGTTAACAGGTCTTATGGTAAAGTATCCTGCAAAGAAAAGCTTCAAGAAAGAAACATTTTTTTTTTAATTTTCTTTTTTAAACAATTTATTTATTTTATGTATATAAGTTCACCATTGCTCTCTTCAGACACCCCAGAAGAGGGCATCAGACTCCATTACAGATTGTTGTAAGCCACCAGGTGGTTGCTGGGAATTGAACTCAGGACTTCTGGAAGAGCAGTCGGTGCTCTTAACTACAAGTAGGAAAGACATTGATAATCTTGAAATATGAGCCCGAAAATGGGTGACGATGTCTGAAAGGTGTGAGGATGTGAGGTGATGAACTTTGAGACAAAAAGCTGTTAACACAAGTGTAAATTAGTGAGTTTTACAAAAGTTTGCAATAGTCTACTTTAAACTTGAAATAAGATGAGAGTCAATAATAAGACATAAGAAGTAAGGTGTTTATTGATTTATTTTGACAGTGGCTCATCCTGCACCCAGGCTTGCCTGGTATTCATTTTGTAGCTCAGCATGGCCTCACACTCAGGGTGATCTTTCCGCCTTGCCTTCTGAGTGCTAGGAATTACAGGTGTTTGAGGCACCCTGCTGGGTTTCTATAGCTTCAGTTTCATACTCTACCTCTTTCCAACAGAGTCAATGTTTTTACCCATCAGTGCCTTCCCCATAGCAGGGGCTCAATACACGGTAAGAAAACTAAATGTCTCTTGACATAGTCTGAGTATCCTTAATCCACGGTTAGAGCAGTCACCACCCAGCAACCAGTGAGTCTCCTCCAACACGCAAAACAGTCACATGATTTGTGTGTGAAAAAGTAATGTATTCCCCACCACCACATACAAAAAAACCTCGCTTACTTAAAGTTATCAGCACAGCACTGCCTTCACCATAGGAATTTAAAAATAGACTGTGAGAAGAGGAGGGAAAGGGTGTTCTAGAGGCAGGCTGTCAGTCTGATCGAAGCAGGTGGCACGATCTGCCTTTCCATAAGGTGCCAGAAAGCTTCAAAAAGCATCCCTAAAGCATGCAGGCCTGGAGCTCCTTCCCTTCACACATGCACATCCACACGCACCAGAGGTCTAATGGACCATACTGTTGTCTTAATGTTGAGGGGGAAAAATGATTTTTTTGAGCTGTTAAAAGAAGACTTCGATGTCCCTAAAGAGTTTGGGAAAGATGCTATAAAAAATGGCAATATAGAGGGCTGGAGAGATAGCTCAGCAGTCAAGAGCATTTGCTATGTTATCAGAGGACCTGGGTTTGATTCCCTAGCATCCACATGTCACTTCACAGTTCCAGGGGATCCAAAACACTCTTCTGGCTCCCGGGGGCACTCACGGGGTGCACACATATTGCAGTCCAAACACTCATACACATAAAATAAAAATAAGTCCTTTAAAGGACATTTTCAAAAATGATAGATGAGTTGGTAATAAAGAGATACAAAGATAAATAAATGAAGCTTTGTCGCCTCTGCTCCTTTGCCCAAGTTGTTTAATGTCCAAATACTCACACTTTCAGGAACTACTGAATAACTAAGCGGAAAGTAATCTGTCTCTCCTTATCCTCTCACCGCATCCGGCTGTGGCTGTGGCTTGGCGCAGGGAGCCGACTCTGTCCATCGCAAGGCTGCGCTCTACCCTAAGTTATGCACTCTTGGGGACCAGGGGCCGTGACCCAGATGGTGTCCACCGGGCACCCGGCGTGGAGTCGGTGCTCAGCGAGCCCGCTGAGGCAATGTGGAAAGTCTCTCGGGGGAGGACCCCGCGCTCGAGGCGCGGGTGAATGATTCATTGGGTGTTTCTTCACATTCCTTACGGTTCAGTCACGTCGGCGCAGCACCCAGCGGCCCGGGAGCTACCTGTGGAGTGGAAGCGCACCTCCGCCTCCGCCGCCCCCGCGCAGCAGAGGCCCGGAGGGGGCGCGCGAACCCGCGGGAGGGCACTCGGCCGCCTCCCCGCCCCCTCTCGCGGCGGAAGCCCCGCCCCTCCGCGCGCCCGCCCTCCGCGCGCACCCGCCCTCGCCCTCGCCCTCGCGCCCTCGCGCCGGGGGCGGGCTCGCTGCGCGTGCCGGGTGGGGAAGCGGCGCGAGCCGGCGCCGGGAACGTTCGCCGCGGGGGCGGCTCCGGGGCCTGAGTGGGCGCCGCCGCCTCAGTCGCTGCCGCTGCTTCAGCCGCCTCAGCCGAGCGGGCCGGGTCGGAGGAGGCTGCGGCCGCGGCCGCCGGAGAGCCACGCGACGGCCCCTCAGCTCCGGCCGGGAAGCGAGCCAGGTGGGGAGTCCGCCGGGGCTGGAGGAGCGAGAAGGAGGGCTGCGGGGTGGCGGAGCGCGCGGCCCTGGAGCGGCGACCCTTGGGAGGCAGCACGCCGGGCCGGGGAGGGCTCTCCGGTCACCCGCGCGCGCGGGGGCCGCGGAGCGCAGAGCCGGGCTGCGCGCGCTGCTGATGCAGCCTGAGCCCGATTCGCGGGGAGGAGGCTCCGCGTTAGGTGCTGAAGGGGGCGAAGGCGGCAGGTCCTGGCAGAGGGCAGGTGAGGTAGGCAGGCCCTGGCAGAGGGAAGGCAAATCATTCCAGATCACCACTCAGTGTCCCCCGAGGCTCCCGGTAGGCGAACCTGTCCACCCAGGTCACCTCTGATGGGCACAGTGTCCCGAGAAGAGGGAGGATGCAGTTGACGAATGCTTACTGTTAAATTCTTGTGCCAGGCCTTAGGGAGTCAGGGAGACCTTCCAGCATTCTCTGCAAGCGTTTATTGATTAGCTACGGAGCAGGAGAGAACCGCGGTCAGCGCCCGGGTCACGACTTTATCACTCTCAGCCATCATTTGCTGTTGAAGTGCTGACAGTTCGGCTGTGAAAGTATGCACACAAAATGTAAAGTACTCTATTTCATGTTTCTTGTTCTGTTCACTTCAGGTCTCTTTAGGGTTTTCCCAGCCCTGGGAAACTGGAGCCGTAAGTTACTTGGTTTTTGTGGAGAAAGTAAGATACTTAAGGAAAGCTGGTGGGAGCTATCCAGAAGAGATTTGAAGGGTCTTGCTGACATTTAAAAGGGGGTTGGGGGGGGTTTAAAAAATTTGGAAGGAGAATCTTGCCTTCCCAACTCGAATTGAGCTCTGTGCCTGTTTTCTGCTCAGTCCTCAGGATGTGGCCTGGATCCTGACAGCCCCACAATGGATGCCCACTGCAGGAATGGATGGAGGAAACATTTTATGTGGAGTAGTGTCAGTCTCTGTAGAGTTAGGGATGGTCGCTGGACTTCCTTTGGTCCTCGGATTCTCTTTTTGCCTTCTCGGAGTAACCCAAGGTCTTAGGCGCTGGTAGGTTAAAACAGTGGCTTAGGTGGTAGACTCCGATGGCTTGTGGCCACTCGTCTTCATCCACGTGGTTCTTGCATGCTGTGCACCAGGAGCTTGTTCTTTGAGTGGTTGCTTGAAATCAGGTTCTGGTCCTTCTCTCATTGGCCTTTTTTTCCCCAGTCATTTGAGGAGGACACTTTATAATTTCTATCCTGCCTCTCAGATCTTGGTTCTGAGGTAGAGAATGCTTATGTCTCTTCAGTTCTGTAAAAGGCTGGAGTTCTGTCCTCCACCTTGCTTGGACTCTCCAGCCCCAGGCTGCTGCTTCCTTTCCCTGGCTTGCAGTGCCTGTTGGATTACTTTGCTTGCCAAATTAAAACTTGACCTTTTATGTGTTCTCTGAGGATTTTTATCAGACTTAAGTGGAACTGCCTCTGAAGGGGTTGTGCAGTCAAGGTGGTGCTAGCAGGGTCTTTACATTTACTGAATTTTGCTGGGGAGACAGAGTTTCTACGTAAAGTTAAAATATTTAAGAGTGCACAGAATTTCCATTTACCATTTATTTCATGTCTTGGATGTTAACATATCTGACCTTTTGTCTCCTCCATCCCCCGGGTTTTGAAACAGTGTCTTGCTGAGTACTCCCAGCTTGGTACTTGATATACTGTAGCCCAGGCTTTGTAAGCTGGCTTTGAACTTGTGGCTATCCTTCTGTTAGTCCCTCCTGTGAACCATCATGCCTGGTTAAGAAAAACTTTTTGTTTGTCTGTTTTTTAAAATAGGGTCTCACTGTGTCATCCTGACTGACTTTGAACTTATGTCTATCTTCCTATCTATGTGTCCTGGGATTACAGGTGTGCACTACTGTGCCTTCTTGATGTGTAGCTTACATAGGATAAAATGGGTAGATTTTATATAGTGAGTTGGGTGTTTTGAAAAAATGGTACATAACACTGGGTGTGGTGGCACATGTCTTTAGATCACAGCCCTTAGGAGGCAGAGGCAAGCTGATCACTTCAAGGAGGGCTAGGGTTACATAGGAAGACACTGTTTCAACTAAAAAAAATAAAACCAAAACAAGTAACAAAAGCCCCCCAAAACAAATAAACAAAACCAGGCAAACCATTTATACTTTGTAACCTATCCTAATCAAAATATATACATTTGTATCACCAGAAGGTTAACACCTGCTGTCTTGGGGACAGCCCCTCCCCCTATTTTATTAGCTTAAAGTTACATAAGCATAAGAGCTGTGGTTTCTAGACGTGCTGGAGGTAGGCCGCCTGTTCTAGGGTGTCATGTGCACTGGAGTCTCTGTGCCTGGTAGCTCCTGGAGTTGCAGTAGTTTGTGGATCTCAGAATGCATATTTGTTTGTAAAATGCTCCAAATAAAACCCCCTTGACATACCTACTCCTTTCTCTTCTGCAGTTACCAGTTTGTTGTTTTCTTCCCAGGCCTTTTTCTATGCATTTTACTTTTTTTTGCATGTGCGTGTGGTATGTGGGAGTGTGCATATATTATCCATGTACCGTACATATGTGTACATGCCTGTGAAAGCCCAAAGTTGACACCAGAGGTTCTCAGTTGCTCTCTTAGCTCAGCCTCTTCCTGAACCTGGAGCTGGCCAATTTGGCTAGTCTAGCCAGTCAGCTTGCTCTGTGACTCCCTGCCTGTCTCTAGAGTGCTGGCCTTGTAGGTGGCTGCTACACCTGCATGGCTTGTATGCCGCTTCTAGAGATTTGAACTCCAGTCCTTAAGTTTATCCACTGGCTCGTCCAGCTCGCTCTTTGTTTTACTGTAGCATACTGGCCGGGGTGCTCTGTAGCTCTTTTTTTGTTTTCATTTTTGTTTTTTTCCTGATTGATTATTTTGGAGATTCTCCCCCCCCCCCCAATGTTGGAACACAGGGATCTACCTGAGTTGTCTTTACTGTGTGATTTCTTAGTAGTATGTAGCCTTCTGTACTCTGTATATTTAAGCCTCTCTTATTATTGAAAGCAAATACACCTTCCAGTCTGAGGCTTTTCTTAAAAACAAAAATGTTATATTTAGTTGTATATAAGCTTCAATGTCATAAATATATGAAAACTTTCTCCTAAGTGGCTGTGTGTGTTCAGAAAAAAATTCTCAAGCTGGTGATGTGGTACAGCAGGTAAAAGCACCTGTTGCTAATTCTCCCCCACCCCACACCCTTTTTTAAAGATTTATTTATTTTATGTATATGAGTACACTGTAGCTGTCTTCAGACACACCAGAAGAGGGTATCAGATCCCATTACAGATGGTTGTGAGCCATCATGTGGTTGCTGGGAATTGAACTCAGGACCTCTGGAAGAGCAGCCAGTGCTCTTAACCACTGAGCCATCTCTTCACCGTCCCCCACAATCCCCACCTGTTGCTAATTCTGATGACTTTAGTTTAATTCCCAAAACCCATGTGCTGGAGGAAAGAACTGATTTCCTGTGGGTTGGCCTCTGACCTCTATCTGCTATAGCATGAGGGTGTCACACACATACGCTCACACAAACTAGTGTAGTAAAAGAAAAAATTGAAAAAAAGTTATTTCTTTATCTCAGGCTATGAATTATACTTTCTGGTTTCTTTTGCTTGGTAATATGCATTTTTGGTTCTTCTTTACCTGCTTATGGACTGATGACTTATTTCCTTTTAGCAGCAAATAATACTCCAGTCAGTGGAAATACTAACTTGTTTGTTCACTTATCTAAGTTTAAGTTTTTTTGGTAATTCTGAATAAAACTGTTGCAATCTTCTGTGTGTATGTTCAGGGTTTCTCTGTGTAGCCCTGGCTGTCCTGGAACCCACTCTGTAGACCAGGCTGGCCTCAAACTCAGAAATCCACCTGTGTCTGCCTCCCAAGTGCTGGGATTAAAGGCGTGCGCCACCAGTGCCTGGCTTTCTGTGTGTATGTTTTTTGTAGACACAAGGGTTGTTGTTTTTTCTTTCCCCACTTGGATAAGTTAGGAGTACAACAGATCAGAATATTCCAGATCAAATACAGGTTTGGATGTTTGGCTATATAGGAAACTGCTGAGCAGGCTTCCAGAGTGACTACCATTTTGCATTGGCAATAATTTTTAACATTTATATCCAAGTGCCCCTGAATGTACATGTGAAATTGGTTTTGTCTTGTTGTCTGTGAACTTCTTCACTATCTGGGATGCATTAATATACAGCTACTGCTGTCCTGGCTTGCTCTTGGCATGGTTTTTCTCCATGCATTTTGAAGTTTTGCTGTACAGATTCATCCTATTTTGAATGTCTTTTACTTTCTTCTTTCTGTACTCACCCTTTTTGCCTGTTATATGTGGAATTTCGGGTGTTTAGCTGTCTTGCTGGGGTCTGAGTCAGAATTGAGAGCCAAGGGCCCTGTCCTTATAAATGTATGTCCTGGTTCAGTTCCAGGCTGAGTCTCTTTGTACCATCCCACCTTTCTAAGCCCAGGCCGTTACATAAACTGGACTCTAGGTAGAGACTGAGTGCATTGCAAACTTCCTCTCAGCTCCAGTCTTATCCCTGCTCCTCAACACTGAGTCTGGCTTAGATGCCTTGCATTCTCCACCCTCCTTTGCTTGGAATTTTATTCCCCTGCAGGAGGTGCCAGTACCGGACTCAGAATCCAGCCGGCCTGTAGCTTCATCTTGCTCATAATTATGTCTCTCTGAAAGGTTTTCTTGTTTTTAAGCCTTGTCTTTTGATTTCTATTAAGTTTTTTTTCATTGATTTGATGCAAAGGAATTGCAGCTAGGCATCTCCTATGCTGAACAGAGAGGTCTGAATTGATCTTACGGTCTTGCCACTGTCTTCTTATTATTGTTCCTTCATGTACCAGAGTTGACAAAGGGTACTAAAATTTTTTTCCCTAGATATAAATGCTTACAATATTTTGCTAGTAGCTGTAATGTTTTTTAAAAATTTATTTATTTATTTATTTATTTATTTATTTATTTATGTATGTATTTTTTACTCATTCACTTTACATCCTGCTCACTGTAATGTTTGCTGAAGCTTTTGGGTTGATGTTTCTTGTCAATTTAAGGATGTTTCTTGTGGTTTTGCTTTGTATTTTTTACTGAGTGTTGAATTTTATCAATGGCTTCTTTTTGGCATTTGTTGGAATGATTTGTCTTTAGTATGACTTTTTTTAGTGTGGTAGAAATAAGGTAGACTGCTGGGGCTGGAGCGATGGCTTGGTGGGTAGAGAACTAGCTGCTCGTCTCAGAGACCTGTATTTGATTCCCAATACTGTCATGGTAGCTCATAACCATCTGTAACCCCAGTATCAGGGCATCCAGCACCCTCTTCTGTCCTCTCTGAGCCCTGGGCAAATGAATGGCACATAGACATATATGTAGGCAAAATAACCATATAAATAAAAGCAAAAGCAAAAATAAAAATATTAAAAGAAATAAGATGGAGCACTTTGAGTTTTAGTTAACTGAAAGACATGTCTACAGTTTAATTCTTTTCTTTGAACAGAGTCTCAGTTGGTGAGTACTGGTCGGCCTAAAACTCAGTATGTAAGCCAAGCTGGCCTCAATTCATGGCAGTTCTCCTGCCTCAGCCATCCAAATGCTGGCATTACAGACGTTTGTTACCCAGCTCAATTATGTCAGATTATTTTTATATTTTCTGAGACAGAGTCCCATGTTTGGCCTCATACTCACTGTGTAGCTGGGGATAACTTTGAACTTCTGATCCTTCTGACTTCTACCTCCTGATTGCTGGGATTACAGATTTGAACCACTAAGCCTGGTTTATGGAGTGTTGTTGTTGGAACTCAGTGCTAGTAAACATTGTTAGCATTTTCTGCATGTTGGTTCTAGCACTTCAGTAGAGCTGCATTTCCAGCCCCTTGCTCTTAAATTTATGTGTATTACTAACACTGTTTATAAATTAAAACAGGACTGAAATGCTGTGATAAGCAGGTTTGGAACTGAGTGGCACTGTAGTTGGAGTGCCTGATAACTGACATTTGTTCGGCTCTCAGGTTGTGCCAAGCATCGTGCTAGACATTTTGCATGGTTTGTTTGCTAGTTAGCATAGCCCTGTTAAGGTTAAGTTCAGCTGTTCAGAGCTCTGTGTGGTTGTAGAGTATGCTACTGAATGGTTTTTATTTTTAGTTTTTCGAGACAGGGTTTCTCTTATAGCCCAGACTGTCCTGGAACTCACTCAAAGAGAAAAGAATAAGAATTAGAGGAAGGGTATTTGAGAATTTTCCTGAAATGAGCAAGGGATTAGGTATTATTATTATTATTATTATTATTAAAGGTGGATTTGACTATATTAGTCACCGTCTGAGCTTACCTCAGGGAAGTCTGACTGATTTTGCAGGAGACTGTGTATTTGCACATGGCTTTTTCAGAGTGCTCTGTGTGTGCTAGTGCATGTGGAGGCGAGAGGACAACCTAGGGTGTTGTTCCTGGGGCACCATTCACCTTGGTCTTCATTCACCTTGGTCTTTGAGCTAGCTTCCCTCACTGGCTTCAGCTGGCAGATTTGGCTGATTTGCCTGGCTTGAGAGCACTGCAGAACTACCTGTCTCTGCCTCCTCAGGGCTGACATTATAACAGCTTGTCACCACGCCTGGTTTAGTAATTTACTTATCTCTTTGCTTGCTTATGTATATGTGTAGTGTGGTGTGGTGTGGGGTGGTGTGGTGTGGGGTGGTGTGGTGTGGGGTGTGTGTGTGTTTATATGTGGAAGCCAGAGACTGACTAATGTGTGGTGTCTTCCTTGAGTTCTTCTCTGCCTTACCTACTGCAGCCATGTCTCTCACCTGAATCCACTGTTTGCTAATTTAGCTATCCTAGCAAGTTAACTTGCTCTGGGGAGCCTTACTCATGAGTGTAGGCTGCAAGGGCCATTTTAAATTAATGTGGGTGCTGGAAATCCAAATCCCAGTCCTCACGCTGTATAACAAGTGCTTTACCCCACTGAACTTTCCCCAACCAGTCCCCAGTATTTTTTTTTAAAATATGGGTCATGAGTTCAGATCTTGGTGTCTACAAGGGAAGTGCTGAACCAGCTCCCTAGCCCATACCTGAATGCTCTGATGTGACAGGGACAAAGGTTAAGAAACTGACAAATCAATTCAAAGGAAAGGAAGGCTCTTATCACACTTACTGCAGTATACAGATGTGCTGGAAACATTTCCAAAGCGGTCTCTCCCTCTGCGTTAGTCTGTATGCTGTGGCAGTTCCTTTACTTCTGTCTGCAGAGCATGTCCAGCTCTGTAGCAGTGTCTTCCTAGGAGAGAACAGACAGGAGGATTCTTGCTGCCCTCTCCCCCACATCTCATCAAGGGCATCACTGTTTTGGGAATTTCTTTACTTTATCATTTTTACTCCTGTTTGGTTTGCAGAGGGTGATATTATGGTGACGTAATAATATCATAGACTAGCAGGATTGTTTATGCATCGCACAATGGGATGGAGAGGGAGGGCTCACAGCCACACCATTGGCTACCTAAAGTAATTGCTTCATAATTTTAGGTCTCAGTCTTCCCAGCTAGTTATAACGTCCACAGTCCTGACTTGCTCCTAAGGCCTATCTAGCACAGGCCTGACTTCTCATTCTAGATTTCTTTTTGTTTGTTGTTTATTTTGTTTTTTGAGATAGAGTGGGTCTTGCTGTATTGCCAGGCTGATCTTGAACTCAGCATCCTTTTGTTTCAGCCCCTTGAGAGCTGGGGTTCCAGGCAAAAAGCCACATGCCAGCCTGTTTTGTTTTAAGAGCTGTCATTTCTTCTAAAATTGGGAAGTGACAGGCATGGGAAAAGGTGCTGTAGACAGGGTTAACAAGCAAATTAGGCAGTTATGTTTTATTAATAAGTACCCATCCATTGACACTTCATCTGTATATCTGATGACAGGACTTGGTGGCATGTGCTAGGGGATGGGAGATGATAGGAACACCTCAGCCTATGTAGGTGATTCTCCTTTTTGTCTGCTCATACTGTTTAGATATACTGCAGCTCACTTCTGTCAGGCTCAGTGGGCTGTCAGATTTGAAGGAAATGAACCTTGCTAAACAGATGACTGGCTTAACAGACTTCCTGCAGAGAAATTGCAGAATGGATTTTTGGTGAAGTCACAATGCAAGCATACTTGCAGAACAAGGAAAAACAGAGTGGACACTGCTTCTGTTCCCAGGATGAGCTTGCCAATCAACTGCAAAATACAAAATCAGTGATCTGATCAGATCAATGTAGAATCAGCCAAAAGCAACTAAATGTGCCTGTATGATGATTGTGCTTAGTATATTATGCCTAAGGTGATATTACAGGAATGTAATAATATCATAGACTAACAGTACTGTTTATGCATTTTATTTTATTTTATTTTATTTTATTTTATTTTTTTGAGGTTTCTCTGTGTGTATCTCTGGATGTGCAAGAACTAGCTTTGTAGACTTGAACTAATAGAAATCCACCTGCCTCTGCCTCCCTGGAATTAAAGGCGCGAGTCACCACCTCCTGGCTTTCAAATGAACTTTCAGTGTGCTCTCTTGCTATTTCTGTTTTCCTAAGAAGCATGAATATGTTGCTTTAAATACTAGTGCTTGAGAGACTAAACTAGGAAGATTGCCTTGAGTTTGAGGCCAGCCTAGGCTACATGGTGTTCCATACCTGTAATTCTAGTGTTTGAGAGAAGATTGCCTTGAATTTGAGGCCAGCCTGGGCTATATCTAAAGTTCCACACCACTTCAGACCTGTGCTACAGAATGAGAATTGTATCTCAAAAGAAAACCCCACTAATCATACAAAAAAGTATCAGTATATTTTCTTTAATACAATAGCTTTTGACTTTGCATAAATGCCTAATTTTTAGTAATATTTTCTACCATATTTTATTTTCTATATCTTATTGATGTTTTTAATTTGAAGCTTTTAGTTTAATAGCCATTTCTTAGTCTTTTTCTGTTGTATACAATCTACAGGCTTAATCACTTGAGAACATAAATTTTATTCATTTTGGTAGTTAGTCTATAACTTAGTTGTAAAAGATTTAGAAAATTTTGTGTGTCTGAGTTTGTTTGGTTTTTGTTTTTGAAGTAGGGTTTCACAGTATAGCCCTGGTTCAACTGGCAGTTGTTATGTAGACCAGGTTGGCCTCAAACTCACAGAGATCCACTTGCCTTTGCCTTGGGAGTGCTGAGATTAAAGGCAAGTGCTATGCTATGCCTGTCATGTGTCAATATTTGCGTGCGTGCGTGCGTGCGTGCAGCACATGTGTGCCTGGTGTCTGCCGAGGTTAGAAGGACATTGAATCCCCACGAACTGGAGTTTAAGATAGTTCTGAGCCTCCTTGTGGTTGCTGTGTGGGTGCTGGGAATTGAACTTGCAAAATTGGGAATTGTTCTCTGCAAAAGTAACAGGTGTTCTAAACCACAGAGCTATCCTTCTAGTCTTTACAGTTTAATCTGTCTGTCTGTCCATCATCTCTATCTTCCTTCCTTCCTTCCTTCCTTCCTTCCTTCCTTCCTTCCTTCCTTCCTTCCTTCCTTCCTTTCTTTCTTTTCAAGACACAGTTTCTCTGTGTAACCCTAACTCTTCTGTTGACCAGGCTTGCCTTGAACTCAACCCCTTCCTGAGTGCTGAGAGAAAGCATGTACCACCGTGCTCAGATGTTTGTGAGATTTTAAAACTAAGCATGCAGAATTGAAGACAAACTAAACTGAAAATTATTTTTGGTGGGAGGAGCAGGGGGCAGAGTCTCTGGTAGACTGATCTGGCCTCAAACTCTGTGTAGATGAACTTGGCCTTGAACTCCAGATCCTGCCTCTACTTCCCAGTGCTGGGATTATAGTGTGTGCTACTATACCTGTTTTTTAATTGAAAAAAATTTCAGTATGATTTAAATTTTGTGATAACCTAATACTTTATCATTTCATTACTCACTGATAGAATTTTCTTACTTTGGGAAGGAAAGACAAAATTCAGCATTACATATCGGTTACTCTCACTGTGTGCTTCATCCACATGCCTTCCCATCACCCTGACTTGTTGAAACACTGGTGGTGTTGCTATGTCTGGCACCTTGCTCTCTCTAGGTCATGAATTTGGGGTACTGCGGTATGTGGTGTTTTATGTTTGCATTTTCCTTTTGTATTTTCACTTGTATTTAAGTTTCCTTAAATAAGCGCTCCTTTCTTTTTACTGATGAACAGCACTGCACTTTAGTTAGGAAGAACTCTAGTTGATTTGCACAGCCACCTGTTGAAAGGCATCTTTGTTCTTCCCAGTGTTTGCAATTAAAAATAAAGCCAGTTGGAGCTGGTTGTGGTGGAGCATGTCTTTAATCCTAGCACCAGGAGGGCAGAGAGTGGATATCTGTGTGTTTTGTTTTTGTTTTTGTTTTTGTTTTTGTTTAAAGACTAAAACTAGTCAGGGATGGTGGCACACATCCAGAATCCCAGCACTTGGGAAGTACAGACAGGAAGATCAGGCATTTGAGGCTAGCCTGGGCTACATAGCAAGACTTTGTCTAAAAACAAAACAAAAACATCTGGATGGAAGTTTTGTGTGACATAAAGCTGAGTTCAACATGGCATCTCTTTTTTGTTTTAACTTCTTATTTTGAAGTTACTGAACATATTTTCACATTACTTATTCTACCTTTTTTGGCCATTTAAAAACATTTATTTATTATGTGTATGTGTGTGAGTAGAGGTCAAAAGACAGCTTTCAGGAGTTGCCTCTCCCAACATGGGGGTCCCAGGGATCCAACTCAGGTTGTCAGGTTGGTGGTATGCACCTTTACCCACTCAACTGTCCTGCTGACTCATTGACGATTTTTTAATTAGACTGTTTTTTGTTTGTTTTGCTTTTTTGATGTTGTTGTTGTTTTGTTTGAAGCTTTATTTCTAAAATTTGTATGTGCTTTGAGAAAGTATTTATTCACTAGTGTGTGTATGTGTGTGTGATGTGAGTGTGGCTACCTGTGCCATGGTGTGCACAGTGCAAGAGGCCAACCCTCAGTTGGGGGTCAGTTCTGGACTCAGCTCACCAGAGCTTTTACCCACTGAGCAATCTTGCTGGCCTAAATTTTTTTTTTATTTATTCTGCTTGTTTTCACCTTTTTATAACTTTGCAGAGTAGTTAGTCTTGATAAAATTCAACCTAGAAAATTTTTTATCTTATGAGTTGTTGTTTTGGTGTTCTGTGTAAAAACTTGTTCCCTCAGTTTAGCTTCGGGCCAGGAATATTAGACAGCCTCGTCTAGGAACCCAGAGTTTCAGCTTTAAGATTTAAGAGACTTTGCTTGTGTTTCACACCTAGGACTCTCATCTTTTACACTTCGTAGGCTGTGCCTGTGCTATGTCTTCCAGAAGCTCCTGCCTGAAAGGATGACTGGACGCTCTGAGGGGCAGACAGGTTTATGTGGCTGTAGCCAGTGGGCATGCTTGTGTGTCTGCAGGATGCACTGCAGGAAAGAGAGGGTGGGGAGTCCTGAGATCAGGAGGCCATAGACATTTTTTGTTGGTTCATCTGGATGAAGGTTTTGGCAGTAGAAATGGGGAAAGGGGGGGGGGGGAGTGGATTTGAGACTGATTGGGAGGAAGGAAATGTCAGGGTTTGGAGTTTTGAGTCCACTTGTGACGAGGATAGAGAGGTATTGGTTATCTTTAGACGTATGGCTAAGAAAAGGCAGAATCCCAGGAGTCCAGTGGAAGGGAGTAGAGTGCTGAGCTCATGTTCATGCATATTGATGTTCAAGGTCCTGTCTCAGTGTCAGGGCCCGTAAGGTCAGCTGTGGTGACTACGTCCTTGATGGGTGGTAGGAGGTTCTTGTTGGGTCTAGAGCTGCTGAAAGCCTAAATACAGAGATGCAGATAACAGCACCCATAAAGCACTAGCCCCAGGGATGTAATTGACATGCTCGGTTTATGTGTCTCATAAGTTTGGACTTGAGGTAATCTGAGTCATAAGCTTGGTTGAATGAACAGGTATCTGAGTTTCTGCAGGAGCTGATTCTAGGCAAGGATGCAAATGCCAGCATTTTGTTCAGGAGGTGATCCCAGGAAAAACTTGGACAGAGAGAAGTGAGATAGGAAATAAGGGGTTGACTGTCTGTGTTCAAGGGCGAGCAGCTGTAGCTTGTTCTCACTGATGACCCTAGGAGACAGTGTGAGACACGTATCCCAGAGTGGGTGAGGCAGCAGTGGCCCTTCTGTACCGTCCCCATCAGTAAGGGTGTTTCTAGGTGGTAGATTTATAGTATTTCAGGCCAGCCCTGAAGGAAGTGGGGAGAAGCAGCTGCTGCCAGCCTAGGATGCAAGGACGTGGTATAGTGTAGGTGGTGTAGAGGATGAGAGAGCGCTTTTGACACCTTCCTTCATACCTTCTGTGGTACATCACTTAAGCATCGTGTTTTAGGCTTATAGAAGTCATTCCACAGCACAGCAGGATTGGCTCCCAGTGTTCATGAGCCAGCGCCCCATATCAGCACTCTTTCTTATCAGCTATGTTGGGCCTTCAAGTTCAACATTTTTAAGATCCTTTCTCAGATATATCTTTCAGTTACTCCAGGCCCTGCAGGTGTTTGTTGGTTACATTAGCCCCTTTCCCAAACATAGGCACAGCACCTCCCTGTACCTATGTGTCGATATAGGCTTGTTGGTTCTAATGACCATACCACACAGGTGGGGGTGCTGGTGATCAGGAGCCTGTGTGTGTGTCAAGGCAGAAAGCACATGGGAAATCTACAGACTTGAGAAATTGTAAACAGAGCTCTGACCCTCAATGACAAGACAGGCCTCTTACTTTCTTTTAATGATTTATTTATTTTTATTGTGTTTTGTGTTTAATGATTTATTTATTGCACTGTATTTTGCCTGCATGTATGTGTGTGTGTGAGGGTGTTGGATCCCCTGGAACTGGAGTTATAGACAGTTGTGAGCTACCATATGGGTGCTGGGAATTGAATCCTGGTCCCCTGTAAGAACAGCCATTTCTCTTAACTGCTGAGCCATCACTCCAGCCTTGGCCTCTTGTTCTTACCCTCTCGGAGGCAGGGTTAGGTCTTGGAAGATAAGCATCTTTCAGGACATACCTCAACACAGACCTTTGCCTGTTTCAGCAGGATAGGCTGCCATCTTGTTGCAAGAGGGTCAGCGCTCTGTTTACAGTTTCTCAAGTCTGTAGATTACACACAGCCTCCTGATCACCAGCATTCCTCTGTGTGTGGAATGTTCATTAGAATCAATAAGTCTATACTGACACAATGTTCACTCCCAAATCTGTAGTTTTATGTTCTGGTTGACTTAGTGTTGTTGGTTTAAACAATGGCCCAATGGCATGTACCAGCCATTGTCAGACTGGATAGTTTCACGGCACAAATATTCCTCTGTGTCTGTTGGATTCATTGCCCACCTTAACGCTACAGTCACCAGTCTTTGCTGTCTCTGACGTTTGCACTTTCATGGGTGTTGCATAGTTAAAATGGTACTTTTGTCCTTTTTAGATTGTTTTTTGTGACAGGGTTTCATGTAGCCCAGGATGACCTTCAATGTGCTCTGTGCTGGGATATCAGGTGCTCAGCAACACTCCTGGCTCCAGACTGGCCCTATCCCTTAGTAATTTGCACTTAAGTTTCTTCAGTGTTTTAATGGCTTCGTGGTTCATTCCTTTCTAGAACTGAATAGTTTATCTCTTCACCTACTGAGGGACAAGTGGTTGTTTTCAGGATTTGGCAATCATGACTGAAGCTGCTGTGAACATCTGGGAGCAGTTTTTTTGGGTAGATGTATGTTTTCACCATCTCTGCCTAAATACCAAGGATTGTATGATAATGATGATAACAGCACATCTTGTTGTGTAAGAACCTGGCCAGCTGCCTCAAGTGGCCAGACCTGTTGCTTCACATTCTTACTAGTGCATGGTATGGTCTTTTCTTCACTTGGGCTATTTTCATAGGCGCACAGTGGTATCTTGTTTTAATTCTCTCTATGTGCTTGTGTGAGTGTACCGGTGAACATGTCTGTGGAGGCCAGAGGCCCTTTTGTTGTTGTTGTTGCTATTTTTGTTTTGTTTCTTGAGACAGGTTCTCATGTGTAGCTTCGACTGGCCTGGGATTCACTGTGTAGACCAGGTTGCCCTCAAACTCATAGAGATCTACCGGCCTCTGCCTCCTCTATGCTGGGATTAAAGGTGTGCACCTGACCTCTAGCTCTAACTTTTTATTTTTAGTGAAGTTCAGATTAACAGTTCTTTCTTGGGCTCAGCCAGTGCTGTTATATCTAAAAAACCCTCACTGGGACTAAAGAGATGGCTCATCTCTCCAGTAAGAGTGCTTTCTGTGCAAGCATGAGGACTCCAGTTGGGATCTTAGAAAAAGCCAAGTCCAGTCATGTGTGTACCTGTAACACTAGCATCGGGGGGTGGGAGGGAACAGAGATGATGTTTTCTGGGGCTTGCTGCCTGCCAGCTTAGATCCAGGTTCAGTAAGAGTCCCTGTCTCAAAGTATTAATATTGAGAGTGATAGAGCAAGACACCTGATGTCTGCTAGTCTCTGTACAAGTATGTGTGCAGAGAGTTATGCCATAGGTCTATATACTGTGCACACACACACACACACACACACACACACATACATACACACACATACATACACACATGGGGGGAGGGAGGGAGGGAGGGAGAGAGAGACGGGAGGAGGAGGAGGAAGAAGAGGAAGAGGGAGGGAGGGAGAGAGAAAGAGAGAGAAGGAGAGAGAGAGAGAGAGAGAGAGAGAGAGAATTGCCAACTGGGTGTGTTGGCTCACATCTGTAGTCTCAGCACTTGGGAGGAGGCTGAGGCAGCCAGGACTGGAGTACCTAGTTGAGTTCCAAACCAGTCTACAGTGTGAAACCCTGTCTGGGAAAACAAAAGAGAGTCTTCATCACAACCTTGGGTTCTTTGTTTTCTCCTGTGATTTCTAGGAGTTGTATGTCTTTATGTTTTTAAACTAGGGCACTTTGAGTTAATTTTTGTGACAAGTACAAAGTCTACTGTGTTTAGAATAATGTTTTTGCATTTGGACACTTATTTCTTACAGTAACCCTCATTGAGAAGACCACTTTTCACCATTAGATTGCCTTCTGACGTGTGAGTCTTTGAAGCTGGCAGTGTCTGGCCTGTTTTTATTTTTATTTTTTTAAAATATAGTCTTGGCTATTCTTAGTTTTTTGTCTTTTGTGTAGACATTGGATGAGTTTGTTGGTGTTTACAAAGTTGCTTGGTCAGAGTTTGGTTGGGATTTTACTGAATCTATAGATTGAGTTTAAAGGAACTGGTATTTTCACAATGTTTAGACTTCTTATTTATAAGCATGGAATCTCAGTAATTTATTTAGTTTTATGTTGTTTTTTTTTCTACCAGTTTTATAAATTTTTTCACATTGATCTTATACATGCTTTGCTATATTTGTACAAAATATTCATTTTTGGGGGATGATAACATAAGTAATGTTTTTAATAATTTTATTAGATTTATTTACTTTTTATTTTATATGTGAGTGTTTTGCTTGTATGTGTACCACATCTGCGGTTGCTGCCCATGAGGGTAAGACAGGAGCATCAGATCTTTTGGAATTGGAATGCTGGTTGGTTGTGGGCCACTGTGTGGGCACTGTGTGGGCACTGTGTGGGCACTGTGTGGGCACTGTGGGCACTGTGTGGGCACTGGGCATCAAACTCAGGTCTTCTGCAAGAGCCACATGTGCTCTTGACCCTGACCCACCTCTCCAGTACCTATATTTTTATTTTTTAATGTGGCATTATGTTATTATTTCATAGTTCAAATGGATAGGCTTTTGTATATTGATTCTTGTGTATTGATCAGCTAACCTTGCTGTAATAGCTTATTAGTTGGCAGATTTGGGAAATTCTCTTAGGTCCTCTGCATAGACGATCATGTCAAAGTGAACAAGGACAGTTGTGTTTCTTCCCTCTTGAGCCGGTTACTTCTCATTTCCTTTTCCCTTCACAGTTTTACCTCCTGTAGTTTTCCACACAGCTGCTTTTCCTGCTTCTGTTGCTTCAGTATGAGACTGCCTGTGAGCCAGGGTAGGAGGAAATGGAGGAGGAGGAAGAGGAGGAAGAGTAGCTGGGGATTCTTCCACTCTGATTTCTCTGCAAGCAGGCTAACTAGAGGGCTTTCCTGGGTGATTTTGGTTTTTTTAAAGCATGTGCTACGAGACTTTAGCTGGGGAGCCTGAGGTTTGGAGTTCAGGCCTGGGGCTGTGAGAGAACAGCAGTAAGCCCTTGTTGGGTGGGCTCTCCAGTCCACCTGCTCATGCTTACTTCACACGTGTCCCTCACGGTTCCACGTGCTTTAGTTTGGGTTTAGTAGTTTTGCTCAGTGACTGAGGTGGTTGTATACCCACCCTGGATTCCAGGATCCAGACCTTCCTTGGGCCAGGTATTTAGGACTTATCAGTCGTCTACTACAGCTGTCTGCCTTATGGGAGTAACTTTGCAGGCTTCTTGCCTAGAGACTGTTCAGGCAGCTGAAGGGAATTCTCCAGGGAAAAGTGCAGCTGTGACAATATGGCACGCTTCCAGCAGTAGGAAAGTAACCAAGCCACCTGGGGAAGGAATGGCCGACCAGGACAGAGTCTACTGTATCGTTATGTTTCCAGGGCTGGTGTATGTGTGTGTTACTTTACATGTGTGTGTTACATTGCATGTGCATGTGTGCATGTGTGGTTCCTTTCATGCCACAAGAAGTTGATGTTGGGTGTCTTACTTTATTGCTGTCTGCATTACTGCATTAGTTTTTGAGACAGGGTCCCTCACTGAACCTGGAGCTCACTGATTGGGTAGGCTGGCAGGCTACCCATTTAGCCATATCTTCAGCTCCTGCCTTGTCCCTTTAAAACCTCTGAAGTATATACTGTTTACTTCTATGCTAGGCTGTAAAGTATCAAAGCATTTTCCTAGTAGGTTTTCATCTTTTCTTCTCCATTCACATCTCTTCATTTCCTCTTGGGCTTTCTTTTCTTTTCTTTGAAAACAAACAAAAACAAATAAAAGCTGGATATATTACTTGTCTTATTGATGAGACAAATATACAAAGTGATGTAAGAAAGGGTTTCTTTTGGTTCACAATTTGAGGATCTAGTCCAGAGTGGCTACTGGAGCTTGAGGCAGGTGGTTGCAGTTTATTTGCACCTGGGAAGCAGAGCGTGGAGCCAGAACCCTAAGCAGATAGCACCTCAAGGCTGGCTCCCAACCACCACGTTGACTGAGTAACTAGGCTACAGTATCAAAGGTTCCACAGACAGTGCTACCAGCTGGGGACCAAGTGTTGAGATGCATGAACCTGTGCAGACATTTCACATTTAGGCCATAATAGCTGGTGCAGTGTGTGTGTGTGTGTGTGTGTGTGTGTGTGTGTGTGTGTGTGTGTGTTAAATACCATTTTAGCAACAAGGAATGAATCTTAAGAGTGATTGAAGCATTTCTGCAAGGATGGACCTTCAGTAAAGGACTGAAACAAAGACACTTGGTGTGATTGTTTTCACTTTGACAGTGGGGATGTACTAGCCTAATTGCAGTCAGATGTGTAGTAATCCACTGTTAATGATTACTATAAATAAGATGGGCAAACTTTTTCTTAAAGGGCCGGATAGTAAATTTTACTTCAGATATTTTAGGCCAGAAGTTCTTTGTGGCATGTACTGCAGTCTGCCATTGTTTTGTGAGTATAGAAATTCTGCCATAGATGATAATACAGGAATGAAGGCAGGCATGAAAATATATGCCTATAATCCCACCACTTAGGAGGCAGAGGGATTAGGAGTTCAAGGTCTTCCTCAGTTGTTTAGCAAGTTTGAGGCTAGCCTGGACTACGTGAGGGCAATGTCTAGCCCTCATACCCCCTCCTAAGAAGAAAAGGAAACAGAACTGGATAGCCATGGCTGTATTTCAAAACTCTGTTTGCAAAAGCAGATGGCAGGTCAGATGTGTCCAAGAAAGTGTAGTTCCTGTCATCCGCCAGCCACTAGTCACGTTACCTGCGGTTGTGGGTGCTGAAACTGCCTCACAGTACTTGTAGGCCATCTAAGAGGTGACCCAGGATATATGTTTCCCAAGATGAATCTGAAAATGAAAATAAAATTTTAGAAAATTCCCACTAAGAATTCAGCAATCTCTAGGAATTTGTTTTCTCTGCTTTGAGAAATGTGGTGTAAAGGAATACTGAGGTAGAGCTTGCAGCCCGTGAGATACAGCACAAAGGTCCCCGTGGTTATTCCGTGTGATCAGTATCAGCAGTTGACTTCGGGAGAGATCAAGTCTGCGATACGGGAGTGGCCAGCTTTCCAGTGGCCTCTTCCCTCTGTAGTCACAGACTACTGGAACCAACTCCTGTTTTTTCTTTAAATCCTAGATTTTATTAGATTTTTTTTTTTTTGGTGGCTTTTTCTTGGCTTACTTTTTGTTCAAAATTCCTTTGACTTGGGGTAAATTGTAACCACTATGTGTGTTGAAGTTTCTCCGATAACATTTCTGTGACTTGGGATGGGGTTGTTTTTGATCAAAATCTTAATTATGGAATGTTAAGGACTAGATTGACATTTTAAAGTTTCTTTGGGTTATAGCTGAACTTGTTATAACCAGGCAGGCATCTCGCTTTAGCGAATATGCAGTTTATACAGTTGTCGTTTAGTTTGTGATCATAAGATATTTGAGAATGGTTTGTACTTGTTTAATGTATAACAGTTTAATCATACTTGAGAGTGCTTTACAACAGTTTAATCTTTTCAGAGTAATTATCTGGCTTATGTTCAGCAGAATTTGGCACAAATAGGTCTGTATAATGGGTTGTGTTCTAGCTTTTTAGACATTAAGGATTCAGATCTCTGTAAATAACAGTTACGTGAAAAGCGTGTTCAAGAGGTTGCGATGGCACTGATGTTGAGTTATGCACCTTTAGCAAGCTAGCTTTCTCAGCCTCTGTTGCCTGATCCGTGGAGCGGGAGCAGCAGTATCATAAAGCAGGCACATAGGCTTTCTGTGTGGGGACTGACTAGATTAGAAGGAATGCAAATGACATTGCTGTGTTCTCCAGGTCAGCTCTGAGCTAGTAGGTTCAAAAATTCTCCTGTCTCAGCCTCTCAGGTTGACACTTGGTTCCACAAATGTAAGGAGTTTTAACACCTGGCATAGCCTACATGTCAGCATTCACTGCTGTTAGTGTGTACGAAAAGTTCCTTTGCGGAGCTCTTTAGCTTGGGGATGAGTATCTTTTTGTTTAATATAGTTTAACCTAAAACAGAAGGTTTTTTGTCTCTTTTTTTTGTGTGTGTAAATAGAAAGCTCTTGTGTTCTTTATTATGGGCTTTCTCTGTTGTATCTGAAATCATATTTTAGTAATATATTAATATTTGCAAAACAGTGGTGGTAGAGAAAACTGTGTCAACATACTTAACATTCTGTTAAAAAGGAAGAGAGAAAGAAAGAAAATAATCAAGTTGGAAAAAGGCCATCCTCAGCCAGGCAGGATGGTGTATGCCTGTAACTCCAACACTCATAAGGCTGGAGCAGAGCAGCTGCACATTCAAGGCTGGTATAGGCTATGTTGTGAGGTCTAGAGTAGCCTCAGAGCAAGTATGAGCCCCACTCTTAGAAAAAAGTCCTGTATTTTCAACTTGGGAAGTAAACATACCAGCTCCTTTAATATACTGACTGTCCTGTATCTTTTGGAAGCTACCAGACAATGGGAGAATGGCTCATGTTTCTTGGTGGGAGGGTTCCACTTTATTTTCGCCGATGTTTCTGTAGAATGTGGACGGCCATTGTGGTCTCCTGTACCTCTCGCAGCTGAGCACTCGGGTCAGTCATCACCCCATGTCTTGGCTCATTGTGTCTGTCTTCATCTCTAGGATGATTGAGGAAGGTGGGAACAAGCGGAAGACCATGGCGGAGAAGAGGCAGCTCTTCATAGAAATGCGTGAGTGTCCTGGGCTCACACACGTGGAACACTGTGGGGTTTGTTGTTATTTTTATCGAGTAATTTTACAAGTTTTTGTTTGGTTTTTGTTTTTTGAGACAGGGTTACTGTGTGTCCTGGCTATCCCAGAATTTACTCTGTAGACCAGGTTGGCCTAGAACTTAGAGATCTGCCTGCCTTTGCCTTCCAAGTGCTGGGATTAAAGGCGTGCGCCACCACTGCCTGGCTAAGTAATAGTTCTGTCAGTTAGAACTGTATGTTGGAAACCTTAGAGAGGAAGGAATGCGAGTTGCAGAAGCATGGGATTGGAGGACTCACAGCTCAACATGCGTTTTACTTGAATTGATTTGAGACTTGAGGCGCTCTCTCTCTCTCTCTCTCTCTCTCTCTCTCTCTCTCTCTCTCTCTCTCTCTTCCTGTGTGTGTGTATGTGTCTCTTTCTGTCCTCCCTCCCTTATTCCCTCCTTCCCTCCCTCTCTCCATCCCGCCTGGGTCTCACTATATAGCTCTGGGTAGCTAGGAGCTTGCTCAATACCCCAGGCTAGCTAGGAACTCACAGGGCTCTTGCCTGCTTCTGCCTCCCAAGTGCCTTCAATTGCTTTCTTAATTAAGATCATAAAAAATAGCCGGGCGGTGGTGGCGCACGCCTTTAATCCCAGCACTTGGGAGGCAGAGGCAGGCGGATTTCTGAGTTCAAGAGTTCGAGGCTAGCCTGGTCTACAGAGTGAGTTCCAGGACAGCCAGGGCTACACAGAGAAACCCTGTCTCGAAAAAGCCAAAAAAAAAAAAAAAATCATAAAAAATAAGGCAGCCATGTTACATCAAATACCTGTGACTTTAAGTCATGCCTACTGATTAGAACTCTTTCTACAACTGTTGTTATCATAAGCTTGCAGGTGATGATAGTGGTTAATAATTAATACATTATATAAATTACCTTTTACTAGATGCTAGACATGCAGTAGAGAGAACTAAGCATTAGAATAGTAGCACTATTGGAAAACCAAAGAGAAAGAACTTTATTATGCACTTAAAAATCTTCTGATAAAATTATATCATGATATTAGAAACAAAAACAAACCAAGAGCCCAAAGCATGGCCGGGAGGAATGGGGTGGTTCCCAATATTTTGTTTTCTTAGACGTAATACAGACCACCTCACACGTGTTGGTTCTCAGGTGTCTGTATAGGATTGGTCTGAATTGGTCTTTGTAAGCCTTTTAAAGGCATTTTATGAGTACTACTGTACAGCTGGGTGTGGGTGTGGCCAGGTGCCTGCCATGCTAGCACTTGGAGGTAGGACAGAAGGGTTCCATAGTGGGACCCCATAGTGGGATGCCTGTAATTCCAGCATTTGGGAGGAAGAGTTAGGAGGATAGTCATTTTGAGCCAGACTAGGCTACGTGACTAGACCTTGTCTCACAGCAAATCAGAAACAGAAAAGCTGAAACAGAAAGCAGAAAAGATCTAGACGAGCACTTGCTGTGCCTGGTGGAATATTCCATTCACCTTGGCTGTCTTTTCTATTCACTGCCCTCCACCCCTCACCCGAAAAACAGGATTTCTCTGTGTAGCCCTGTCTGTCCTAGAACTCTCTGTGTAGACCAGGTTGGCTTTGAACTCAGAGATCCACCTGTCTCTGCCTCCTGAATGCTGGGATTAAAGGCGTGCGCCACCACCATCCTGTCTTTTTTCTTTTTTCTTTTCTTTTCTTCTTCTTCTTCTTCTTTTTTTTTTTTTTTTTTGATTTTTTCAAGACAGGGTTTCTCTGTGTAGCCCTGGCTGTCCTGGAACTCACTCTGTAGACCAGGCTGGCCTTGAACTCAGAAATCCACCTGCCTCTGCCTCCCAAGTGCTGGGATTAAAGGCGTGCACCACGACCACCCGGCTTTTCTTTTCGTTCTTTTGTTTTTCTTTTCTCTTTTAAGGGCTGGGAATTGAACCCAGGACCTTGTATATGGTAGGAAAGAACTCTACCACTGAGTTATAACCTCAGATATGATGCTTTCTTGATCAAGTGAGTCAGACAAAAAGAGAAACAAACACAGTGATTCCTACACATAAATAACTGTGGGGTAGGGGTGGGGTTGACCCTGGGAATAATCGAAGTTGCACTGGTTTCTACTCTGGGATACTTCAGCCTCATTCCCAGCACCACCTAAGCTATAGAATAACTACCTTTGCTGATGACCACCATATAGATCCATATAGATCCTTGGTGTTCAGCCTTAGTACATAGGAGTATCTCTGAGGAGTTAGGCTAATTTAGATAATCTTCCTCAGTTTGTTTTATTAGTCTTAATGCTTAACTTTCTATTTAGATAGCAGCCCTGTTTTTCTAGACAAGGCCTATGTAGGCCAAGCTTGCTGCTGTTGTGTCTACCTCGTAAGTGCTGAGATTGCAGGCATGTGCTACCATGCCCAGTGTTACCATTCTAAAAGAACTTCGGCTCTTGTTTTGTCATTCTCCTTTTCTTTCCCTTTCCTTGTTGTGCTTTGTTTGCAGTGCTGGGGCTCAAACCCAGGTCCTCTTGAGTGGTGGGCAAGCACTGTAGCACTGCCCCACACTTAGAGAGCCCTTCTTTTCATGACCTAATGTTCTGCTGAGCTGGGCGGGATGTGAAGTGAATAAGTTTAAAAAGAAAAACAAACCGCTTAAAAGACATGAAAAAAATCTGGGGCTGGGGATGTAGCGCAGGGGCAGAGCTCTTGCCCAGAGTCCCCAGGGTCAATCTTCAGAACCAAGAATGGGGGTGAAGAATCTCACGTGACAGCTGTTGCCTCGCCATGGCTTATTCTGTTTAACCTTTTTATATGAATACTAATAAATTCTGTTTTTTTAGGGCTTTATACTTCAGTTTTGTTCCTCCCCTTTGCATGTCTGTAGGAACAGGTGCATGTGTCTGTACATGTACATGTGTGTGGAGGCCAGAGGTCAGCCTGCCTGTTGTTCTTAGCTTTGACAGAGTCTCTCACTGGGACCTGAGGCTCAGAGATTACAGGCTAGCTGGCCAGTGAGCTTCAAGGATACAGCTTTTCTCTGCAGCCTTGCACTGGAATTGCAGTAGTATATGCCACCCTACTTGGCTTTTAATACAGATACCAGGGATCTGAGCTCAGGTCCTCATGTCTACACAGCAAGCACTTATTCACTCAGTGGTCTCCCTGGTCCAGCTTAGTCCTTTCTTACTGTTTTCTTCTTCCATGCTTTCCCTTGGGTGAATTTAACTTCCCATTTCATAGTTCCCTTTACTTAACTGTGAATGAGATACATTCTTTCTGGTTACCCTAGAATTTTGTTACCCTATCAATTAAAACAAAGTTCAAGGCCAGGCGGTGGTGGCACACACCTTTATCCCAGCACTTGGGAGGCAGAGGCAGGTGGATTTTTGAATTCGAGGCCAGCCTGGTCTACAGAGTGAGTTCCAGGACAGCCAAGGCTACACAGAGAAACTCTGTCTCAAAAAAAAAAAAAAAAAAAGTTCAAGCTTATTAACATTTGTAACTTCATTCAAAGGCATAAAGGCATATAGGCCCATTAAGCTATTGTAGGGTACCTTCTTTATAAAGTACATGCCACCTTTTAAAAATTGTCTTTTAAAACTTTTATAATCAGTTTTTAGAAAATACAGTCCATTTTATTATTTTATTTTTCCTTGCCATTTTAAAATATGATATGCATAATTTAAAAAATATGTATATGCGTGTGTCTGTGTGGGTGCCAGAAGAGGGCTCTGGACTTCCTGGTACAGTAGTTACCCGTGGTTGTGAGCCACCTAATGTGGATGCTGAGAGCTGAACTCTGGACCTCTGCAAGAGCAACAAGTGCTCGTACCTGCTGAGCCATCACAACAGTGCCTAAATGCAGATATCTTAAGATATAAATCTAGGGGAGCCAGGCTTACTGTTTCTCTTTGTGAGTCATTTTTTTTCATTTACTGAAAAAAATTTAGTTTTATTTACTAAATTTAGTTCATTTACTGAAGTGGTTGCCTTTGAGAGGTCTTGATTTCAGGGCTTCATCTTTTCCCAAGGTTTTTTTTTTTTTTTTTTTTTTTGGTTTTCAAGACAGGGTTTCTCTGTGTAGCCCTGGCTGTCCTGGAACTCACTCTGTAGACCAGGCTGGCCTCGAACTCAGAAATCCGCCTGTCTCTGCCTCCCAAGTGCTGGGATTAAAGGCGTGCACCACCACCGCCAGCTTTTCCCAAGGTTTTAACCCTTCTGCCACAGGGAAAGACGTCCTTGATGCTCACCTGTGCTTCTGCTCTGTTTTATGTGCATAAGAGCAAGCCACAGCATGCATGTGGAGGTCACAACATAGATGTCCAGAGCCAGCTCTCTCCTTCAGTCAGGCTGTTGAGGATTAATACATGATGAACCACTTCAAGGGCCCTGTGGTACTATTCTTGTGAAAAATTTTGATATGCTTACAATAGTGTTATATGAACTCTGTGTTTTAGTCCATTTTGTTTTTAATAACACACTGTGCAGACTAAGTTATAGAGGAGCATTTATCTTGGCTCATGCTTTTGGCCTAAGTTACAGGGCCACATCTAGAGATGGTCTTCTTTTTGGCAGGGTCCCAAGGTGGCTGAGGGCACTCTGTGGAGAGAGATAGGGTTGCGAGTAGGATGTCTTCTGCCCCCCTATATGTCTGTTTCCTCCTCTGGGGGTAATAGTAGTTTTATTTATTTATTTATTTATTGCTTTTAAGTAGGGTCTCACTGGAGTTCATGTAGCAGTCCTCTTACCTTGGCCTTTCACGTTAAAGGCATTGGCTCTGGCTTATCTTATGTGTACGTGTGTGCACCACATGTGTGTTTGGTGCCTGAGGAGGCCTTAAGCCAGCATGGTATCTCTCAATACTGGAGCTACAGTTGGTTGCTAGCCACTTTATTCAAATACTCATGAAATACTTTTTACTTTTTAAAAAGTAATTTTTACTGGGCAGTGGTGGCACACGCCTTTAATCCCAGCACTTGGGAGGCAGAGGCGGCCAGATTTCTGAGTTCGAGGCCAGCCTGGTCTACAGGGTGAGTTCCAGGACAGCCAGGGCTATACAGAGAAACCCTGTCTCAAAAAAAAAAAAAAAAAAACAAAAGTAATTTTTACCTCTTTTTTTTTTTTTTTTTTTTATTTTTTTACAAAATTGAGATAGAGTGTCATTATTCAGTCTTGGCTGGCCTGGAACTTGCTATGTAGACCAGGTTGGCCTTGAACTAAGAGATCTGCTTGCTGCCTCTGCTCCTTGAGTGTTGTGGTTAAAGACACACAACTACTACCACACACAGCAGTTTTTACTTCTTGATAGGAAGATGCAGCCAGCCGTGGTGTTCTGTGCCTGTAATTGCAGCTCTCAGGAGGGTTGAGGCCAAGCTGGGGACTTAGCAAGCTCAAGGCAAGTGCTACTTAGTGAGATGCGCTTGAATAAAAAATGGCCTGGCCCTGCAGCCTACTGATGGACACCATTGAGTGTTCCCCCTCTCCAAGTTCTCCTGCTTACCAGAAGACAAAACTGTTGGCAGCATCTTTGTGTGCAATGGGTACGTGCAAGCTGTTTCTTCCCCTCTCCTTTCCTGTGCACATCACCGTGCAGCCACACTTGAGCATGCAGCAGTGGGATGCCCCAGCCATGCAGCTCAACCTTTCACCGTGTCCCTTCTCAGGTGCTCAGAACTTTGATGTCATACGCCTGTCAACGTACAGAACAGCTTGCAAGTTACGATTTGTGCAGAAGCGGTGCAACCGTAAGTCGCTTCCTAGCTCTCTGGTGGGCGGATGGGGCTCCTGATGTTATGAAATTTCAGCGTCTTCCAGGCATATGGTAAGGTTAGTTAAACTCTGTTTGTTTTTTTGTAACAAATGTATTTCTACTATTGGATTATATGTCTGCATATGAACATGTGCACACGTGTGGATGCCCCAGAGGCCAGAGGCAGAGGATCCCTTGGAGCGGGGGTTGTAGGTGGTGAGCTACCTGACATGGGTCCTGTGGAAGAACAGTAAATGCCCTTAACCACTCAGCTGTCTCTCTGGCCCTAATTCTGTTTGACTGAAATATTATGAATTTGTCATTTTGTTCCTGTGTCCCTTAAAATGTTTAACAAAATTGTTATGTTATTGTAATGTTGCTAGAATGTGGATTTTTTATTTCACTTTTATTTATTTAGTGTGTGTGTCCACACACGTGCACATGTTACAGTAAACGGAGGGCAGAAGACAATATTTAGGAGTCATTTTTCTTGTTCTACCATGTGGGTTCCAGGCACCAAACTCAGGTCCTCAGTGTTCGTGACTTTGCCTTTACTCTCCGCACTGTTGAGCCTGCCCCACTCACCAGCACTAGGGGTCAGTCACAGGTTCTGAGATGGCCTAATATTAATGTTATTTAAGTGGGAGAAAACCCTTTGTACAAAATTAATATAGTTACTAGCTTCTGAAAGAAAGGCCTTGATATTTTGATATACAGATACAGTGAAAATTGATTTTTTGATTAAATTTAGTATAAATTTACTATAACACAAATCAGCTCATTTTAATAAGCACCTGTTATCATGTAGATTATAAAATATGTACAGATATATGTACACACACATATTCTCACTGTCTGTGAAGATGAGCTGTCTTGCTGTACTTTTCACACATGCACATGTGTTAATGAGAGCCTGGCTTGTATAATGGGAAGCACATTAGCCTAAGAATTGGAAACTGTTTTTTTTTGTTTTTTGTTTTTGTTTTTCGAGACATGGTTTCTCTGTGTAGCCCTGGCTGTCCCAGAACTCACTCTGTAGACCAGGCTAGCCTCGAACTCTTGAACTCAGAAATCCGCCTGCCTCTGCCTCCCAAGTGCTGGGATTAAAGGCGTGCGCCACCACCGCCCGGTGGAAAATTTGTTTTAAAAGAGTTTTACCATTTATTATAAACAAGTGACTCTAGCAAGTCATTTTACATATGATAACTTCTGTCAGATGTTAAGACTTAAAAGTCCTTCCCAAATACATAAATAAATAAATCTTTAAAAGGGGGGTAGGATGGGTGGAGAGATAGTTTAGTGTTTAAGAGCACTGGTTGCTTTTGCAGAGGTCCTGAGTTTAATTCTCAGCACCTGCAATGGCAGCACACAACCATCTGTAACGTCAGATCCCATGCCTTCCAGTGTGCAGATAATGTACATGCAGGTTAACAAACCCTGTATAAATAAATAAATACTTAAAAAAAGAATTAAATATCCTGACAGGTTTGGGGTGTGGTGTTGCACACCTTAGAGGCAAGCATCTCTCCCTGAATTCAAGGACCAGCCTGGTTTACATATCAAGTTCCATGCTAGCTAGGGCTAGCTACATAGTGAAACCATATCTCAATAAAAAGAAAGAACAGACTTATAAATTCTAAATTCTTAGAATTTATCATGCTGTCTTGGGCTGCAGCCATGATTTTTTCATTGTCAATTCCCAAAGCATTAATTTTCAAATTATGGATGATGACCCATTAAGGGCTTCTCAAAGTTGCTTTGATGGGTCATAGCCAATGTAAAGTGTGTAATACAAAAGAATAGAGAATAAGAAGCAACCAGAGTGCATGCAGCTAGGGAGGTTTTAAAAAAAAGTGCTTACAAAACCTCAGTGTATCTAGACATATGTGTGCATGTGTGTGTGCAAGAGAGATAGAGAGGGAGAGGAAGAAAGGCAGAGAGTGTGATTGCCTGGTATTAAATACATATGTGGGTGAGTGTGGGCTGTGGCCAGAGAGTTTGAAAAGTCATATCTTAGAGCAGCTGTGTGGACATTTTTATAATTTTTCCCATAGTTACTCGTGGGAGAGTGTAGTCTGTGTGTATAGTGCTATGATCCTGAGGGCAGATGATGCTAATTGTCTTAGTTACCTTTCTGTGGCTGTGCTAAGATACAGTGACCCAGACAGTTTATAGAAGAAAGAGTTATTGAGGCTCACAGTTTCAGAAGGCGAGTCTATGTCTATCATGGCTGGGAACATGGCAGTAGGCTTGCAGACATGGTGCTGGAGAACAGCTGAGGGCTAACATCTTGATCCACAAGCACGGGGCAGGGAGAGCTGCCTGGGAAGGGCTTGGGATTGCGAAATGTCAAAGTTCACTCCAGTGATGTACCTCTTCCACCAGTTAGATTTCTTCCGTGCTGGCATGTTTGTTGGTATTGTCCTTGTTCAGTCGTGTTAGGCAGCCATGTTGTTGAGATTTCATGGCATAGCTTTCCTGTCATAGGTAGAAGGCACGTTCTCACAGCGGATTTCCTGGTCCTCCGACTTGGAGTCTTCCCATCTCCTCTTCTGTGTTCACTGAGCCTTAGATGTAGGAGTTGTGTTGTAAATGTATGCGTTGTGGCTGGGCAATACGTGATCACTCACTTATATTCTGCAGTTTGATTGGTTGTGATTTTCTGTAACAGTCTTTATCTGGCTAGACCCTGATGCAGGCTCTGCAGGACCTGGCCAGGTGGAAAGGTTGCCTCACACCTGGCCTTTTACATGGGCTGTTGGGATTTGGACTCAGGTCCTCATGCTTGCACAGTCAGTGTTCTTACTCACTGGGCAGCCATCATGTCCAGTCCTTGGTCTTGTTTTGTTTTTTTAACCTCCTGAGGCAAGGTCTCTTGTAGTCCCAGCTAGCTTGAAATTATGTAGCAGAGGATAACCTTGAACTTCTGACCCACCTGTCTTTATTTTCCATGTTCTGTAAAAGATGCCTGTGTGTGTGTTCTATGCTTGTGTGCAGTGAACCTGTACATGCATGTGCTCATGCCCATGTGTGTGTGCCCTGTGGAGATCAGATGACAGTGTATTGTCCCCAGTTACTCAGCGTCTTACTTTTTGAGAAAGTGTCTATCACTGAATCAAAGCAGGCCCTGACCTCATAACCGTCTGTTTGCTGACTGCTGGGATTGCAGGCATGAGCCACCACACCCAGCTTCTTTTCATTTAAAAAAAAATGTATATGTGTATGTGTATATGTATATATGTATGTATATGTATACACATACATTTTTGAAACACAAGAGTTTATTTAAATTTGAGTGAAAATCCAGTGTGTTATTTTCTTTTTGATTGCTTATTCTTGAGTGGCTTGTCTGGACTCTTGCAGGAGTTTTCTACCTTTTCCCATTAACTCCAGCATCAGCTGTTTCCGCAGATGCTTTATCCAGGTGGAGGGAGCTTCTGCTTCCTTTGTTATTTGAAGCCATGTCTTCTTAATAACTGTTCTTCTAAGGTGATATCCTTTCTTTGGTGGTGGAGGTCTGGCTGAATCCTCTCAGTCCTGGCCCCACATCACCAATGTGCTAAACTGGCTTGTTTGTTTGTTGTTTTTAAAATGTTTTATCCATGGTTTTTATTTATTCAAGGAGAAGGGTAGATGCAGGGAGATAACTATCTGATTTGCTCAAAATACGATTTAAAACAATTTGTTTAAAAACAAATTTAAATTCAAACAAATAGATTTGAATAAACTTAAATAAACAAATCTAAATAAATTTGTCTTTAGGATACATTGTTCAGAGCATCTAGTAGGCTGCACAGCATGGTAGAGTTATACTTAATACAGATTTACTTCTTTTTTAGGGCCACAGAGAGGACAATTTGAGATGTAAAATGTTGCTGAAATTGCCAGACTAATATTACAAATAAAGATGATCCAGGATGATGTGACAAATTGCTAAACAAGCTGAAAATTGGGCTGGCTCAGTGGTTAGAGGCACTGTCACCAGTTCTGATGGATGACCTGAGTTTAACCCTTAGAACCCATGTGGTGGAACGAGAGAAGCAACTCTTAAATATTGTCCTTTGACCTCCATACATGTGCCGTTACATATACATATCTGGTACATATCTACCAATAGCCCCACGATTCAAATAAATAAATGTAACAATAATTTGTTTTAAAAGGGGGAAAATGCTTATGAGTAATTCTTTTTTATATTAGAAATTTTTTTATTAGGTATTTTCTTTATTTACATTTCAAATGTTATCCCCTTTCCCGGTCACCCTCCCATCCCCGTATTCCATCCCCCTCCCCCTGCTTCTATGAGGGTATTCTGCCACCCACCCACCCACTGCCACCTCCCTGCCCTGGCATTCCTCTACACTGGGGTACCGAGCCTTCACAGGGCCAAGGGCTTCTCCTCCCATTGATGCCCAACAAAGCCATCCTCTGCTACATATGTGGCTGGAGCCATGGGTCCCTCCATGTGTGCTCTGTGGTTGGTGGTTTAGTCCCTGGGAGCTCTGGGGGGGTCTGGTTGGTTGATATTGTTATTCTTCCTATGGGATGCAAACCTCTTCAGCTCCTTCAGTCATTTCTCTAACTCCTTCACTGGGGACCCTGTGCTCAGTCCAATGATTGGCTGTGAGGATCCACCTCTGTATTTGTCAGGCTCTGAGCCACTCAGGAGGCAGCTCTAATGAGTAAATTATATATATATATATATATGTATGTATGTATATTCCGCTGATAGAGGGCATAGGGGTCACTATTTACAAAGATCTGAAACACCAATTACTTAATACAGGTGGTCGGCCCTATTCTGGGGTAGCTCCTTGATGTTTTATATTCTGTCATGCAGTGGGTTTCTTAGTATTGGCTAAAGAGTTTTTTTATTTTAAGCTTAAAAAAATGAATTGATCAGTTTAAATGTCCTTTAAAATTGTTGACAGTTTCTTTTCTTTGATTCAGTTCATCTGGTTGATATCTGGAACATGATCGAAGCTTTCCGAGACAATGGCCTTAACACCCTGGACCACACCACGGAGATCAGCGTGTCCCGCCTGGAGACTGTCATCTCTTCTATCTACTATCAGTTGAACAAGCGCCTTCCGTCGACTCACCAGATCAGCGTGGAGCAGTCCATCAGTCTCCTCCTCAACTTTATGATCGCCGCCTATGACAGGCTCGTACCTGCTCACTTCTCTTAAATCCTGCCCATCTCTTCATCACCCCCTTCCCACACTGCCTTGCTAACTGTTGTCAGCTTAGAGTCTCAGTTAAGGTGAATTACTCGGTGTAAGTCCTTCCTGCATCCTGGCGTGCCTCAGACGGAGCTCTGTAATAGATGTCACAGATGGGACTCACCCACTTGAGTCATTGTCTGGTAGAATCATAGGCACTTTCACAGACCTCTTCCTCTCCCCAAAGATTAAGAAATGCTTAACCTTTCTACATGCTGATGTGGCTTTATAGTTGACTTTAAGGCTCATCTTTCTCTACTCCGTAACACCAAATGCCTTTGGGTTGAAGTTTTCTCTTCATAAATTCTAAGAATCTATTTAGGACTTTTTCAGTTTGAAACACTGTATAGTAGACTTCACAACATGAGCGAGAAACTACTTTAGTGTATAACAGTTAAAATGGAGACAATTTCCTCTACTATAAAAACTAAAGCAAAACCAAGCCAAACCAATGCCAAAGGATGGAATGTGGAGAAATGGTTCTGATCCAGGAACCAAGTGCTCCTATTTCTTCTCACTGTTGTTCTATTGACTACTGGGTCTGCATGGTAAATTCTCCCTGCTTCGTTGTTTTCTCTTTATGTTGAATTTATACAGTAGTAAAATGGTAATAGTTGCATATTATAGTAGCAGAAGTTCAGTGAGTTCGTGAGAAAGTATGGGTGGGTCAAAGCCAGGTCACACATTAGGCTTTCCCCAGAGTCTTAACATGTTTATGTGGCAAGTTGGGTATTTTACCCATTTCATAGAAAATTATTTAAAGAAATTTGAATTTTAAGCCGGGCAGTGGTGGTGCACGCCTTTAATCCCAGCACAGCACTTGGGAGACAGAGGCAGGCGGATTTCTGAGTTCGAGGCCAGCCTGGTCTACAGAGTGAGTTCCAGGACAGCCAGGGCTACACAGAGAAACTCTGTCTCGAAAAAACAAAAACAAAACAAAACAAAAAAACAAAAACAAAAACAAAAAATTTGAATTTTAAAAATAAGAGTCTATAATAGGTAAAAGTCCCAGAAACATAAAGTCATTTAAACAATAGGGTTATGGATCCATACATTAGCCTCACACTAAGAGTCATGTCCTGTGATCTAGAAACCTTGGTAGTAGTTGTTACCCTTTGTAAATCTTATCATGTCCCTAATCCAGCGGTTCAGCCAGTTCCAGGCTTACACAACACAAATCAGTTCAATAAACAATTTTAAAAAATATAGTAATAAAAATTGCCTTACTACTTGAAAGTTGAGTGGGGATTAAAAACTCTGATTCTGGGCTGGGGAGGTGGCTCAGTTTTATGAAGAAGTGTTTGTGTCAAAAGCAGGACCTCAGAGTAATCCCAGAGCCAACTTTAAAACTGTCAGGCTTTGTGGTGCACAGCTGTAGTTTGAATCCCTCAGTTACACAGAAGGAAGGGCATGGCTGCTTATGGCCATAACCTCAGTGTTGGGTGGGTTAAGACAGGTGGGTACGGAGAGCTTGCTGCCCAGCCAACCAACAAAGCTGTGAGCTTCCAACTCAGTGAGGGACCCTGTCTCAAGGCAGAAAAGTGGAGAGTGATAGAAGTCTCCTGATGTGCCCTGGCTTCTGCATGTACATGCATGGCCTCACACTAATACACATTCACTTGTGTGCGTCACACACATACACACAGAGACACCACACACACAGAGACACACACACATGCACAGAGAGAGAGAGAGAGAGAGAGAGGGAGGGAGGGAGGG
>NW_021604743.1:704770-717764 GCF_004785775.1 Grammomys surdaster | reverse complement strand
GAGGGAGGGAGGGAGGGAGGGAGAGAGAGAGAGAGAGAGAGAGACACTATCAGAAGAAACAGAAGACTGGTGGTGTGTAGAGCACCCTAGGTTCAATCCTGACTGCCAAAAGAGAGGAGGTGGATGTGGGAAAAGGAGGAACCGTGACTGGACGAGCAAGCCAAACAGAGCTAGCAGATGCTGAGAGGAGCTGAGGAGAGGAAGGAGTGTGCTGTGCTAGAAGGGAGCTTGGTGAGTCTCAGATCAATATGGGTGTCAGAGTATAGTGTTCACGTCTTTATTAACTCAGGTCTGTATATGTAAGAATCATTTATCTCTCCAGAAATTCAAAGTTGGCTTCTGTGTACTGGAAATATGAAAGGACCTGATCGTTTGAATTTTGTTTTTGTATATCAGAGCATTTAGCGTTAAATCCTTCACACCTTAGTCATTTTATTGAATGGCACATTTATTACTTAGGCTGGGGAGGTCCTTTGATATATAGATTACCTAGTTACTTATTTTAGTTGAGTCTTTCATACTTTGTATTTATAATTCTTCAAGGTTAAAGATTGAATTTAGTAATTAATTAGTCTTAACTTCTTTCACCTCCAGATTTAGTTAGTACTTTTGTCTAAATTATTTCTCAGTGGTATAGTAGATGATAAAACTTCCACACAGGTTAGGAACAATTGGAGTTCTGGATTTTGTTCCTTAAGTGAATATTTTCTGAGTATTCATTTTTTTTTTAAATGCGACAGTTTTAAAGTACTGTTTGAGAACTTAAGAAACATTGGAAAGTACAGGCGTCAGTGTGTAGGACCGAGTGAAAACCACGGGGATCAGTGGAAACACTGACAAACTCATTTTCACCCCCATGGTCCCTCACACCACAGGTGCTGATGTTCTGTGGTCTGGTCAAGCTGAGAGGCCCACGAGACAGCAAGGAAATTCATGTTCCTAGCATACAGAGATGGTGGAGCTGCCTCACGTCCTGCCAGGTTTACATTCTGGGACTTTTACTTACAACCCCCTTTCTGTTTCCTGCCTATGTGTTAGTTTAGTGTCTTAGATACCAGGCTGAGAAAGTCTGTGATATCAGGAGTCTGCAGGGAAGCCAGCCCTGTGCTTCCGCTGTAGCTCTGCCTGTGTTTCCTCAAGCTACTCCTGGCTTAGTCCTCTTGTGTCAGCTTTATCCTTGGACTGACTTCAAAAAATGCCTGCCATCAGCTACTGCCAACCCTCTTCCTTCCATGCCTAGGTAAAGGGAGAGAAGGAGAGGACCAGAGCTTTGGAATATCAAACACAAGTACCTGAGCTTCCTCCAGACCTGAGCGGCTGGGCCAAATGAGTACAGGGGTTATGTCTTACACTTAGACTGTCAGTATGTGTACCCCTGGGGTCCATGGTTGTTGAGTTCTTGCCCTAACTGTCTGATTTCATGTGGTGGGCGTTGGATAAACTAGGTATGCAGCGAGTGAGCAATTACATGGCTCAGTGCTCATTGCCACGAAGCTTCATGTACGAAGCCTGTGGATCCCTTTGTCAGGAAATGGTCCAAGTGCCCATCAGTTCCTGACACTTGAAACCTGAGCGTCACTCATATGTCGTCTTTTCCCAGAGTCCACATGCAGTCAGTTACTGAGTTCTGTCATTCTGTCTTTTGATTATCTCTCCAGTCTGTGTACCTTCTGTGGAGTCCCTCTTCTCACAGCACCGCCTGAGACCATCACCAGCCTTCCTGAGCTGCCGTGGCTTTTCAGCTATTATTATTACTATTATTATTTTGCATGTATGTTTTTCCCTTCCTCTTCCATTCATTCATAGAGATAATAAATCCATGTGCCCACTATCTGCCCCAACAATCTGAATACGGTTGGTAACTTCTGTTTTTCTTTGTTTTGTCCAGTCCCATCCCACTGACCTGTGCCCTGCAGGTTAAGTAGGATCCTGACTTGCTTTATCACTTTCTCCCTTCTTAAAAAAATGAGCTTTTCAAGTCTGGCCTGGTGGGTGGCACTTGCACGTAATCATAGCACCCAGGAGGTAAAGCTTGGAGGATTAGGAATTCAGGTTATTCTTTGCTATGTGGTGAGTTCAGGGCCAGCCTGGGCTTTATTATTTTTAAAGACATGGTCTCACTGTGTAGCCCTGGCTATCCTAGAACTTCATAGAGATCCACCTGCCTCTGCCTCCCAAAGGCATGTGTCATTACCCTGGCTTTTTTTTTTTTTAAGTCATAAAAAGACTGACTGCAGTCTATACAGTTGGTGATAACCCTTAAGATTATTTTATCTTGGAGCTGGAGAGATGGCTCAGTGGTTAAGAGCACTGGCTACCCTTCCAGAGGATGCAGATTCAATTCCCAGCACCCACGTGGCCGCTCATAACTGTCTGTAACTCCAGTTCCAGGAGATCTGACACCCTCATACCAGTGCCCGTAAAATAAAATTTAAAAATGTATATTATTTCATTTGTATGTCTTTCTCTTTGATCTTAGTGACTGTCACATGTATTTTTGATTTTTCAAAGCCTAATGTTAACTGGTATTGTTATACTTTTCCTGAGTAATGAAAGATTATAAAGTATTTTTATTTATATCTGTTTATATTATTTTGAGGGTGCATTCTTGTTTTGTATGTTTCTAAAACTAAGCATATATTTAAAGTTCTTTTACTGCTACTGTTATTTTGTGTTGAGTGTTTTTCCTGAGTGTGTATCTGTACCACATGCATTTCTGGGGCTGTGCAAGTCAGAAGAAGACATTGGATTCCCTGGAACTGGAGTTACTGATGGCTGGGAGCCTCTGTGTGGGGGCTGGGAACCAAACCTAGGCCTGCTGGAAGAGCAGCCTGTGCTCTTAACCATGGAATCATCTCTCCCGGTCCCCAGTTTTTGTTTTTGAAACAGTTTCTCTTCAGTAGCCCAGGCTGGTCTCTAACCTGCAGTCATCTTGCCTGTGTCTCCCAAGTGGTGGGATTAGAACTGTGCATGACCACATCTGCTGTTAAGCAGGCATTTACATTTTTTTGTTCTTATATTTACTCACCCTGTGTGTTTGCACTATGGTGAATGTGTGCAGGTCAGAGGACTGTCTACAGGAGCTGATTCTCTTCTTCCACTATATGTGGATCAAACTTAGTTGGTCAGGCCTTTACCTGTTGAGCCATCTCAACAGCCCTAGACTGCTTCTTACAAAATAGCATCAACATGATTTAATTCACGAGTAAGTTTGTTAATAAGTGAAGTGATATCAATTGCATAAATATTCACTATGCATTTGATTTTAAGTAGACTTAAGACAGCTGTTAGCAGGAATGACTTCCTTCTGCCTGAAGGCTTTCCTTTACATGTGTTATAGTTTTATGTATTTTTATCATTTTTCTTTAAAAGTTTGTTCATTCTTAAAGATATTTTCACTTGGCATGCAGTTGCTGGTAGATAATGGTTTTCCTCAATGTTTTAAGAATGTTACTTCTTTTTGGTGATTGGTTTTTGAAACAGGGTCTCAATAGGTAGCTCTGGATCTCCTGAAACTTAAGAAGTAGAACAGGCTAGCCTCACCTCACAGATCCACCTGCTTTTGCCTCTGGAGTGCTGAGATTCAGGGTGTGCATCACACGCCCAGCTCAGGAATGCTATTCCTGTTCTTGTGGCTTCTGTAGAGGTTAACCAAGAGTATGTCCTCTTGGCTCCTTTGATCTTAAGCTGTCTCTTGCAACCTCTAACAATTTTTTTTTTTAAGTTGTGTGATATAGCCATGATATGATCTTCTTTGTATCTATTCTGCTTATATTTTGTTTAGGTTTTTGAATAGGTTGTTTGATGATGCATGGTTAATTTTCTCCTTTTATTTTCATAAATCTTTACACTTTTCTCCCCCTCTGTGAAAGATGTATGGTGTTCCTTCTTATAGCTTTTATATTGTCTCTTACCATCTTTTGTCAATTTGCCATGTTTCCTCTTTGGGGTTTGTTCTGTGCTTTTTCTTCTAGTATATTTTTCAGGTACTTATTTTCTGTAGACGGGTGTCTAACCTACATTTAAGCCTTTTAGTGTTAATTGTTTCTTTTTAGTTTAAGAATTAAGAGTCACAGAGTCACATTTAAAAAATTTTTTTGTATATTTATTTTGATTTTTGAGACAAGGTTTCTCTGTGTCGCCCTGGCTGTCCTGGAACTCACTCTGTAGACTAGCCTGGCCTTGAACTCACAGAGATCTGTCTCTGCCTCTCTGGAATTAAATTAAACACCTGCACAACCAACTGCCCAGCAAGAGTCATGTTTTTTGAAAGTTAAAAAAAGAAAAGTCTAATTCTCTGCAAAGTATTTTATCACTCTCTCTTATTCTTTGACTATGGTAAGCTTCATTCTTTTACACTGCCTCAGCCTACCTCATACATATATTTTATATGGTGGTTTTGTATTATTTGTCATTTCTATTTTTTACTTGTAGTGTCTTCCTATCTGAGTTATTTTTATTTATTACTGACAGATGTTACATGGTACCATTAATTTTAATTGTTACTATTTTTTTTTTTTTTTTTTTAAAGATTTATTTATTTATTATATATGAATACACTGTAGCTGTCTTCAGACACACCAGAAGAGGGCATCAGATCTCATTACAGATGGTTGTGAGCCACCATGTGGTTGCTGGGATTTGAACTCAGGACCTCTGGAAGTGCAGTCAGTGCTCTTAACCACTGAGCCATCTCTCCAGCCCCTAATTGTTACTATTTGGCAGTTGAGATCTTAGGAACTGTTTTTCTCTAGATGGGGATATCTGTGTGCTTCTGCCAGGTGCCTAGAGACTCTGGCAGTCCAGGACGACCTCTGTTCCAGTTCCGATTCTGTCCTTGCCTGAGGCCCTGCCATCCTTTGCATACCACCTTCTCTAGGTTGGGCTTCAGGGCTTTCCATGCAAAGTGACATGGGTACTCCCTCAGAAACCCAAGTCCTTTGCAAGGGCAGAGCGATTGCAGATACTGTGGAGTACACAGGCTTGTCTCCCTAGCTTCCAGCAGTTCCTATGTTGATAACTCATTTGTTCTTGTTGGCAAGATCTTGTTTGCAGATCGCCTTTTCTTACCTTCCCCCTCCTCTCTCTTCCTTTGCTTCATAGAAGTATTGTTTAGAATCAGTTTGTCATTACTTAAGTCCATTATTTCTTCTGTTACCTTTTATTTTTCTCTTTTTTTCTGACTGTTGGAATAATGACTTTTATCTTTTTTTTCTTTAATATTTCTCAGTGATTTAGTTTCTTTAAACTTAACTCATTTTAGGAAGGGACCATTAATCGTGATCCCATGATGCCTTGGGAGCTAGCTAGTTACAGCTTATTGCTTCGCCTAGCACAGAGGGAGAAAGAGAACACTCAATTGTGCTGAACTACATGACACTCTTAGGAAAGAATTGAAATTCAAAGTCAGATTTCTCCAGAACACATGTCCATTTCATACTCATCAAGTTAAAAAAAAATCATTAAATCAAACAAGTTGGAGGACCAGCTGTATCTAATTTATGATGGAGTTATATGAAAAAGTTTTCTGTAGTTTGAAAACCAGACTAGCAATCATTTTAAAGTTGTATTTTTGAAGTTTATTTTGGATACATTTAAAAGATTTCATAGTTCCCTCTTAGTAGTGAATGTTTAAAATGGAACAGTATAAAACTGTGCTTAGCATTCATGAGGCTCTGGGTGTATACATTGTCAGGGTCATCTTCCCTCTCCCAGTGGCAAAGTAGTAACAGATGACTCTATTTTACATAAAAACAAATGTGTTCCTTAAAATTGGAGCCTTAACTAGGAGTATAGAATGGACATTGCTGGAAACATAGTGTCAGGTTCCCCTGTTCCTCATTAGTGATTGCTAAGCAAGCCTGTACTGTCCTCTGCGGTGCAGACGCCTCACAGTCGAGCACAGTCCATACTCACAACCCTGCTTTTTCTTAGATATCCTCAAGACAACAAGAAAAAAAGCCATGAAAATCTGGAGTCTTAGTGTGAGTAGGAAAACCTTCTGTCACTTGGGAGGCAGAGACAGGCGGACTTCTGAGTTAGAGGCCAGCCTGGTCTACAGAGTGAGTTCCAGGACAGCCAGCCAGAGTTACACAGAAAAACCCTGTCTTGAAAAACCAAAAAAAAAACAAAAACAAAAACGAAAACCTTCTGTAACAGTAGACTTACCTCTGTCAGCTCTGATTGCAGCCTTGTTAGGACATTTCCAGGACACGGCGGAGTGTGAGTGTGTGGTGTTAGCTGTGGATAACTATCCTGAGGACTAGGGGTGGAGGTCTGGAGTCATCATTACATCCTGCTAGACTGGGTGCTACCACTGTGTGCCACTGTGTGCTGTGCTGCTGCTGTAACATGTAAGCTGAGCACCTCTGAGTCCCCTGGGAGCAGAAAGAGACAAGTGAGCATGAGGCACTCATGTCGTATCCTGGAGCTGCAGCTTTTTCTCCACAGGTCTGCCTGATGTAGGGAGTGGCTGATGGATAAAGTTCTGAGCACTAGCTAATATTTCAGACTTTTTTTTTGCGGGGGGGGGGGCTCGTTTGTTCTTTTTTGCATTTGTGTTACAATATTTTTAAAAATGTTGTTAAAGAAAGAACTGGACAAATACTTTTTTCTAAGGGCATTGTTTTTGAGTTTCATCTTGGTTTTTTCCTTACTCTGATGAGAGGAATTCTCCAGATGAGCCTGTTAATGATGTGATTTCACGTCAGAACCCTTCCAAGGCTCTTGCCCATCCTCCATCCACACCTCTGCCTACACCAAACTCCACAAGCCCCCTGAGCTACTTCTCCTTTTTTTCCAATATGTTTATTTCTCTCTTTGTACAGTCAGGTTGTTCCTAGCCCCACCTGGATCCTGCCTCAAGAAGTCCCAGTCTCTTTTTCTCAGAGTGAACTCAGCTTTTACTCAGGCTGGCCTCTTTCGATACCTCCACACCCACTTTCATCCCTTTGTGGACCCAGTTCTTGCTGTGTAATTGTCTTGGCCTTCATTTATGCAATGCCTCATTAAGAGCGCCATAGTGAATGGATGAGCTCGGAACTCTACAAGGACAGAGGTTCTACTTTATGTCTCTGACTCCTTAGTAAATATAGTGCTGGATTCATGACATGGGTTTGTAAGACTGAGATGAAAAGCTGCAGGTATCTGATTGTGAGAATACTTGAATATTCAAGTAATATTTGAAGTTATTTTACTTGATTAAGCTGTTTGACATTCTTAAGTGGATTCTCAACTTGCAGTTGATTATTGCTTAATCCATTCACTGTGAAGTTTTTAAAATTATAATTAATTAGACAAATATGAGTTTCTGGAAATCAAAGTGAAATGCTCTTTTAACAACATTGCATAATTGGACTGGTGACTGTGTTTCTAAAGTACAAATCTATTTTCATACAAGAACTACTAATTTATGTTTGGCAGCATCCACAATTGTTTGCTAAAGATACAGAAACAGTTCATTTAAGTAAATAATGTTTCTGGTAGTTTTGCTTCAAAAGTATTTATTAATATGAATAGCAAACTCTTAATAGATACTGCCAGACCAGGAAACATCACCCAGGTGAGGTTAGTTAGTCAAAAGATAGGTAGAATTTAAGGCTTTGTTAAACTGAAATGAACAGTTTCCCATCAGAGGGCACAGGTGAAGTTTGCAGATGCTTCTGAAGATACCTGCATGTTAAAACCTCACTGTTTATTTAGGGCGAGCCGCTGTCTGCCTAGCTGGGCACAGACCTCATAATGGAGTTTCTTCAGTGTTGGTATTAAGAACCCCTTTTAGAAGTCATGTGCAAGGTTTATTGTCAGTCTGTAAATGATAGGTGTGTGGAAGTGAGTCATGGAGCAGCCTAAGGTAGAGACTTACTTTGCTTCTTGTGGAGATGGATGCTTGGTGCAGGCTGCTGTTTGGGTAGAGCTGAAATAACAAGTTTCTTTGCAGCCCTTCATTTTAGTCTTTGGATAGGGTTAATATACACTCTCGTGTTACATTTAAAAAGCTAGCCCACAATCAGCTCCCAGCTATCATAGGTTTGTGCTGAAATTTCTTCCAAATTGTGCTTCAAGAGAATTAGTTGTGATGGAAACTTGTATTTTACATTAGAAGTAGTAAACCATGGATGTTTGTGAGGTTTGACCATAAGCAGGCTTTGGCAAACGACAGCTGACTGCTCAGTTGAAATATGTGTGTGGTGTCCATAGAGTAATTCTAGATGTCTGGTAGGAAGGATCAAGAGTGAGCTCGGCCCAGAAGAATCAGTTAGATGAAGAACATAATCATGGGGTATAGCTTCTGCATGACTGCAGTTTAAAAGAATGTCAGAGAATGGAAAGCACCACTTTCTTTGCTTGAGGACAGTATGGGATTTGGTTTAGCCAATAGTGAAGAGGAGGGGGAAGCTAAGGAGTTTTACTTTGTTATTTTGTTTTATTATTATTTTTTGAGATGGGGTCTCACTGTGTAGCTTTGTAGACCAGGCTGGCCTTGAACTCACAGAGACCCATCCGCTTCTGCCTCCCCAGTGCAGGGATGTAAGGCCATCACAACTGACTACCTTTAAAATTTAATTATTTTATGTGTATGGATATTTTGGCTGCATATATATCTGTGTACCACACATATATGGTGGCCATAGAATCCAGAAGAAGGTGTCCAGTCTCTTGGAAGTGAAATTACTCATGGCTTTGAAATTACTCGTGGCTGTGAGCTCTGAGTGTTGAGAATCGAATCCAGGTCATCTGGAAGAGCAACCAGTGCTCTTAACCACTGAGCTATCTCTCCAGCCCAATGCTTCTTCTTCTTCTTCTTTTTTTTCTTTCTTTCTTTTTTTTTTTTGTTTTTTTTTTTTTGTTTTGTTTTTTTTTGAGACAAGGTTTCTCTGTGTAGTCCTGGCTGTCCTGGAACTCACTCTGTAGACCAGGCTGGCCTCAAACTCAGAAATCTTCCTGCCTCTGCCTCCCAAGTGCTGGGATTAAAGGCATGCACCACCACTGCCTGGCCCAATGCTTCTTTTTAAAGAATGTCAATAAGCACTTTGATAGTAGAAACTGTGAATCTAAACCTGTATGTGATGGTATGATAAGGCTGAGGTAACTTTACACTCTCAGAATCCCTAGCTACACACTTAAAGACTCTCTGCATTTTCCCCAAATAATTCTGGTCTGCAAATTTATCTCCCTTACATTACTTTTAATCTCGAATACCCATGCTTTTCCAGAGTTTGGCACTTCAGCTTTATTTACATATACTCTGTCTCTTACTAAATAGCCCATTGACGATTAGGATGTGTATACCTCAATCTCAGTAAATCATGTGGTGCACAGTGGGCTGAGGATGTGTGCTGGCACAGTGGAGAGGATTGGCCCATGGCTTATTGTGTGGAAGACTGTTTGGAGATTGCTATGTGCATGTCATGGATTAGAAAAATGGTTGGAAAAATGCAAGATGATTTGTGAAGGGACCACACACTGCTTGTTCCTGGTGATAGCTGGGTGGTTGGAAATCCTTCTTACTGTAATCTTACCTTGATATACATTATTCTGTAAGTGAGTAAATCATTGGTTAGAGACCAGCCATGAAAACTAGTAATAATTCTAATAAGTGGTATTTTAGTTCTGTGTTGATCAAGAATTATATCATTTTTCTATGTTTGAATATAAGGTTGAATCTAGGAGTATTATATGTAACATATAATAATAAATTGAGTCAAAGGATATTTAATATAAAGGATGCAAAGTATTTAAAAAAATTAGTGTTTCTAAAATGTTTTGAAGTTTAGGAAAATACTGTATAAGTGCTAATTATTAGAATAATTTTTAGAAGTAAAATGTTATAGCATAGGTAAGAATTACTGTTGCAAGTTTATGGAGGGCACATCCCATCTCACTGAAGGGCTGGATATTGATCCATCTCTTGCTTGTACCTGGGTGCCTGTGTACTTCCTTCTGTTTGCACACATGGCGTCAGTTTCTATTCCATAGCAAGGAATAGATACTATTTTGTCTCTTTGAAAGGAGAAAGTGAGATTTGGAGCCAAAACATACACACACACACACACACACAAACACACACACACAAACACACACACACAAACACACACACACACACACTATTCTTTATTATTCCTTGATATTTTATAGTAAGATATTAAGAGAGTGAGAATACATAAATACAGTTAAAGGCGGTTTCAAAAACATTTTGGTGATTTATTTGTTTTATGTGATGGGTGTTTTGCTTGCAGGTATGTTGGTATCATGTGAATGCAATACCTACAGAGGCCATAAGAGGGCTTAAGATCCCTTGGGACTGGAGTTACCGATGCTTATTAGTTGTCCTGTGGTTGCTGGGAATTGAACCTAGTTCCTCTTGAAGAGCAGTCAGTGTTCTTAACCATTGAGATATCCATATCTCCAGCGCAGAGAATTTTTAAATGCTGAGAAAAGTAGGGGTATTTGAGATTAAGGATCACAGTAAGTGTGAGTGAGAGGAAGCTCTCATGGAGTAGAGAGATTTGGGAGAAATGCGAAGTCTTGGCTTTTCAAGACAGGGTTTCTCTGTGTAGCTCTAACTGTCCTGGGACTCACTCTATAGACCAGGCTGGCCTCGAACTCAGGATCCACCTGTATCTGTCTCTCCGGTGCTGGGATTAACCACGTGGGCCATCACAGCTCAAAATGTAGTCTTTAGGGTTAAAAATGGGTTGGAGAAATGGCTCAGCGGTTAAGAGCACTGATTGCTCTTCCAGAGGTCCTGAGTTCAATTCTCAGCAACCACATGGTGGCTCACAACCATCTGTAATGGGATCCAATACCCTCTTCTGGTGTGTCTGAAGAGAGCGACAGTGTACTCACATACATAAAATAAATAAATCTTTTAAAAAAATGCGTAAGCACATAGCTAGCCACCCTGACTGAGCACTGTGTTAATAGTTCTCAGCTCAGGATATATATCAAAATCATGGCAAGAGTTTTAAAAGTAATGGTGAGCTTGAGGCACCCAAGGAGTATATCCAGATATCTTAGAGGAAATCTCAGTTCAACCCAGTTACTTTGTTGATTTCCATAAAAACGTTCTGTCGTGAATTTTAGATTTGTGAGATAATAAGAAATATGCATGTTGGTCTGTGACCTAGCTCTTGACTATTTCTGTGAGCCATGGGCACTAGGGGAATCTTGTTCTTAGGTTTAGTCTCTGCTGTGGTTCCTGAGATGGAGCTCCTAATACCCTTGCTCATGGTGGAACAGGGGTCAGGGGTAATTTTTGTTTTGGTAGTCTTTGATGCTGGTTCCTGATAAGTTTTCTAAGTCACAGGGATACCTGGTTCAGTTCCCAAATTCCTCAGAATCTCCCATGTGAGAACATCTTTTGTTCTAACCAAGTGATTAGATAAGGCTCTTGGATAACCTCAGCTTGGAAGTTGGTTGCTTTGGACCCAGTCTGTGAGATTACCATTGGAACTGGAAGTTCCAGTCACTAACCTCAGGCAGTAAAGACGTGTGGCGAGTGAGCCGAACACTAGCAGCCAATGACCTTATCACTTCTGTCCATAATGAAGCTTCATAACCTCCCCCACTCCCCTGGGGAAATGACTGTGAGTGCTTCTGGACAGCTGGGCATGCTCCTTGTCTGAGGAGGGCATGGGAACTCTGTGTCCATTCCCGTGTGGTTCCCACATATCTTTTCATATTCCTCTACTTGTCTGTATCCTTCATTGTGTCCCCTAAGAATAAATGTGTGAACATAGTCTCCCTAAATTCTGTGAGTTGATCAAGTCCATGGGGGAAGTTACAGGGACCCCTGATTTATACTGTCAGATGCATATGTTGCTTACCTGCCTACTCTTGAAACTTGCTTCTGAGTCCTTCAGTTTGTCTATTAGGTTGATGGTGTCTGAATCTGATTCTCACGTCTCCACTTCCTCTGCCTGGGCTTAGACACATGCTATCATACCTGACTTTTTGTGTGGGTGCTAAGGGCAGTAATTCAGCTGTTCATGCTTGCTTACTAAGCTCTTTACTCATGGAGCCGTTTCCCAAGCCCTGCCCCCTTTCATTCTTTTTTTTTTTTGCCTCCTTTCATTCTTAATTCTTATCTATTTTCTTCATATTTTTGCTAGAGTTACTGGCACAATTGGCATCTGTTTGACACTAGCCCTTTTTTGCTTTTCTTGACCTCTGCCCCTGTTTTTATTCTCAGTTTCATTGTTCTCTGCTTTTATTCATGTTCATTTTCTATTTTCTTGTTTAGAGTTTAGTTTGCTGGGTTTGTTTTTGTTTGTTTGTTTTGTGTAGTCATAAGTTGGATGCGCGGTAGTTGGCTTGAGAACCTTTTTTGCCAGTGAGAAGTGATCAACCTCTCCTGTTTGCTTCCGCCGGGTGTGTGGTCAAGCTGCTGTTTTCAATATCGTTTACAGATCCCTTCTGCGTGTATAGTACGTATATGGGAACACAGCTTTTCTCTTTTTAAAAGCTTATTTTATGTGTATGGGTACTTTGCTTGCATGTGTATCTGTGTATCACATGTGTGCAGTGTCCTCAGATTCCCTGGAAATGGAGTTGCAAACGGTTGTTAACCACCATGTGGGTGCTGGAAATCAAAACCAGATTCTCTCGGAGAGCAGCCAGTGCTCTTAACCACTGAACCATCTGTCTCTGGTTCCCCTTCCTCTCTCCTTTTTATACATTTTACTAGATAGTCCTCTGTGACTCATTTTATCCTTCCTGTGCATTGTTCTCAGCCCTTCTTTAATCCTCGGAATTACAAGGCCAGTGTTCTACCACTGAGTTACATCTCCAGCCCTTCTTTAATTTTATTTTGAGACAGATTCTTGCTACATTCAGGGTGGCAAACTTACTGCCTCAAAGTCTTCTGTATAGATGAAATTTTAGGTATGTGTTACCAAGCCTGGCTTTGCTATCTGCTTTGAATCTCTTGGATTTCTTTCTTTCTTTCTTTCTTTCTTTCTTTCTTTCTTTCTTTCTTTCTTTCTTTCTTTCT
>NW_021604743.1:614028-704760 GCF_004785775.1 Grammomys surdaster | reverse complement strand
TCTTTCTTTCTTTCTTTCTTTCTTTCTTTCTTTCTTTCTTTCTTTCTAAAGATTTATTTATGTATGTGAGTACATTGTCGCTGTCTTCAGACACACCAGAAGAGGGCACCAGATCTCATTATAGATGGTTGTGAGCCACTATGTGGTTGCTGGGAATTGAACTCAGGACCTCTGGAAGAGCAGACTGTGCTCTTAACCACTGAGCCATTTCTCCAGCCCCCGATTTGTTTCTTCCTAATGACCTTAACACCTACCCCCACTCGTGAGTGCTGAGTTGACAGAGGTGTGCCACCCAGGACATGAGTTCACACTAGGCAAGCATCCCACTTCCTTAGTGCACCCTCAGCCCTTAGCACTAATTCCTCATCTTCCATAATTTTTTTCATCCTACCTTGTTAATGCTAATCCAGTTAGCCTTCTGTTGATGGACACTAGACAATTTCCAGTTCTTTGCAATTGGAGATGAGCAGCAGGTGACAGTGAGTGGGCATGCTTCAAGTCATTATAGGGTGATTGTTTGTTTGGTTTTTTTTTGTTGTTTTGTTTTCTGAGACAAAGCTTCTCTGTGTAGTCCTGGGTGTCCCAGAACTCTGTAGACCAGGGTGGCCTCAAACTCACAGAGACCTACCTGCCTCAGCCTCCCAAACGCTAGGATTAAAGGCATATACTACCATCACCCAACAGCCTTTTAAAATTGTTATTATTTTTTTTTTTACTGAAGATAACTTTTTTATGCAGTATATTCTGATCCCAGTTTCCCCTCCCTGTCTACTCCCAAATCTTTTCCACCTGTACAGCTGCAATTTCAGGCATGAAATTATGATAAACTTATCACTACCATAATTTCAGACACATTTTCTCTCTCTTTAGAAAACAAACAAGCCAATTAAAAAAAATAAAACAAAAACATGAAAATAAAACAAAGCAAATAGGGCTGGAGAGATGGCACAGTGGTTAAGAGCACAGACTGTACTTCCAGAGGACCCAGGTTCAATTCCCAGCATCCACATGGCAGCTCAAAACTGTCTATAACTTCCAGGAGATGCAAAACCTCACATAGCTATATATGAAAGAAAACATCAATGCTTTGAAATAAAAATAAATTAAAAAGAAAAGCCACAAAGCAAGTAGACACAGAAAAAAGAAAAGAAAAAAGAGAAAGCATGAAAAATGAATACATATTCTCTCTCTCTCTCTCTCTCTCTCTCTCTCTCTCTCTCTCTCTCACACACACACACACACACACACACAGACCATAAAGTACAAAATTAGATATCATGATGAGTAAGCAAAGGATAAGTATGGTAAAAATGACCAGACAAGGCATTATCAGACAAAATATCTCCAAAAATACTGCTGAGTTCATTTTGTGCATGGAGCCTCCCTTAAGTGTGGCTTTCTGTACCCTGAGACACCATTGGAGAAAACTAATTTTTATTTTGAAAGTGGTTATCAATTGGAGCTAGCTTCTGGATTAGGTATCGGGGCTTGTGTCCACTTTTGCTCTCAATGCTGGGACTCTGTCTGGCTTGGACCTGTGCATGCTGCCACAGTCTGTGAGCTCATATGCACATCGGTCCTGTTGTGTCTGGAAGGCACTGTTTCTGTAGTGTCTTCCACTCCCTCTGGCTTGTACAGTCCATCTGTCTCGTCTTCCATATGGTTCCTGAGCCACAAGTGGAGCCCTGATTTGATGAAGGCATCTCATTTAGGACTGAGTGTTCTAAGGTCTGTCACTCTGCATTTTGTCCAGTTGTGAGTTTCTGTATTAGTACCCATTTCATGTGGTAGGAAGCTTCTCTGATGCTGGTTCTGAGTGAGACACTAATTTATATCCATAAATATATCCAAAATAGCAGAATGTTGTTAGGAGTCACTTTATTGCCATGTTCCTTTAGCAGAACAGTAGTATTTCACTTTCCCCTAGGTTCAGGCCCTGTCTAGTCTCGGGTTCCTGGCCACCAGAGCAGTGCTGGAAATGGCTTCCATCTCATGGAATGCACCTGAAATCCAGTTGGACAGTGCTTGGTTACTTCCACAGCTGTTGTGCCTCCATTGTACCAGTATTTCATGGAGATAGGTCACCATTGTGGATCGAAGATTTTGTAGCTGGGTTGGTGTTTAGTTTTCTTCTCCGGTAGTACGCAGAATACCTTCTAGTGCCGTGACTTCCCCATGTGCAATGAGATACGTAGGTGGTGTTGTTAGCAATCATTCTACCATTTGTGAATATGGGGGTTCTTTGGGAAAAAAATGGAGCAGGTGTTTTGGTTTTTGTTTGGTTTTTTGATTTTCAAGAAAGGGTTTCTTTGTGTAGCATTGTCTGTACTGGAACTAGATCTGTAGACCAGGCTGGCTTTGAACTCACAGAGATACTCCTGCCTCTGTCTCCTGAATAAAGGTGTGTGCTATCACTACCTGGCTAAAAATGGAAAGGTTTTATCTCCCTGCATCTCGCCCCCCAATCCCCTGTGTGTATTTGTTTCTTTTGTTAAGAGTCAAGTTGACATAAAAAATAATTGCGTTTCTACACCACCTCCCCTGTTTGTTTTGTCTGGGTAACACCAGACATGTGAAGACTTAATTTTCTTTTATTGGATATTCTATTTACATTTCATATATAATCCCCTTTCCCCCTTCCCCCCCTACCCAGGAACTCCCTATCCCATCCCCCCTCCTGCTGCTTCTATGAGGATTTGCCCTCACCCACCCTTCCACTCCCACCTCCCCACCCACAATTTCCCCCACACTGGGGTGTCCAATAATACTTGTTTTTCTATCCCATCAGAACTACTGTTAGTAATCACTTTGAGGTCTGTAGGTGTGGCAGTGCTGGGGAGGATGTTGTGCCTTGCCTGCACACTGCATCCAACCGCCTCGTCGTGCCAACATTTGGGAGACTAAGATAGGTGGATTGCTCTGAGTTCAAAGCCAGCCTGGGTATCGTAATGAGATCTAAAATCACGGAGGGATAGAAAATCTCATGTAAAAATGTAAAAACAGGGTATACTTTTTAGACTCAACTAAAGATTCTTTAGACACTGACTTTTCTTATATAATGAAATGGCTGTGTTACGGAGGAATATTTCCCATCATTCCAGACCCATATTGCCTTACATATAGGATGTTGTCTTTATTTCTGAAGAATTATATATTTGTAAACCCCTTCCTCATTTTAGTTACTTATGGGGTTTCTTGTTTTGTGAATAAACTCACTGAGATGTCATAGTTAAAAACTTAGCTATAATAAAAAACTCTTGTAGACCATGTTCTTCTTTCCAGATGTGATCTTTTCAAATACAAGGAAGGTCGGCAAGTGGGAAGCACTGTGTTTTCTTTTGTTTTTCTAGTACTCAAGATTGAATCCAGGACCTCAGGCATGGATTCACTTTACTCTAAGCTGTATCCCCAGCCTGGGAAACATTCTCTGGGCTCTGTGAATGTAACAGGGTGTTTGCCTTTTCAAAACTAATATGGTAATCTCTTTCACTGCAGAGTTGTTTTGTTCTAAGTTACAGTGAAACTTTGTGATCACAGACTTTATAAGATTACCGCTGGGCTGGAGAGATGGCTCAGTGGTTAAGAGCACTGACTGTTCTTCCAGAGGTCCCGAGTTCAATTCCCAGCAACCACTTGGTGGCTCACCATCATCTGTAATGGGATCTCATGTTGTCTTCTGGTGTGTCTGAAGACAGTTACATAAAATAAATAAATCTTAAAAAAAAAAAAAGATTACTGCAAAAGACCCACTGCTAGCCTGCACACGCTGACTTTAGGCAGCTAGTGAAGTTCTCTGCAGTGACAGCAGGTGTGACTGAAGAGATGACACACTGGTGCTGCCCGCCCTTCTCTGCTGCAGGTGCACAGCATGATCATGTCTTCCTCTCATCTTTCCAGTGTTACCCTTCCCCTCACAGTGGTATACCGTGAGACAGATGTGGTTGGGCTTCTCAGAATAAATACTTAACATCATTGCATAAAGACTGTTGCAAGAAAAACAAAGATGAACATTCTATGAAATCTCCGTAGCAATGTGCACCTGGTATTTAGTGTGCGCTGATAAACTGCTGTTGTCCTGGTGTTGGGGCGTATTTTTAAATTGTATTTGAAGGATGACAAGTGGAGTTTATAAATGTGGTAAAATTAAAGTATTTAAGGGTGAGAATCAATTTATCAGTGGTTCAGTTTTAGAGACACATTTGGTTACTTTTGTAGTTTCAGATAGCAATTATTTCTATTATTTGTTTTGCAGTGAGGGCCGAGGCAAATTGACCGTATTTTCAGTTAAAGCTATGTTAGCAACCATGTGTGGTGGAAAAATGCTGGACAAACTGAGATGTAAGTATTTTCATATTCTTTGAAATTTTTTGTTTTCAAATGAGATGTTTAAACTATTTTAAGTGAATGGATGTTTATAGAACTTTGGATGAGGTTACATTGTAGCAGTTGACTCCACCTGCTGCTCAGGTGGACAAGCCGGCTTCTCTTGTTAGTGTTTTTAAAGTGAGAAAACTGAAGTTCAGAATAATGGTATTGACATTTTAAAAATCCTTTAAAATGCCTTACATATCAGTAGAAATGTGATTGGAGATGACTGTATTTTTAGTTAAAGAATAAGTTTAATTACTTTTGCTATCTTGGTCAAGTTTAGCCTTCTTACTAACTCCATTCTTCACCAGGTGATGTTTGCTGGCATCAAACTGTTCCTCAGTAGTCAGAAATCGACAGCCCGGTCTCCCTCCCGCCTGTCCTCTGTCCTCTGCCAGGGATTTTCCTTCTGTTGCTGTTGTTTGCTTTGTTTTTCCTGTTTTGTATTTCCCCCTTTTCTTTGGGCCACTGTTTTTGCATTTACTATTCCGTAGATAGTATTAGAGGGAGACTAGTTCACGTCTGAGAAGAGCGAATTTATAACTATTTAATTCTGCTGCGTGTGGTGTTACCCAACTCTCAGTTTAGGCAGCACTTTCCCTCTACAGAGGGAGGCAGTGGGGTACTCATCTAATAGTTAGAGCCTAGGTTTATTTGTTCTGTTTTCTTTTCCTGAGGCAGGGTTTCTGTGTGTAGCCTTGTCTATCCTGGAACTTTGTAGACCAGGCTGTCCTTGAACTCTCAGAGATCCTATAGGCCTCTGTCTTCCCAGTGCTGGGATTAAAGATGGGACCACCATGCCAGGTTTACCGCCTAGTTTTAAGCTACTCCTTTTCTCCACTGTGCTAATACTGTCACAGAAGAGACACACCCAGGGTCAGGTGCCACATTTCAGAGAAATGAAAGCAAAGCTGTGGGTTTTAATGAAGTGTTGAAATTATGTGTGTTGTGGCCAGGGGTAGATGACTTAGGAGATTAAAGTACTTGTTGGAAGCCTAATAGAGCCCCAGAACCCACACAGTGGGAGGAGATGGCCAGTTCCTGCAAGTTCCAGGATGCACACACACAGATAGCAAGATCATTTAAAAAGATGGAATTCTAGCTGTTTATGTTTGAATGAAACATAATTACATCCATATTACTTCTTTTTAAAAATCTCCATAAAAAGGATACAAAAAGAAAGAATAAGAAAAATCTTGGGCAGTGGTGGCGCACGCCTTTAATCCCAGCACTTGGGAGGCAGAGGCAGGCGGATTTCTGAGTTCAAGGCCAGCCTGGTCTACAGAGTGAGTTCCAGGACAGCCTGGGCTACACAGAGAAACCCTGTCTCAAAAAAACAAAAAAACAAAAAAAAAAAAAAAAAGGAAAGAAAAATCTTTATATAAGTGACCCTTATTTGCAATCTGTGTTGTTCAGGGGTCTGCTATACTGTGCTCCTATTTTGGTTCTATTGTTTGGTTGTGTGTCCTTTGTCACTGGCTAATTGGATGGTATTAGAGGTACGCTATCTTTAGAGATCTCTCTTGGCTTCCCTCTTGCTTGTTTTTGTATGCCACAGGCAGAGAAACATTGCCAGCGTAATATTCTACTTAAGCAGTTATTATGGAAGAAAAACCAGAAGCCTGTATTTGTATAGTCAGTTTTGGCTGCCGTGAGAGTCTTTCCACCTGGGTGCCCCATTCTCAGATGTGCTCTTTGGTTGAGGTGGCTGAGTAGTGGCACAGGCAACAGAGAGGAATGACACTGCTTGGTAGCAATCCACTCAGATGTACTCCTGTTTGTGGGTTTAGTTTCCATGCATGCTCCAACCTCTTCCTCTGACTGCATCCTGTTTCCTGTAATAAAGGTCCCACCGCAGTAAGCTCTTCTGTGTAGACCACACCTCAGCATTTCTCTCGCTCTTTCTCTCTCTTTTTTTAACCCCTTTGCATCTTGCCTTTTAGAATTTTTTAACTAAAAAGTTTCCTTTATTTTCCCCTCCACTTTTCCAGACATTTATTTTTATTTATGTGTATATGTTTGTTTCTGCTTGTCTGCATATGCACCTGTTCATACAGGTACCTTCACAGGCCAGAAGAAGGTATTGGATCTGCTGGAACTGGGGTTATGGGAGGTCATAAATTGCCTGATGTTGGTGCTAGGAACAGAACCCAGGTCTTCCATGAGAAAGCAAATGGTTTTAACTGCTGATGTCTCCAGTCCACCCTTCCACCTCTTAAATTTGATTTTTTTAAATATCAAAATGTATTTTAAATAACTTAACAAACATTTGTGTTTTGGCTGTGAAATGTGTTAAGATTTTTCAGCAATGCTTTGAATATTCTAACTATAAGACATTTGCAGGAAGCCGGGCAGTGGTGGTACACGCCTTTAATCCCAGCACTTGGGAGTTCAAGGCCAGCCTGGTCTACAGAGTGAGTTCCAGAACAACCAGAGCTACACAGAGAAATCCTGTCTCGAAAAAAAAAGACATTTGCAGGAATGTCCTTTATCATAGTCCTTAGGATTGTATTTCTGGATTGGAAGGTAATTTACGGAGGATTCTAAATGCCAATGACTAGTAATCAGAGCATAGACTTTAGTTAAAGTATGATCAAAACTCAATATCAGCAGCCCCAAGTGGACCAGCCCCTGCAGGCTGAAGCCACACCTGCTAAACCAGACTTAGGTCATACTTGATGAGACTAGTTTAGACCCCTTCTAGCAGCACTAAAAGTGGCAAATGATTCATTTACTTTTATATGAATATTATTTATTTATATATATTATAAATATATTTATTTATATGTTTATCATTTATATATTTATATTTATATAAATATAAATAAATTTTATTTATATATTATTATTTATAATATTTATATTATATATTTATATATTTATTATATATATTTATTATTTATATGTTTACTTTAAATTTTATCTATAGCTAGTGTTGTTAAATAGAGTAAATGGAGAAGACTGTAAAAGTGCTTTTATCTATTTATTCAGTGGACTTGTGGACTCAAGTTACAGACACACACACCTCGTACTTCTTTCTTTAGTCCCATTTTTTGAGCTTGTAGTAATATAACAAAGCCTAGAGCTCTTTGGCTTCTGGATGCTTCCACCTCAACCTTAGACAGTCTAACTATACCAAGATGCTAACAGCAGTTCTCCCTGTTGAGCACAGTGGGTTTTAGCAGTACCAGTGTATGCATCTTATACATGTCTCTAAAAGACTGCATTTTGAGTAGAGAAAAGTTAACCTGAGATTCTTTCTGCTCTGATTGCTCAGAAGTGACTTTTCTACCCGTTGTTTCAGTTGCTTGCTTCTGGTGTTTCATTAACAGGCGGCCGAGAGGCCTCTGGCTTCAGTTCAACAGTTTCCCTGTTCAAAAGTCTCCTTCCTTCTCCTGGGTCTTAATCACCTGTCACTCCATCCTCACCCTCATGGTAGCTGCTAGCCAGCTCTTGACTTCTCTTTTAATCTGCATCAGTGATGCCCATGTTTAGCATTTCTGGAATAACTGGAATGTTTTAGAACTGGAAGCAAGTAAGAAATGTTCTCTATATCTGCATTTTATGACCTATAAAAAAATGAAAAGCAAAAACTAAGAGAAGCTGTGTTGGTCAGTCTTCTCTAGAGGAACAGAACACACACAGAGACACACACAGACATAGACACACACAAATAAACCTATGTCTGTCTGTCTGTCTGTCTTGGGGATTTATTAGAATGGCTTACAGGCTAGTCCAGCTAGCCTAACAATGGCTGCCTACCAACAGAACATCCTAGAATCTGGTAGTTGTTCAGTCTATGAGGCTGTTTGTCCCAGCTGGTTTTCAGTATATGACAGAATTCCAAAGAAGACTCTAATGCCAGAGGTGTGATTTGCCAGACATAGAGCAGAAAGAGCAGAAATCGGGCATAGAGTGGAAGCTTCCTTCTTTCATCTTTTATATAGGCGACTACAGAAGGTGTGACCCAGATGGACCATCCCACCTCAGAAGATCCAGATTAAAAATGAGTCTTCCCATTTCAAATGCCTTAATTAAGAAAAAAAAAATCCATCACAGGTGTCCCCAGTCCCTTGGGTTTTAGTTAATCCCAGATGTAGTTAAGTTGACAGCCAAGAACAGCCATCACAAAAGCAAAGAGCTCTTTGTAAGGTGGGTGTAGCTGGATCAGCTTTGCCTGTCTCTCCTGACTTCATCAGTGACATGAAATTTTAACCAGTTTGAGAATGCAGTGTGCCTTATACTTAGTTATGGTGTGCTCTTATCAACATGGCTTTCCTGGTTAAGTCACTCAGTTGGCTGAGTGATGGCAGGAGTTGGGAGTCACCTTTGCCAGGGAACATTCATGGAAAAGGAAAATGTCTGTCCATTAATAGACTTGTCCCTTTAGTCTGAACAGTCCTGTAACCTTGCAGAAGCCTGTCGTGGGTCTCAAGAGGACGAAAGGAGGAGACACAGACAGATGGAAGCAGTCAGTAGAAAGAGGGCTGTTATCACTAGGGACAAAAATCAAATGTTGTGCTGCTAGGTCAGTAGTATTGTGCCTGTTACACAAGGGAAGGAGTATTTTAGAAACTGCATGAGACATGTACGTTGAAGGGCTCAGTTGTGGGTTTTCCACAAGGGATAAAGCCTACTTCCCCCCACTTCATCTTTCAGCTAGGAGCAACTGTTGGGGAACTGGCATACTTTCTTTCAGAGCTCTATAAATAGAAAATTCATCCTGTATGCCAAAAAAGGATAGGGTTTTAATTAGAGAACTAATATTTTTTTTTCTTTCAGCACTAAGAATGGAACCTGTGGTCTCACACCTGTTACACGCCCTCCATTACCACCAAGCCCGTGCTCTTGATGTTTTTATTGAATTTTATTTACTTCTTTAGGCTTTGTTATTTGCAGGTAGTAAATTACACTTACTTAGATTCATTACTTGTTACTTCATTTGAGATTAGCTTAGTTTTGCACCATTTTTTCTGCTGATATGGAAAGCCTATTTAAAAAAGCAAAACCAAACAAAAAAACCTCACTAGTTAAACCAGTAACTCAAGAAGTAACGAATTACTTCCTTATGCCTTCAGTTTCTAGATCTAGCTGTGTTTTTCTTAAAGCAAACAAATATGTTTATTTTTCCCCCTCTTATAGTCTGTGCCCTTTTCATGATTAGAAAATTACTACTTTGAGTTCATTCAACATGACATAGAAAGTGAGTGGATTGAAACATAATTCATTTCTGTGAGTGCGGCTAGTCGTGTGATTCTCTTTGTGTGTTATTTTTCTCATTGTGCTTTAAATGAATTAGATATCGACTTGTTGGTGTGTTTGTGATCATGATACTGCACACCTGTACATATGTGGCATCAAAGTCTCTAGTCGCTATGAGTTACTCATTGCCTTACTGGAATAAGACAATTTTGATTGTATAAGTGTATGTGAATACATTTAGCAGTAACAGAAGACTTGATTAACAAGTGACTTAATACATTGGGCTTTACATTCCTCACACTAAAATAAGTCCAGAGTTCAAAGTTGATCCCATGACCTGTGGGTGTCATCAGACTCCATTTCCTCCCATCTTCCTGCTCTGATGTGTGGTACCCTCCTTTGGGTAATAAGATGATTGCTACCTCTTGGGCTCAGGTATTCATTCCAGGCAGAGAGAAAGAAAGTACCTCTGATAGGAAACCAACACTTCTCCAGAAATCTACTCCAGAGATACAGTGTGGACTGGAGGCAGGAGGACTTTTTTAAAAAATAAAACCAAAAATCTTGCACACTGCCTCTGTAAACACTGACAGTATTCAGCTAGTGAGTGAGAGGGAAGGGTGCTGGCATTACATGGATGCCCTGAGGTGTCTGCCACAACTCATACTGACCCTTTGTTCTCATTCTGACTTAGGGTGTGATTGCATTCAGCAGCCAGATGTGTAACAATGGAGTCACCTGCTCTTTGTTTTAAGCATCTTTGAGCTCTCTGCAGTCCTTCCTAAGTGTGACTCAGTACTGACTGCAGGCAGGCTTCACTTGCAAACATAGTAGGCCCCATGCAGTGAGTGTGAATACTAGGGATGGTACCCATCTCCAGTTTGTTTATTTCAGTTAGGTTTTCCTTTCATCCCATGCAGTTCCTAGCACTGAAAAGTCTTGATTTTGATCTCTTTCCCCATCACTGGCCACCACTTCTGTAATCCCTACTCTTTGGTAACACAGCTTTGCCACAGGCGGCTGCAGATCCTGTCCATCTTCTCCTTGTTACATTTACTAGCTGTCTAATCCTGAGAGGTAGCTTTTTTTGATTTTTCGAGACAGGGTTTCTCTGTATAGCCCTGGCTGTCCTGGAACTCACTCTGTAGACCAGGCTGGCCTCAAACTCAGAAATCCGCCTGCCTCTGCCTCCCAAGTGCTGGGAGTAGCTTTTAAGCACATCATCTCCACTTAAACATTTTAAAATCAAATTCAACTCTTTTGTCATTCAGAGTTTCTTTCGTAGCAGAAATACCATATTTATTTCCCAATGTCAATGTTCTGCACAAGTCAGAATGTTTTTTTCAGTGCTGGCTTTTCAGTTACCGCCAGAAGAGAATTTAGCAATGAATCTTAGCGAGAGACACTTGGACTCCTTCATCTGGTTGTGGCTCTTGATCCCATTTGTAGCCTGCTTCTACCTCATTGTTCCAATTTTTTTTTAGGCTCTAGATACTAAATTCCTTTCCTTTAGACTTGTTTGGGGATGAGATCACTCCCTAGCATCACATAAACCAGAACTGGAGAGGCGGGGGAGGTAGAGGCAGAACCACCAGAAGTACAAAGGTATTCTTGACTGTGTAGTAAGTTCTACACCAGTGTAGGACCTATTAAATCCTGTCTTAACAAACAAACAAAGCCAAAAACTTCCTTTCTTTAATATAAAATTTCTTTAATATAAAATTTATTTTTATTTTATGTTCATTGGTGTTTTGCCTACATGTATGTCTGTATGAGGGTGTCAGAGCCCTGTAACTGGAGTTACAGACATGTGTGAGCTGCTGTGTGGGCTCTGGGAATTGAACCCCGTTCCTCTGGAAGAACAGACAGTGCTCTAAACCACTGAGCCATCTCTCCAGCCCCACCAGAATACTTCTTGACAATCCTTTTTGTGACTTGCCCTTTCTGCTCTGTCTTCTAATTAATGTAGGTTTGTTTTGCTGAGAATTGAACCCAAGTCTTATGCAGGATAGGAAAGTGATTTGTCATGAACAGTCTCCATGCCTTGTCTTACTTTGTGTCTTCATCTTCTCACATATAATTTAACATCTCAGAGTTTTTCTACTTTTGGGGGAGCTTACACATTTCCTTTCCTTCCTCCTCTTCTGGCATCTGTCCATCTGTCACTCTCCTCTACCCTATCTGTGAGCTATCCTATAGCTATTCAGATCTCTACTGCAGCCTGCTCATTCTTTCTTGTGACCTTTGGTTCTTTTGGGGAGGATACTATGGCTCAGCCATAGACCTCATGTGGGCTAAGCAAGCACTGTGTTCTGAGTTGGGCTCATCCCCTGTGTGTGCTCTTGTTTCATAGTGACAATGCCTCTTTTAATATGTTTATTTTAAAGTTCTTCTGTTCATTTGTTCTCTCCTCCTGCTCTCCTTTTCCCCTTCTGATTTTTAGGAACACAGTCTTTTTGTGTAGCTATGGCTGGCCTCGAGCTTGCTATATGGACCAGGATGTCTTCAGAGTCGTGGAACTTCTGCCTCTACCTCCTGAGTGTTGGACACCTGTAAGCACCACCACACCCAACTACCACACCTAGCCAATGTTTCTGAAGTTGGTATATATTATTCTGTCTGTTGATATTTTAAAGTAGTTTATTTTTATCTTATTATAAATTATAACTTTTTGATTTTTGTTTTTTCAAAGATTTATTTGTCTGACTTTATTTGTTTGAACACTCAGTCTGCATATATGACTACACACCAGAAGAGGGCATCAGTTTCCACTATTGATGCCTGTGAGCCTCTATGTGGTTGCTGGGACTTGAACTCAGGGTCTCTAGAAGAGCAGAACAGCCAGTGCTCTTAACCACTGAGCCATTTCTCCAGCTCCTAAATTATATCTTGAAGGAATATAATTTGATAACCATTTACTCCAGATTCAGATAGGTATGGATTTAAAATTTAACTTAACCATTGGCTAACTTTTAGGCCTTAAGCAAGCAGTTGAGGTCAATTTTCCTTGTCACTTGGTTTTGAGCTCCTGGTTATCTTTCCTTTCTCCCCACTCTGGATGAAAAGAGGAATGACTGAGACAAGATCTCTGTACAGAGAAATGAGAAGTGTTGCTAGAGTTGCCTTTTTCATCTTCTTTGCCAGTCTTTCTGTTAAAAACAGGATTTTACCATATCAAAATATCTTGGGATAGAAGCATTTATACGACATATTAGTTACTTGCCTGTTGCAGTAATAGAATACTCTGACAAAAACAAGTTAGGAAGAAGTGGTTTGTTTGGCTCTTAGTCCTAGAGGGGAAAACTTCATCACAGGGGCAAGGGCATGGCGGCAGGAGTGTGAGGCTGGCCTGCAGTCAGGAAGCAGTTAACTAGTATCTGACATGACTGTAAGTTTGCTTGACTGTTAACTTACATTACTTAATTATTCTAAACAGTTTGTAGTAGCACCTTTAAAAGAATTGGAACTTACTACTGCATTTTTAAGAATCACCTAGGTGTAATACCTCAAACAAAAGTTGAAAACATATATACATAGTGTATTATAGCAAAATATAATCCTATATCTGTACCAATATATAAAGATCTAAATCAGTGTAACCAAATTTAACCATAATTTATATCAATATACAAAGATCTATACCAATATAACAAAATATAACCTCAATTTTGTATTGGTATACAAAGATCTATATACCAATGTAAGACTTGCTTTGTTAATGCTTTCTAGTTTAAAAGCAGATTCATTAGGTGGTTGGATGGCTCAGTGGTTAAGAGCACTACTGCTCTTCCAAAGGAACTGGGTTCAATTCCCAGAACCCACATGGCAGCTTATAACTGTCTGTAACTACAAGATCTAACACTCTCATACAGACATATATACAGACAAAAACACAGATAGTAAGGAAGAAAGACATGATGCTTCAAATTTTTCTTAGAACAGTGGATTGCACAAATAAAAGCTACTTATCCTTCAGTTCCATGGATTTAGGAAGGTGGGGGATGGATAGATGGCTCAGCAGTTAAGAGTACTTGCTACTCTTGCAGAAGACCTGGCTTTGATCATCCACTCCTACAGCAGAGAACTCACACTGCCTGTAACTCCAGCTCTAGGTAATCCATCACCCTTCCCTGGTCTCTGTGGGCACTACTCTCATGTGTACAACCTCCATTTAAAACCTTTTAGAAAGGTAAGTGGACATACACGAATGTTTTTTCCACTTAATATTTAGGTCGAATCTTAAATGGATAGGATTGAGGGGCCTTGGGAGCCAAGTAACTACACAGTGTTAGTAAGCAGGAGAATGATTTGAATGTTAATTAAAAATTGTAACTTTAGGTACTTGTGAATGATGCAATTTTAGTGGTATAGAAATAACAGAGCCATTTATAATTTTAAAGAGATGGCATTTTCTTATAGTTTGGCTTTACTTGCTTTTGTTCTTACAGACATTTTCTCGCAGATGTCAGATTCCAATGGCTTAATGATGTTTGGCAAGCTTGACCAGTTTCTGAAGGAAGCCCTGAAGCTCCCGACAGCTGTCTTTGAAGGGCCATCTTTTGGTTACACAGAGCACGCAGTCCGGACCTGTTTTCCACAGCAGGTAAGGACATTGACAGGACCTGGGGCTAAGGAGCCTCCATCTACCAGATCCTCAGGTGGCTTCTCCCGAGCAGCTTTAAAGGAAGAGTGCTAAGGGAAAGGCAGGAGAGAGGCTGGAGCTCACCTGAGGACTCTTGCTCTTAGATAAGGGAACTTTTAAAGTGTTTTGTTTTTGTTGTTTTCGAGGTAGAGGAGAAAGTTTATTATAGATAAAAGAGAGAGTGTAGGTAGAGGTGGGGACATCTGGGAGAGCCCAGAGTGGACATGACCAGACTAAGCTGGGCTATGTGGGGAGAGGGGGAGGGGAAGAAAGAAGAGAGAGTAACCAGGTGCAGCAGCCAGGAGGCCAAAGTTACCAACAAAGCAAAACGAAAGCCATGTAAGTACTCCAAAGAAAAAAATTTTTTGCATTGTTGTGACTGATGTATATTTTTTTCCTCTTCTTTTTGTCAAGTAATATTCTTTAAATTTTGAGTACAGGAATATTTACCTAACTCTGTAGTAATAATGGGTCATTGGTTTCTGCACAGTGTTCATCTGCCCCTGCGGGGTACACTGAGCTTGCCTGGGACAGAGTCCGAAGTTTGACTTCTTTTCGTGGTTTTTACCTAGAGTCTGGTGTAAGCATATTCCCGAGAGCTGACTCTGTCTCAGAGACTGGAGAGAAAGGGAGGACTCAAGAGTAATTACTCCAGGTAGAGAATAGATAAAAGAACTGTAATACTGCATTTAGAAAGTTATGAGAAACAGAAAATTCAGGGGAAAAGACTTAATACTAGTAGAAAAAAAATACCTTCCCAGAAGATACTTAATTACCAAAGGAAACAGTAGCTTCACAATTGAGAGACCCTACCAGACAGGGACATGACTTCAGCCCAGCCAGCAGTGATGTCAGCAGGAATGGGAGAATCTTAACAACTGGGCAGGCTGAGATGTGCTGCTCCCCTGCTCAGACCTTCCTGAGACCTCACAGCCGGAATGGAATGTGGCAGAAACATTCAAGGGTCCAGTTTGTGGCACCCCAATAGAGCCACTTGTGAGTCTAACAAATTTGTGTAGCAATGTAGTTGACCTGTGCACAAAATCATTAGAATCGTAAAGGTCAGAGGAAACATTCTGGGTTAGAGCCTAGAAAGAGTTGAAAATTGTATGATCCAGGGTTCGTTTGTTTTTCTGTTACAAAGGGAGTTGGAAAAATTTGAACAAAGTTTATAAGCAGATAATAATATTCTGCCACTGAATGTTAATTTTTTGATTTTGATATTTATTCTTAGCTATGTCAAAGAATTTTGTTTTAAAGAAATTTAGTCTGGGCCAGTCTTGGTGGTGCATGTCTGTAATCCCAGAATTTGGGAGGTAGAGGCAGGTAGATTTCTGCCTGGTCTACAGAGTGAGTTCAAGGACATCTCTGTCTCTCTCTGTCTCTCTGTCTCTCTCTCTCTCTCTGCCTTTCTCTCTCTCTCTCTCTCTCTCACACACACACACACACACACACACACACAGAGAGAGAGAGAGGAGAGAGAGAGAGAGAGAGAGAGAGAGAGAGAGAGAGAGAGAGAGAGAGAGAGAGAAGGAGGGAAGGAGGGAAGGAGGAAGCAAGCCAAATGGTTGTGACACACGCCTTTAATCCCAGCTCTAGGGAAGCAGAGGCAGGCGGATCTTTGTGAGTTTGGAGGCCAGCCAGCCTGGTCTACATAGCAAGTTCCAGGACAGCCAGGGCTATACAGAGGAACCCTGTTTTGAAAAAAAAATCAACTGATTATTTATGGATACAGGAACACCCATCTGCAGTGAGAACAATCAGGGGTCTGGGCTGTACTAGGTTATGAAATTAGGACTCATACATTTGATAAGATGGATCAATATAGGCATTTTTTCCTTATCGTGAAGAGGAACAGGGTATAGGACTTAAGCCTTCATGTTTGTCTGAGTGATTCTTAGTGATTATAAACCAACAAACTGAGTTTAAAGGCTTAACATTTATTGAAAATAAACAGAAAATGAATGTCAAATTCCCCAATTTCCTAGACTCCCAAGTTTTAGAGGAAGATTGTGTTTTTTCTTTGCGAGATTTGTCCCTTGTTTGACTACTTATTTTTTTTTTTGGTGCTGACTTTAACTTGAAGAGTTGTCTACCCTGTGGGGGACTTTAGATCTGATATCTGTGTGGGAAAGGCAATATGAACCGTAGAGTGGGAGGTATTGTGAGGTATTCACTGGAGAGGCCTGCTCACACACAGGTTTAAGCCATCAGAAAGTCTTTATTAGTTGGCCAGCTACAACACTGGGTGCTCAGGACCCCATTGTATTCCTGAGCCTTTTTTAGGGTAAGGTTTTAAGCACAAAAACTGTGTTTTAGTTGGCATACTTCTGTTAACAAGAACAGTTAGCCAGAAGCAGTATTATGGAAGCTAAAAAGGAAGGTCTTGAGACTTTTCTAGAACTATATGGTGCAGTGGTGATAGGTTAAACCACTTTGACTCACAGAGGATTGTGTGTCCAAGAGCTTTCTGGATTCAAGAATGAAACACACACACACACACACACACACACACATACACACCAGCTAATTTTGATATGCCTTGACTAGTTCAATGACTGCTCACTTTTGAACCTCCCTGCAGCTAGCAAACACTCCCCACTGGTATGTTTGAGTTAACATCTTTAAAAATCTATATTTCATCTTTGCTACTCCAGACCCATTGGGGAAGTGGCCCCAAGGGCCACTCTCCTGGATCCTTACATGCCAGTGGGCCTTTAAGTTTCATCTTTCTGCTTCCTGTCATGGTGATTCTCTGTCTCCTCTTTTCCCTCCTGGTCCCTTGCCCAGGCAATCTAAAAGTCCTGCCCTATTTCCCTGCCTAGTCAATGGCAATTCTTTATTATCAATCAAAGCCAGCGGGGGGGGGGGGGGGGGGGGGGGGGGATGGGGATGGGCAGGGACCCTCAGGTCTGGAAGCGAGGCTTTTGAGAGCTGAAATAAGACAAAGCATTAGAATCAATTCCCAACAATATGGGCTCTGATGGATTAGGTCTTTGTTTTAGTTTTGGCAGGTCGTGCTGTCTATGTGCTGAGTTTTACAGCCTGAATGACTCTCCCACCATGGAGTCAGCTGTGGTCTGGGACCCCGTTACATAGGAGGGAGGGTGGAGGGAAGGAAGGTACATCATGCATCACGGTTTATGGACATCGTGCTGTGCTGTCCTAGAGCATAGAAGAGGTGGTGAAATGGAAAGGAGGGAGGAATTTTTGTTGGTTAGCTTTTAAAGTAGTAATACTATTTTATCTATTGTAGTTACATACAATAGATAAGGTCTGATTCTACTTTATCCAACCAGTCTTTTCTGGATATATGCCAAGATGAATTTTCTTTCTACTTGGAGACATTTTCTAGTTGTTCTGACCTTGCTTTCCTGGACATTGAATAAAATTTGGCAAGAATTATCTGGCATGTGCAATGTGCATATTTGTTTTATACTGTATACTTTTTTTTTTGTTTGTTTGTTTTTTTGTTTTTTCAAGACAGGGTTTCTCTGTGTAGCCCTGGCTGTCCTGGAACTCACTCTGTAGACCAGGCTAACCTCGAACTCAGGAATCCACCTGCCTCTGCCTCCCAAGTGCTGGGATTAAAGGTGTGCACCACCACTGCCCAGCATGCTTTATACATCTTAATCAAGGAATTTCATGGTTTCTCTCAGCAGCCCCTCAACTGGGTAATTTTTGTGGATGAGTGCCATATTTTGTTGACCTAAAGACATATATCTTCACATGTTATCATCACTGGTGTTGAGCTATCTCATGTGGCCAGTAGCATTTTAGTTTCTGTTGGGTAGGTGTGTGTGATGGCCCAGGGAGTGACACTATTAGGAGGTGTGATTTTGTTGGAGTAGGTGTGTCACTGTGGGTGTGGGCTTAAGACCCTCACCCTAGCTGTCTTGAAGTCAGTCTTCCACTAGCAGCCTTCAGATGAAGATGTAGAACTCTCAGCTCTGCCTGTATCATGCCTGCCTAGATGCTGCCTTGCTCCCACCTTGATGATGACAGACTGAACTCTGAAACTGTAAGCCAGCCCCAATTAAATGTTGTCCTTTGTAAGAGTTGCCTTGGTCATGGTGTCTGTTCACAGCAGTAAAACCCAAACTAAGACAGTAGGCAGTGGTTGTGACAGGTTGTCATTTCCTGTATTTGTGAGAACTTTACCACAACTGTTCACATTGTCACTTCTACTGAGTTAGATCCACCATTGGTATGATCCACATGTCATGTCAAGTGTTCTGAAAAATATATACTGTGACCTGGCATTAATAAGTTACTTTAAACATAGAACGTGAACACAGAACAGGAGAGTAAGTTGAATAATTAGTGCATTTATTTTGCAAAGCAACGATTAGGTATTTAAAACATCTTGTTTGAAAGAGATAATTTTAACAAAAAGATGAAACTAGGTTATATTATTTTTTATTAGCAAAGATTAGTGATGTCTCAGGGTTTCTATTGCTATGGTGACCAAAAAACAAATTGGGGAGGAAAGGGTTTATTGGACTTATACTTCTATATTGCTGTTTATTATTTAAGAAAAGGTCAGGACAGAAACTCAAACAGGGCAGGGAACCTGAGTCAGGAGCTGATGCAGAGGCCATGGAGGGACGCTGCTCACTGGCCTGCTCAGCCTGCTTTCTTATAGAACTCAGGACCACCAGCCCAGGGGTGGTACTATCCACAATGGGCTGGGCCTCCTACATTCAGCTCTGATGGAGGTATTTTCTCAGTTGAGATTTTCTCCTCTCTGATGACTCTAGCTTGTGTCAAGTTGATATAAAACTACCCAGGACAGATGATGACCAAAATAATAAAATCATTCTTAGTCACATCAAGCAGTGTGTTTGAAGGTAGTAAAAACTACTGAATCCTTTGAATAGATTCACTGAGAGCCTGGTGTGACTCATGTGTGATTGCGGTTAATTAAGCCATTGAGTTAGTTTAATTGGCTAAGTATTTTTCTTCCTTAGTGGTAGGAAAAATATATATAATGATGCACCTTTGAAATGATCTTTTAAGAGCATTTTAAATCAGATGAAATAGAGTGTATAGAATGGGTTTATTATGAACGAGGCCACAGTAATGAGACCTGTCTCACTAGAATTCATTAGACTGAGAAAAATTACAGAGACCTAGACGTGAAGCTTCTTTCTAGTTGGGTCTGCAGAGGAGAATGTCTTATTAAATGAACCCTTAGAAATGACAGGTGGCTCCCCACTCTTCTCTTTTGAAACAGATCTATTACTAAGTGCCGAAACATGTCCACTGACATTTGCCATGCATTCTTGCCTGGAAGCTGTTGGTGGGCTAGGGGCTCTTTCCCTGGTGTTCACTGGTAGTGCAGTCTAGCAGACATGCTCCTACACCTCGGGTATTATTCCTACCCCACTGCTGCATAGTTTTCTATGCTTTATGGAAAGCAGGAAAATCTGTTATTCAAAAAACGAAGGACCTTGTCCTGTTCTTTTAGTGGTTTGTCTAAAGAAGCCTGCTGTTCATTTGTCTTATTGGTCCTTTTAATCATAAGGAAGTTTGATGTTAAATCATTTTTCTGAAATACAGTTCTAAGCTGGAGAAATGGCTCAGTTGACAAAGAGCTTGCCCTGCAAGCATGAAGGCCCATGTTTGATCCCCAGAGCTCATGTAAAAAGATCTGGGTTTGATTGTAGTGTGCTTATGATCCCAGCACATGGAAGGGAAGCAGAGACAGGAAGAACATCAGGGCACGTCTGCCTGAATATGCTGAGCTTTAGCTGTAGAGAGAGATGTCTCAAAATGTGTCCACTCTTTTGGAAAACAAAAATAAAAAACCGTTATGAATTTTTTTTGTGTCCTCTGATAAGGTTCCTAGCGTACCCATCCCCATCCCACCCTCAGCCTGTCTCTTCCACAGGCGTTTCTGGAGCAGACCCTGCCTCCAAGCCACATGTGTTCCCTGGAGACCCTTACCAGTGTACTGCTTGGTCTCTGCCACTCTGATAGATGAGAGTGTTATTTCAGGGCAGCTTTGATTTGCATTTCTCTTGTTTTGAGCATCTTGCATTTTTGGTGAGTGAAAGCAATCACATTTCTTGTCTTTGTTTATTTGTTAGCTTCCAGTGAAACACAAGTCTTCCTGACTGCCTTCTCCCTTGCAAACAAGGCCTCTACTTTCGTATCCTTGCTAAGACACCTTTCCTCTTTGATGCTCTGAATCCTTCACTATCCTGTACTGCCATGGCATGTTTCATATAGCTCAGGGGTGCCCTGAGGGAGGGACTCCAACTTTATATACAATCATAAACAACACCATGCCTAGAAAATGATTCATGCCTGCTAAATACTTGAATAATGACTTAAAATCATAGATAAATGAGAAAATTAGTATTTTTGGTTTGAGTTTTGACAGATTTAAACTTATGGTTGTATTTGCCCCCTCATTTTTAATTCATATCCTTCCATTATTTTTCTCAAATGAAATAATTATTACAATGAGGAAAATATAGCATTTTAGCCCTTTTTTTAAAATTTATTTTTTCTTTCTTTGCATTGGTGTTTTGCCTCCAAGTATGTCTGTGTAAGGGTATCAGAAGCTCTGGATCTGGAGTTACAGACAGCTGTGAGCTGCCATGTGGGTGCTGGGAATTGAACTTGCTCTTTTGGAAGAGCAACCAATGCTCTTAACTTTTGAGCCATCTCTCTGGCTCCCACATTTCAGATTTTTTAAAGCATTTTAAAATAATACTTGTATTTATCAAGGTTCTCTAGAATCATAGAACTTATGGACTGTCTCTACATATTATGGGAATTTATTATAATGACTTACAGCCTATAGTCTAACTAATCCAACAGTGGGTAGCTGTAATTCAAAGTCTTAAGAATCTAGTAGTTGCTCAGTCCCATAAGGCTAGCTGTTTAAGCTGGTTTTCTATAGGAGGAGGTTTAAACAATTGTGTTGGCAGGTAAGTGCAAGCAGGTGAAGAGTGACTTTTCTTCTAGAGTCCTTATGTAGGCCTCCAGCAGAAGGTGTGGCCCAGATTAAAGGTGTGTACTGACATGCTTGGATCTGGAACTTGCTTTGTCCTAGGTTGACCTTCAACTCAGAGATCTCCTTGCCTCGGTCTCCTAGGATCAAAGGCGTGTACTACCTTGCCTGGGCCTAAGCTTTTCATGGCTACTATGCATCAAGATCCAGGTCAGAAGCCTGTGTCTTCCAGCCTCAAGCTCTGGATCACAGGTGTGCCCTCCATTTCTGGATTGTAGTTCCTTCCAGATCTAGTCAAGTTGACAACCAGGAATAGCCACCACAATACTTCTTGCAGCTATGATAAAAAGATCTGTAATTAAAAGTATACTAGCCTATACAGTCATGTCATGATAGATTACTCGTATTTTCAATTTTGTGGTTTTTTTTTGCATTATTGAAGGCTGAACCCAGGGCTTCATGTACTCTAGTACTGAGATACATACCCAGCTTTCAAATTGTTCTGATACTTAAAGTCTAAATCTGTGATGGACAAATTCAGTGTCCAGCCAGTGGTCATGGAAGGCTGCCTTCTAGCCTACAACTCAAGTTGATGTTTGTTTGCTCTTGCCAGATAAAACATACTTACAATTACACAGTTATAAAAGTTAGTTTGCAGTTAGTCTTAGATATTATTGAGGTCATTGAAATGGCTCAGCTGGTAGAAGTGCTTATCACTTTAGTCTGATGACCTGAGTTCAGACCCCAGAATTCACGTAAAAGGTGGACAAGGAGAACTCTCTAGACCTTTCCTCTGCTGTTGCACATGACAATAATAAGTAAATACAATTTTAATGTTTTCACCTGAAAACTTTTAAAATGCCATTTTGTGTCTAAATATCAAAAATTGCTTAAATTATAAAGTCTGGGTGGGAAATATTTACATACTGAACAACAGAAAATACGAAGTACTTATTGGAAAAGATAGAAAAGTTGGAGCTGGGCAGTGGTGGCGCACACCTTTAATCCCAGCACTTGGGAGGCAGAGGCAGGCGGATTTCTGAGTTCGAGGCCAGCCTGGTCTACAGAGTGAGTTCCAGGACAGCCAGGACTACACAGAGAAACCCTGTCTCGAAAAACAAAAAAAAACAAACAAACAAAAACAAAAGTTGGAAATTGTAGCAATGACAACCTATTGCTAAACTATTTTACTTGCTCTTTTAAATACTGTTTCAGAGGCTAGATTTCTGAGGATGCAGGGATGTGAAAATGAAATAGAGTAGTAATTGTTGCTATCAAGAGTCAGAAAAACAAGTTATGACAAAAAGAAATTCATTTTTAAGAAAAGATATGAGATTATATTCAATAATGCTGATAGCATTTTCTCAGAGAGAATTATAAATGTGTTGTTTCTGCTTTGCCTATCAGGCAGCTGTTAAATGATTACAACTGAAGACCTTGTATAAAACAAAAAGTTTAATGTTGAATGAAAGATATTACTTGTATTTGCCTCATACTAGTACATATTTGAAAGGGAAGGACCCTCTCAGGATCGTTTTCAGGTAACTGCATTGTATCATGCTGCTCCGTTGTCTGGTAAGCCCCATTGTATTCTCAAGAGAGAACAAGACTGACAGGCAGTGATATTCTAAGTAGAATGAAGATAATCTCTGCTTACTGGCCCGCAGTATGTGTGGTGTGTGCAGTGTACAGTGGTGTGGGGAGGCTATGGACCTGATTCCCCTTGTAGGCCTTTGCCTTTTCCTTCCCCATCTTGATGCCCTCGGTCTGCCACCCCTTCAGGGCAAGCCATTTTTTCTAGGTTCTTACTGCAACATTTCTCTCCCACTCTGCCTCTACTTTACCTTCTGTTTCTGTTTTCCTTCTAGTTTTTTCCTCAGAGATATCTTCAGAGTGACTTCCAGTTAATGTATTCTGGAGTCAATATATTCATAGTTGCCAAAAGACCCAGGAGTGAGTGTGTGTTCTTATATTTGGTATGATGGGAGTTCTGTGGGCAGATGACATGGTGGACTGTCCTGGCCTCCTCTGTCCTGAGCCCCCTGGTGTCATCACTTTTTGCTTGAGAGAAAGAGGGATGAAATTCTGAATGTCATTTTTTGCTTTGCCCTTCCTTCTCCTGAAGTGATCTTCATGTGCAATATTGTTTTTTTCTGGTCATGGGGATCTAGCTCAGGACCTTACACAATTAGGCAAGTTCTCATGGAGGTCTGTCTCTGGCCTCTACCCATCTGACATGGCTGTGCCGGGTGGGCATGGTCTCAGATCACCTGTGTGCTTCTTTCTGTTTCTGTTCTACTCTGTTTTTTTTTTTTTTTTTAAATTTCTTACTCTGCGTACATGTGTGCACACATGCATGCTTGCTCATGCCATGACATTGATGTGGAGTTGGTTCTCTCCTTTTACTTTCACATGAGTCCTGGGATCAAGCTCAGGTCTCTGGCTTGCTTGGTGAACCCCTTTCCCTGATGAGCCATCTTACTGATCCTTGTTATTTGAGACATGATCTCCTGTTGTGGCTCATGCTGACATGGAACGTGTTATCCTTCTGCCTCAGACTTCCAAGTGCTGGAATTATAGGTGTTAGCCATCTCTCCTGGCTTTTCTCTGAGTGCTGTTTGAAGTGGGTGCCATGGGTGTATATCACAACTGCAGACTTTCTATGGCATTGCGTAGTGTTGTGTCCAGTTTCTTTCTCTGTAGGGATGAAAAGGTATTTTGTGGCTTAGAAGAAATAAAAAGACAATTTTTTAATTGGAAATATTGCTCAAAATCTGTTCTGTCTGCATCATATAACTGTACTTCTATCTTGTCTCTGTGGAGTTTAACAATATCAGTGTTCCACATAGTGGCAGCTGTTTGTTAAGAGAAAAAAGTACAATTTAGCGGGAGAAAGAGTGTAGATATATAAGTGTTTTACCTTGTTTCATTATTTATCACAACATTTATTTAAAATGTGTCATTGTACATGTATGGGTGTTTTGCCTGTATATATGTGAAGCCACATTTCCAGCTGCTCAGAGGTTATTCATCAAGTGTCAGTTGTGTGCCAGGCACTGCCAAGAATGCTGGAAATATGGCTCCTAACCAGCCATCCTTAGTTTCTGTTGTTGTAGATGGTGTGATATAGTGTTGTGATGTCTGTCTCCCTCACAGGACAGCAGAAATGGTGGTTGGAAGAACACTGGCCACTGAGCTCTGGCTCTGTCTGGTTTGGGTTGGACATGAGCAGCCATTTAAATGCTATGTTCCTTTTTCTTACTGGTCAAAGGAGGAGGTGAAGACACTGAACAGCTGTTTTTAGAGGCAGAATTTTGCCAGTAGAGATGCATTTTCAGATACAAGTGATGTGTGTATGTTAAAATGTGTGTAGTCATCATTGTGATAAGGAGCCATATTTCCAGCATTCTTGGCAGTGCCTGGCACACAACTGACACTTGATGAATAACCTCTGAGCAGCTGGAAATGTGGCTTCACATATATACAGGCAAAACACCCATACATGTACAATGACACATTTTAAATAAATGTTGTGATAAATAATGAAACAAGGTAATTTTTGTTGTAAAATTTCACATGCAGTTCATTCTTGCTTGGTTGGGAGAATCCTAAATTAACCTAGATATTTAAAGACACTGGAAAGATGTAAAGTGTACTTGTTTTCTCTTCTCTTACAGAAGAAGATAATGCTGAATATGTTTTTAGACACCATGATGGCCGATCCTCCTCCCCAGTGCCTTGTCTGGCTACCTCTCATGCACAGGCTCGCCCACGTTGAGAATGGTGAGCACAGCTTGACCCTTCACCCCTCAGGTTGTAGAGAAGAAATTACTGTGTTCTTAGCTATCATTGTGAAAAATTGTAATTGACATTTGCTGGCACACCATCATTTGAAGTTTCAGCTTTTGTTTTGAGAAAAAGAATATTAATTTCATCACAAAAGTTGGAGTCTTGTCACTTTGAATTCTGAGAAATAATAAAAACTGGTGGTATGGGCACATTTTTTTTTTTCACCCTGAGATTTCAAGCAGTCGTATGTTTTGAGTTTATCTGCTGTGGTCAGAAATTTCTTTTTCCCTCTTTTAATTTATCAGAATTGTTGTTTTAGAAAACTAACGCCCTACAATATTAGCCATCAAACTTTAGTTGATTTTGAATAATTAAAACATTGCTGAGATACAATTTAGTTCTGCCCATCCTTTTATTTTTCCCTCTATGATTGTGTGTGTGTGTGTGTGTGTGTGTGTATTTGTGTGTGTGTGTTCTCAGTGAACACAGAAGTTACCGATTGGTTGGATTGGCTGGCCAGTGAGCTCCAGGGACCTACCTTTCTCTGCTGCTTTCCCACTCAGTGCTAGGGTTACATGTAGGCTCGTTTGGCCACACTCAGCTTCTCTGTATATCAGGCATCTGAGCTCAGGCCCTTTGTTTGTGGGGTGGACACTTCACTTACCAAGCCTTCTTCTCAGGCCCTTCTTTACCATTTTACCTTGAACATCCTGCTGAGATCTTTCCCAGTAGTTTGATTGCCTGTAAAGTAGATGTTTTCACTTTGAACTGAAACAATACTTGCTTCTTAGAACCCTTTTGGTGTCTTTTTTTTTTTCCGGTTTTTCGAGACAGGGTTTCTCTGTATAGCTCTGGCTGTCTTGGAACTCACTCTGTAGACCAGGCTGGCCTCGAACTCTCGAACTCAGAAATCCGCCTGCCTCTGCCTCCCAAGTGCTGGGATTAAAAGGCGTGCGCCACTACCGCCTGGCCCCTTTTGGTGTCTTTTGCTGTTTATTTCTATATTCAGGTTGTATCAATGTGTTAAAGGGAAGGCCGACACTTTTCTATGCAGCCTTCTTTCTTTCCAGGTTTGTCTGTCTCTCTCTTTGCCACAGGAGGAAAGAAGGCATAGGCTGCTCATGAGCAGAATCCTCCTTCTCACTTTTCTCTCACACTTTTCTATCCAGCTTTTTTTCTTGTTTTAAACTTCTGTATGCCTTTTGCTCAAATATGGATAGATATTTCACAAGCATCTCAGTTTCAGGATTACTTTTCTAAAAGACTAGACTTTTAAAGCAGCTAAATTCTTAAATAAGAGTTTCTGAATAGACACGTAAGTAGTTAAATTACTAAACTGTTCTTGGTTCTTTAGGAGAGATGCTTTTATACTCTTAAGTGTTTTATTAGTTTTCACAAACCATTTTATATCTGCTTTGAGGAGTAGAAAAAGTCTCATTTGTCATGATGTACTATTAACCATAAGAATATTTTACTATCGCTTTGTATAGAATGTGTTATTGATTATGTTCTTATGTGTTCAGTGATATTATGTCTTCTTAGAGACAGAGAAATGTTATGGAATCTTTGAAATGTCTAGAAATAAAGCCATTTGTCTATCACATTGATACTTGTTTATATGTCTTACTTATAAGTGGCAAATAAGTCCTAAAATTACAGTATGTTTGGGGGTTTGTTTGGTATCTTTCCTGTATTTTGAATTACTACTTAAAAGATAAATTAAAATCACTATTTAAAAGCTGCATGTGGTAGCACATACCTGTAATCCGAGGACTTGGGAGATAGACATAGAGTGTCAGAAATTGGCTGGCATTGGCTATATATTGTGTTCACAGCCAGCCTGGATGACATAAGACCCCATTTAAGAAGTGAAACAAAAGAACAAGCCAAAAAAGGGGCATATATTTGTTTGTTTGAGCTGAAGTTATATTTATTGTACCGGTTTATGCTGCACTTTACACAAGCAGTCCTAGTGATGGACCCACTCACTGATCTGCCTGGGCTGGCTCTTACCTCCTCACTGTGCGAGCATGCTCAGATGAGACTAGAAGAAAGTCACATACCTAAATTGCCAGAGTACACTTGCTAATTCTACTACTATGCTGTGGCATTTAATATTGACGTAAGACCTTGAAAATGTTGACTGCACTGATGATGGAGCTGTACCAGGCGATGGCTTGGGTTCTGAGTCCGCCAACACGCTTGTATGTTTAGAAATGCAGTGTCAGAAGTCAGACAATTCACTGTTGTTTGGTCTGTCTGTTTCCACCTTGGCTGTGCAGTAGGTTTTGTTTTCCTCCATATTGTTCTGTCTTCAGCTGACACTGTGTTGTTCTCTGTCCCCTCTTTCGCTGGCCGCCAGTCTTCCATCCTGTGGAATGCTCCTACTGTCACTGCGAGAGCATGATGGGCTTCAGATACCGATGCCAGCAGTGCCACAACTATCAGCTCTGCCAGAACTGCTTTTGGCGTGGCCATGCCAGTGGCCCTCACAGCAACCAGCACCAGATGAAGGAGCATTCCTCCTGGGTAACTAACTGCTTGTCTTTGCTCATGTATTCTCAACTCTCCACTTGGCTCACATGTAGTTCTCGGTCGAGTGTCCTGTGGGTGCCCTGCCCGGTAGGATGTGGTGTCAAGAATGTCAGTGCAGATGCTGGGGTTCCTCCTCACAGAGTTTTAAAAGCAGACTTTTAAATCTTCTGGGAGGTGCAAATGCTAACTGCATTTAAATGGTCCTTTGCAAAGTAAAAAAGTGTGTTTCTTCTGATTTGAAACATTATACAAAGGGTTTCTTCCTGATGTTTGTTTCCTTGAGCCTTCAGTTGGGTTTGGCCCTTTCTTCAAGCCAGTTTTCCTCACAGCTTGGTTGTATCTGTATGGCACAGGGAAAGCAGCATGTAATACAGGAGTTATATATGTGTCTCTTAGGTTGGAGAAAGACTATTTTATAATCATAGCCACATTAGTATTCTAACCTTCAAAAGTAATTTTTAAATAATACTTAGGTAGTGGCCAAGCATAGTGGTGTATGCCTTCAACCCCAGTACTGAGGGGCGGAAGCCGACAAGAGTTCTGTGAATTCCAGGCCAGCCTGGTCTACAAAGTGAGACCCTCTCTCAAAACAAAACAAACAAAGCCAACATTTCAGTAAGGATTGATGTCTTCTCTTCCTGGAGTGTTTATAGATCATGCAATATGACTCTCATTAAGTATTTTTTTCACATCTTTGACTTACTAGTTTTTGTTGGCCACTTGCTTTACTAAATCATAGAAGACCATGCAGGGCCAGAAGTATGGGTCAGGATATAGGACCTCACCCCTGTAGCTATTAGAATACTAGAAGGCCTTAATTACTGAGTTTCTTCACTCCTTTATTTTTCCTAGAATTCAACCAAGAAAAAGTAAATAAACCAAGACCAGGAAATAGTTAAATGGAGAATGAAAAGAAAACACAAAGTATTGACCCTTGTTCAGTTTGACTGTATTGCCAGAATTTGTGATGATGTGTCAGGGACACAAGTCTCCTGGGGTTGAGTTTCAGTTAGAGCTAACTATAAAACTATGTTTCACTCAACATCCTACTCTCTGGCTGTACATTCCAGTACGGTGTTTTGGTTTAAGATAATTTAAAAAAATTAAAAAAAAAATTCTCTCTCTCTCTCTCTCTCTCTCTCTCTCTCTCTCTCTCTCCCCTTTCTTATAGCCCACTATGCTAATTGATTGGCAGTGTAGGTTTTAGAGTCTTGCTTTTTGCTCGGTCAATTTTGGTTTGCTGGCAAGCTTCAGTGAGAATCTCATTCTCAGCGTTGGGGTGTGGAAAGCAAAGATTCTTACTCCCATAGTTTGAACTTGCTCATTTACCCAATTTAGAACCTTTTCCAAAGTGAGGATTTTGTGTTTATTTGAAAATCAGTAACTGAATACTGCTTTATGGTTTGCAGAGGCACTTTTTATATACTCTTGAAATTTGTATCTGAGTTATAGCATTTATAAGAAAAGTGCAAGCTAGGTGTGGTGATTTATGCCTACAATTCCAGTACTTGGGAGGGTGAGACAGGAGGATTACTGTGAGTTCAACCCAGCCTGCGTTAAGACTTTAGCCTCCACCACCAAACAAACAAGTGTAGAATCCATTCTTTTTTTTTTTTTTAAAGATTTATTTATTTATTATATATGAATACACTGTAGCTGTCTTCAGAGACACCAGAAGAGGGCATCAGATCTCATTACAGATGGTTGTGAGCCACCATGTGGTTGCTGGGATTTGAACTCAGGACCTCTGAAAGTGCAGTCAGTGCTCTTAACCACTGAGCCATCTCTCCAGCCCGTAGAATCCATTCTTATTTGAGCCTCACAATACTCCTGTGAAGATTTTCTTTCTAAATATTTCTCATTTTTATTTCATCTTGGTATATTTTTCTGCCTTGTGAATTTGTTTTTTTTTTTTTATAGTAACTTAAGATTTCCAGAAATCCCTCATTATCAGCTTACATAATTTTAAGTCTGATACCATCAATGGGTCAGTTCTGAATTTTGATGGATTGTATGCCTTGGTGTGGCATATGTATATTGACAGTTACTGTGTGTATCTATATGTAACTTGTTCTCAAAATTAAGAGTAGGCACAGTACCCTGGCCCTTTGAGAAGGATGTGGGTGAATTTTGAGGCTGAATATACAGGAATTTCCACTTAACAAAGATACCTAATTTTTTTGGTGGAGCAGGCACAAGCTCTACTGCTGAGCCATAGAACAACCACTGTTACCAGTTTAATGGTAAGTTCTTTGAATGGTTTCTACTGTGTCTGTACCAGTAGTTAAAATGAATGCGTCTATGTTTGCTGCAGCAGCAGGTTTTAGTTTGTTTGACTAGTTTGTCAAAAAAGTTACACTGTAGATTTGATATATGTGTGTTTCAGTGTTTGTAAGATTATTTTATTTTCCCAAACCCTCTATTTAATGTTTTATCTAAGAAAACAAGTAGCAATTCAGTATTTCAGACCTCAGTCTATTTAATTTGTATTCATTTTCCAAAAACGTGCCATATGGTACTATATCCAATATTTCTCCTGCCCACCCATCATTTGTTCATTCAGAAGATATTTTGAGGACTTGCGTATGTCATCAGCACAGTTATATCTCCAGGAACAAACCACTAAGGTTCCTGCCCTCCTGAAGATGTTTTTCAATGAAACAATGAAAACAATTGCTAGAGCTTGCTGCTGTCTTTGCTTTGCACACCTCTTCTCCAACTTTACATGGATGGGACTATGTAAATATATCTCACCAGTGGAATGTGAGCTGACAACTGTGTGTCTTTCCACAAGACTGTCTCTGTCCTCTGCCTCCTCACTTCAGAGGATTCCGTTAGGACCCAGTGGAAAGCTAAGCTGTGAAATAGAAGGAAGCTGGCCCCTATCATGGATGGTCAGTAGAGAGGAGCATATGCCAACCCATTTGCCTGAGATAGGAGCTTGATTAGAACTGTATTTCCATTGCTGTTGAGGCTGAGGCAGGAGATTGAAGATTCGAGGTTACCTTGAGTGACTTAGCAACAACCTGTATCAAAATAAAAATTAAAAGGGCTGGGGATGCAGCTTAGTGGTAGAACATTTGCCTGGTATTTGCAAGTAGGTTCAATTTCCAACACACACACACACACACACACACACACACACACACACACGCCAGAACAAACAGAAAATCATTTTTTGTTAAATGATTAAAGTTTTCATTTTTCCTGTAGTACTTAATACTAGAAGTGGATCACTAGTAACACTTAAGAGTATGTGGCGTTGGCTTGACATACAGAAGTATACCAGTGAGCAAATGAGTCAGATGTGGAGGGGAAAGACAAATCTGTAACCAAATGGTAAATTTGTCGTTAGAGGTCCTTGGAAGTAGCCTCATACCAGCTGAGCCACGTGTTGGAAAGGATCACGTGACTGTTAACAGTGTGGTACTGCAGGAAAGAGATGAGCTTAGAAAAGAAATGGCTGGTTTATAAGCAAAGATGAAAGGAATAAGAGAAAGTTCTGATAGCTAGGGCAGTATAAGGAGAAGGAAGCTGTTATTCGACCCTATCAAGTATGAGAACTGAGAATATTTACAGAGCCTAGTAGATGTACTCAGCTGAATAGACAAGTAAGAACTGCCTATAGAGCTTCTGTTTGTAGAGTTGAGATCCGTGAAGTCTGTAATGAAGACAGGTCTTAAAGTTGAGTAATTCTGTTGAGCAAAGTCGGGACCTTGTTTCATGTGGCTTCTAGACAGCTCAGGCTTGAGAATAAGGTCCAGGGAAGAACTGTAGTTTCTGGCACACGGTACTAACAGGGAAACAAATAGATGAAAGGCCCACTGTGTTTCTGAGGGAATCATGCTGGCAGGGTATTCATAAGCCTGGACTAAAAAGACTTTGATTATTTGAGCTAGACAATCACTTTAGAAACCCAGAACTTACTCTGATGTCAGGAAGTGGCAGGGATGAGTGCATTATGAATATTCTGTATCTTCAAAAGGGGGCGTGTTGTGGCATGCTTGGCCACAGGAGTTAAGAAAAGACCTATAGCCAGGTGTAGTGGTGAAAAGCTCTAATCCCAGCACTAGGAGATAGTAAAATGAATTTGAGGCCAGTCTGGTCTACATGATAACTTGTTAAAACAAAGAAATCAAAACCAGAACGAAAGAAAAAGACCAAACACACAGTTCCTATTTCTGTCTCCACTGTATCTTGGGAGTGGGAGAAGGTGTAGGTACTCCCTTTCCGGTCACAGATTGCATCACTAGGAGTTGTATATGGCCAGAGGAAGACGGTCCCATACATAGTCTTAGATGCATTGACTAAATGGATGGTAGACCTTTCCTGTGTCTGTTATAGGAGGGTTGAGTGTGTTGGGACACTTGGTGATCATGGTGCTCACTAGTAAGCCATGCTTTCCTTCCTACCTGGGCACATTTATATAATCCATATTTCTTGCAATGGTTAGGTTCCCATGGCTGGTCTTCTTCACTGGTTGTTACCTCCTAGCCAAGGCAGTTTAAAGGAGGTCTGTGTCCTCCATCTACATTGTCTTTATCCTCTCCTGTGATACCCATTGGCCTAATGGAAAGTCTTCAAAGGAACTAGTGAGGCAAGAGCCTTGGACGGAAGGAGGCTGGGTACTTGAGTGGATGGAGCCCCTGCCAGTTTGTCTAGGACTTGAAAAAAAGGAAGCTGTGAAATCAAGAGTACAGGGGTGAGGGGGAGGTTAGAGACTGAGTACTGAAATCACAGGCCTTGTTTAGAAAGAGGAGCAAAGACTGATGCCTGCTGGAGGAAGATGTAGGAGTGATCAGTCTGAAGGCCCTGGGGCAGGAGTGCCCTGCTGACTCACAGAGCAGCAAGGGAGCCAGCCAGGCTGAGTAGCATGATCCAGGGATGAACTGCAGAAGAGGCCAGGACGTGAGACAGCTCTGTTTGTCCATTGTCAGGTCTTCTGAGCAAAATGAAGAGTCTTGGTAGAACTTGAAGTAGCATGACAATTTCATTCATGTTTTAAATGGTCAGTGTGGATGCTGAGTAAAAGGTAAAAATTAAAGGGGAAGCATAGAGACTCTTTGTGAAAGATTATTACATTAACTATATTAGTTACTTGCCTTGTTGTAGCAAAATATCCAACAGACCAGCTTATGGGAACAAGGATTTTATTTTGTCTTGTGGTTCATGGAATCTAGTCCATCATGGCAGGGAAATGGTGGTAGGAAGCTCCTCGCTTCCATCTGACAGATTAGAAAACAAAGAAAAAGAGATGTGCTTACTTAACTAGCATTCTCCTTTCCCCCTTGTTCATTCAGTGAGGGACTCCGGCCTGTGAAATGGTGCTGCCCAAATTCAGAGGAGGTTGTTGTCCCATCCTCCACCTCCACCCCTTATTTAATTCTCTCTGGCAATGTAGACATACCCAAAGGTATGCCTCATTAATGTCCTAGGTAATTGTTGATTGGATCAAGTTGATAATGAAAATTATTATAATTAAACAAAATATGATATGATGGTAGCAGTAGAGGTGGTAAAGATGTGTGTCTGTCTGTCTGTCTGTCTGTCTGTCTGGAATTTGAACCCAGGCCTCCTATGTCAGACAAGTACTTTACTAGGGAGTTATCTTCTAGCCTAGAAATGATAAAAGAGAATAAATTAGGATAATTTATAAATCTGCATAATGGGACCAAGGAGGAGTTAAGAGACACTAAGACTGTCCTAAACCACTTGCATGGTAGAATTGCCATTGGGCAAAGAAGGGCAGGCTGTGGGGGTGCATGCCTAGTCCAATGTTCAGTTCTGTTTTTTTTGAGGTAGGATCTCTTTCTGTGCCTTAGGCTGGTCTGGAACTCAGGAATCTACCCTCCAGAATGTTGTGGTTAAAGGCATGAGTGAGTGTTCAGCTCAAAGGTTCTGTTTTAGCCATGTTGTATTAAGGTTGTGTCTATTTGGAGCGGTTGAGTAGGCCACTTGACATGAATTTATAGTTTAAGAGAGTCTGAGATAGTCTTATACTTAATACATATATTTAAAGGTAAATTAATGCATACTATTAATATTTGTATTATTTGTCACAGGAACAAAAGGTAGGGTCAAAAGCCTAATTAAAGTCAATTCAAGAAGCAAAGGCAGCCCAAAATACTGGCACATGCCTTTAATACCAGCACTCAGGAGACAGAGGCTGGTGGGTCTCTCTGAGTTTGGAGCCAGCGTGGTCTACAGAGTGAGTGACAGCAAATGCAGACATTTCTTGAAGTGGACATTTATGTCTAGGACTCTCCCCACCTCTCTGCAGGGTTTCCCTGGATAGCCTCACCCTCCTGCCTTAGCCTCAAGCTGGCATTGAAGGCTTGTACCGTTGTACCTGCCTCTGACGCTGCTTCTGAAAACCATTCTCTTTTAGGTCAGTCCCACTTCATATCCAAAACACACACACACAAGCACACCGCATACACACAACACACACCAGCCCCCCACACCACACACACCACACACATGCATACACACACATACACACACATATATACACCATACATACATGCATATGCCCCCCTCCCCAAATACAGACACACACCAATTACATTGGAAGTAGCCTCTGAATTGAACACCTCCTACACACACCTGCTAGCTTATCTAGCAGGGGTAAATATTGAATGCTGGGGATTCTGGGAAGCAGAAGAGAATGGCCTTACTGTGGAAGCTGCAGACCCCAGGGAAAAAGGGATAGGAACAAGCTGCTGCCTTCTTTCTCCATCACTGAACCCTGTGTTAAGATAGGGGAATGAGTGAGGGCAGAAAGCCTTCCACCTAGAAGTAAGGAATGGACGGCTAACTCTCAGGTTTATATTCTAGCTTACAAGGGAATTAGGTCATTTAGGCCATATCCTCTGAAAGGCTTGTTTCATGCCCATATAACTTTGCCATTAGAGCTGCAGTGCTGTAGTATTTGGTAGTACTCTGTTGCATAATAAACCACTAAAAATAAAACCTCAGTGACAAAACACCATACTCATCAGGCCATACTCCTGATTTTGTGTCAGGTATTTGGGCAGGATGTAGGCAAGTGGCTCTCAACCTTCCTAATGCTGGGACCCTTCAATACAGGTCCAACCATAATGTTATTTTTGTTCCTACTTTTTTGTTTTTTGTTTTTTTTTTGGTTTGGTTTTTCGAGACAGGGTTTCTCTGTGTAGCTCTGGCTGTCCTGGAACTCACTCTGTAGCCTAGGCTAGCCTCGAACTCTCGAACTCAGAAATCCTCCTGCCTCTGCCTCCCAAGTGTTGTTCTTACTTTGTAACTGTAATTTTACTACTGTTATGAATTGTAATGTAAATATTTTTGGAGATACAGGTTTGGCAAGGGATTGCAATCCCCAGATTGAGAACTGCTGGTATTAGATTGGCTATCTCAACTCCATGTCTTCTGGGCTCTTTCTTGGATGATTAAAGTGGGTGTGGCTTGAAGGCCTGGAGGCTTCTTCATTCCCTTGTCCACTGACATCACAGCTGGAATTTTTGCTAGAATCCAGCCCTATTCATGTGCTGTGTGCCCCTCATACTTGGCGCCCGTGTTTTAGGAGACTTTATTATGCCAGAGCATCTGGAGAACAACTCATGCAGATGTACTAGGCAGAGCGTTCTGCCCTTGCCTTCTGCCACATCCTCCAGGCTGGACCTCAACCCTAGGAGCAAGGGTGGACTTGCAGTGAGTCCAGATGGTAGGAGAGCCTTTGTCCGGTTACTGTACTGTTTGGAAACATAGCCTACCGCACACAGGGCATTCCCATACACACAGGGCTTTACTTATAGTGGTTAATGTAATCCCAGAGATGTTTTCTTGACTTTTTTTTTTTTTTTTTTTTTTTGAAACAAGGTTTCTCTGTGTAGCCTTGGCTGACCTGGAACTTGCTTTGTAGACCTGCCTGTCCTTGAACTCAGAGATCCACCTACCTCTGCCTACTGAGTGCTGGGATCAAAGGTGTGCACCACCACTGCTTGGCTGAATTTTACTTACAAAGAGTCCCTTTACAGCACTACAGAGGCAGAGGCAAGCCTCTTCTACACAGTGAGCTTCAGGCCAGCCAAGCCTTTGTGGTTAGATGTAGGCAACGTGTAGAAATACACAGCCAACTTGTCATCCTCTGCCTCCCTGTCTTCCACTCCAGTCTCTGCCTATCTCAGTTTTCTCTTTACCAAGGTAAATCTGACTGATTCCCAGCTAGTTATTCCAGATGTCGAGGGGGTTAGGGAAGGATGGGAGAATTTATGCAAATATTCTTGAACCACAGATGTGGTTCTTAGTAGAATATCTTCAGTTATATAACTAGGGGGGAGTGACCTGAAAATTTCACCTTTCTGGCCAGCAGATGGCAGACTCCACCTCTGAACAGTCTTATCCCTTCAAAAATCTATAAATAAGGAAGTAGTTCTTGTTTAACAGGATGTTAAACAAATTATCAATCAATGCTTTAAAAATATTAGTGATAATCTCATGTAATTTTTGAAGCATTAATGATACAAAATTATTTAATATAAGGAGTCATATTTATCAGAAGCAATCTTAATTTTCCTTCTTTCCTTTTTCCTTCCCTTTTCTTTTGAGACAGGGCCTCTCTGTGTAGCTGTGGCTGTCCTGGAACTCACAGAGATCTGCCTACCTCTGCTCCTGAGTGCTGGGATTGAAGCCATGCACTACTGCTAGCATCGGTCTCCTTGCACCTTTTAAATTCTAAAAGATAATTTGATAATCTCTCCAGGGAGGAAGAGGTGTGCTTATCGGCTGTTCTTTTTCCAGTTTCAAATGGATCTATGTCATATTTAATTACTACTTTGCATATTGTACAACATCAAATAGGAAATTATATCTGTCTATCTATCTATCTCCCTCCCTCATCCATCCCTCCTTACTTACCTACCTATCTGTTGAGACAGGGTCTCATTATGTAGCTCTGGCTGCCCTGGAATTTACTATGTAGACCAGGTGTCCTCAAATTCACAGAGACCCAGCTCTACTGGGATTAAAAGCATGTGCCACCATGCACAGCCTGGGAGATATGGAGATGTGTCTGTATAAATTGTAGGTGTGTATGAGTGGTGTACTTGCATCTATGCGTATGCGATATTTGCATGCTGGGTACCTCTGGAGTTCAGAAGAGGGGGTCAGATACTCTAAAACTTCAGTTATCGATGGTTGTGAGCCTAGGTTCTTTGCAAGAGCAACAAGTGCTCTTAACCTCTCTCCATCTCTAGTTATATGTTTTTAATGCATAAAATAGCACCCCCACAAGTAGACTGTGGCACACAGACTTGAAGTTTAAAACAAAATCTACAAAGTCCAGTTTTTTGATTTAGTGCCTAGGTACCCTCGGAAACTACCGAGGCAGTGTCTGACTTGGCTGCTGCCCTGTGTTATTGTTGGTACAGTAAACCTGCCAGCAGTGTCCTGCCTGGCACCAGCTCAGTGCTGCTGTGCTCTCAGCCCACTCCTGCCAGGCAGCTCCTGAGTCAGCAGACTGCCTCTCTGCCTTCTCTTCAAGTTCCTCAATGTGAATTGAATCTTGGCACCCTGGAAGATCCCCACTTCTCTCTGAGCGCCTGCTGGTTTGCTGACTATTGTATTCACCCTTTGTATATTTAAGAGACAAGTGAATCATTGTTGAGGTGACTGTGTGCCTTATCCTGTAATCTGGACCCCATTGAGACTGAAGGAAAGGGTGCTATTATGCAGAGACCACAGGCAACATCCAGAAGTACCACCTGTAAACTAAGGCATTGTATTGCTCGTGAAAAGGCACTACAGATTTCATCAGAAGTCCAGGTAGAGTGTGGCTGGATTCTCACCTCCAGACCCCTCTGAGCTGACATAAGGTGTCAGCCATACCTCTAGTACCATGAAGATTTCAGGCTTGCAGGGAATCTTGACCATTAAATGGTTGTTGGCAAAATACTTTTTTTTTTTTTTTGCAGCTGTGATCCTGCTTTTTTTTTCTCTTTAACTTACATGATTAAATATTCTTTTAAGATTTATTTATTTATTTTATGTATATGAGTACACTGTAACCGTTTTCAGACACACCAGAAGAGAGCATCATTCCTATTACAGATGGTTGTGAGCCACCATGTGGTTGCTGGGAATTGAACTCAGACTTCTGGAAGAGCTGTCAGTGCTCTTAACCACTGAGCCATCTCTCCAGCCTGATTGCTGCTTTTCTATTCATAGTGTACTTGCATGCAGTCTTTTGCCATGATGAAGCTTACATAGGCCATTTACAATGTGGAGATCTACTACCTCCAAGGCCAATTGGAGTGTGTCCCTGTGATGTCCTCTCCTACCCACTGGTGGACTCTGTTTTTCCATATAATGTTATGTAAACTAAAGGATGGCTGCGCTGTCATATTCACGTTCTCCCATGGTGAAGGTCAGTGGGTATGAGGATGAGTGTTGTTGAGGGTTAGTTTCTAATTCTTCTCACATTAGTCATTCTGGTTATTCTGTTTCTTGCTTTTCAATTTATTACTTCTGGAACATTATACCTGGTATCTCTTAATTTAAAAAAAAAAAAAGTCTTAGAAACATGAAGGTGGTGCCATGATGCACACGCCAGTCTTGCTGCCCTCTTCTCCTAACTGCTTTCACTCTTGACTTTCTGCTCATGCCCCTTCCTTCCAGGGGATTGGTTCCCGTCCATTGTTATCTCTCTGGTAATTTTACTGTCTGTGGAGTTAGGCCTGGTAAATCCTGGCTGTGCAGTCTCCTGACTTTTCCAGTTCTGACAATCTCCTCCACTGAGCCTCAGACATCTGACCCACAGTTATTCCGGACATCTTGCCCCATCTAGCTGCTTCCCAGGTCACTGATAGCAGCTCTCTTTTGACAACCTGTTATTGTCCCCGACCCGTTCCACCGATTTCACTAAGGTCGTCCTTTAATCTCCCTCCACTTCAGACTCATTAGCCAGTTTGTCTGGTGTTTGTCAGCACTTTCACTTCTCTCCTTACTCATTTTAGACATGGCCATTACTCGTGTGTCATTAACACCTCTGTGTGTGACTTTGTGTACATGTGTACATCTATGTGTCTACTTGTAGATACTTGCTTGTGCATAGAGGCCAGAGGTCAACCTTGAGCGTCATTTCTCAGGTGCTATCCTTGTTTTATGAGGTGGAGTTACTATCCTGAAACTTACTGACTAAACTGGACTGACTGACAGCAAGCACTGGGAACTGACCGATGGTCATTGCCTCCCTTATTCTGGGATTACATGTATATACTTGTGTTGAGGTAATTATTTAAATCGGCCTCTGGCTCTCTAAGCTGCAGCGGCTCTGCCTAGCCCAGCCGCCATGTTTCTCGGCCAGAGGCCACATGCATGCTGCAGCTAGAAATGGCCAACTAGAAACACCAGCCCTGCCACCCATGAAACGTCAGCCTGGGAGATGGCTCAATCTCCCACTCTGTCTCTGCAAGGCTGGGCATTTCCCAGGCTATCCCGCCATCCACACTGGCTCAGTAGGAAGATGAGACTCTAATGCTTAAAGATTAATCAAAGGCATATGTATTTGGTAATGATCAGTAATAAGATACCATTTCAATCAGAAGTGTAACCCAATACCCAACCTAGATATACCAACTACCTTTGACTGCTACAGACACATGAACATCCACCTCCATCTCCTGTCTCTCGTTCTCCTCTCCTGTCTCCTAGCTCCTCCTCTTCCTTTTCTTCCTTTCCTCCTTACTCCTCCTTTTCCTCTCCTAACTCCTCCCACCTTAGCTCCTACATACATGTGCTTTCCTTATTCTGGGATTCCATGTGTAGACGTGCTTGACATTTTTTTCTGGTTCTGGACATTAAGCTCAGGTCTTTATGTTTACATGGCAGACACTGATCCATCTCCTCAGTCCTAGGATGTGACTATTTAAAAACTCCATCCCTTCTGCCAATGAATGTCCTGGATAATTAGGTACTTTCTCTAAGCAAGCCATGTAATAGGGCAGATTAGTGTTGTAGGACATTCATCATTACTCCAGATTGGCTCTTGGCTCTGGAATGCTGTTACATTTCTTGGACCATCTTGCTTTTCCTTTCTGGGAAGCCATCAGCTGAAGAAGGCCTTGATCTTTTAAGGAGCCTTCTCCTCCTTTCAGCAGATTCTTTCTTCCTACAGAGAGAAAAGCCTTGGGACAGGCTCTCCCTTTGGTCTCTGCTTCCAGGTTTGCCCACTTGTCATATCCAGCAGATTCTCACTAGGTATCCATTACTTAGTTGACACTGTTGTAGGTGCTGGGTATTTCCTGGGGTGAACTGAAACTCTGTGCCTTCATGGAGCTCGCATTGAAAAGAGAATGGATGAAGGCAAACAGCAAGAAACAGCCATCAGCAAGCTACTGACATTGATTCAGGCCCCCAACCCATTCTAGGTACCAGTCCCCACCCTAGAGACACAAACAGACTGAACCCATAACCAGTCCTCGGAACTTTGTTGATGGGTTCTATTAGACGTTTAAAGAATTGTTACCAATGATTTACAAAGTTTCCTAAATAGATGAGACCAGAACACTTCGAAGTAAGTATTAAAAGGAAAAAAATAGACTAACATTTCTTATGAGTAGATGCAAAATACGTATAAAACATAACCAAATGAGAATTGGTACAGGATTGCAAAGTTGGTTCAATATGAAAAATTAAATAAAATCAATATTAATCAATATAAAAAACAGGTAATGGAGTAAAGTATTAAACTTACATGATTCTCTCAATAAATATGAAAACAGAATTTGGCAAAACTTAGTTCCTTTTAGCGATTAAAAGACAAAATTTCTGGACTGGGGCTATAGCTCAGGTGGCATAGTATATACCCAGCATGCAAGAATCCCCGAGTTCAGTCCCTAGCACCAAATAAACAGTCATGGTGGCATGACTGGAATACTAGCAGTGTAGTACTAGGTGGTAGAGGCAGGAGGGTTAGAAGTCCAAGGTCATCCTGATTGCATAGAAAGTTAAAGGTTAGCTTATGTCCTATAGTGAGTCCCTGTCTCAAAGGCTGGGATGCTGAACAAGCCAGAAATTCGTGAGGAGAGTTGAAGGGGGCTTCTTCAGCTTAGGAGAGGATGCCTGTGAACACCACAGTGAGAATAAGCTCACATCCCACGTGATGGTGAAAGGCTGACCACTTTCTTTGTAAGTTCATGACCATGACAAGGATGTCGACTTTGGCTACTTTGTTGTTGTTGTTGTTGTTTTGCTTTTTGGTTTTTCGAGACACGGTTTCTCTGTGTAGCTCTGGCTGTCCTGGAACTCACTCTGTAGATCAGGCTGGCTTCGAACTCAGAAATCCACCTGCCTCTGCCTCCCAAGTGCTGGGATTAAAGGCGTGCGCCACCACCTCCCAGCAACTTTGGCTACTTTTATTCAACAACATACTTAAGGTCCTCTCAGGACAATTACACAAGAAAAGTGAACCAAAAATTACAAAACAGGAATAAATTTAACAAAGGAAGTAGTAAGCCTTTGCAACATATCACAAAATATCACTGAAAGACTAAGGGAAACAGGAAGGCGTGCTGGGCTTGTGGGTCAGGAGCTCGGTATGCTCGCACACCACTCTCTAGGTTGTTGTGCAGAGTCACTGTCAGCCACCCAGCCGATAACCCCAGCCAATCCTAACATTTGTACAGAAACACAGGAGACCCCTTTCAGACTTCCAAACAAAGTCGATGCTCCAACAGGTCCAGATTTCAAACCTTACTGCAAGCAGAAGCGGAGGACAGTATGGATTAGTGGAGAAGGGTTAGGCACATGAATGTGGACCTCTACATTCGCTCCTTATTTTCCCACAGGGACGAGAACACCGTTTACTGTGTATTCCAAATAGGATGCTGTGGCAATTAGATGTTCACAGGCAAAAGAAGGAGGTGGACTCCTATATATAAAATAAAAGTTAATTTAAAGTAGACCACAGAGGATGCCAGGGAATGGCTCAGTGAGTAAGAGTACTTTCTGTGCAAGCATGAAGAACTGAGTTCAGATCTCAGCACCCACATAAACAAAAACAGACGATCACGGCCATGCATACCTTTAACTGCCCCCACTCCCACCACACCAGAGGGGAATGAGGCTGAGACTGGAGGATTGATGGGGCTTGCTGATTTGTAACCTTCCCCAAAACTTACGAACGCTGTGTTCGATGAGACCCTGTCTCAAGGAATAAGATGGAGAAAGATAGAGAAAGATGCCAGCGTTCTCTTCTGATCTCTTCATGTGCACACATGGGCATGTGCTTTGCGTACTTTACATACCGGCACACACCACATACACTCAAGAAATCAGTGTTCTAAATGTGAGACCTAAAACACTGTGAAGAAAGCATAGCATAGTTCTTCATGACCCTGAGTTGAACAACATAAAGCACAAAAAACAAATCAAAAGCACAATCAACAAAGGAAAAGTAGATAGACTGGACTTCGTTAGAATTAAACACATTGATCCTGCCATTAAGAAAGTAAAAACCATAAGCCTGGCAGTGGCAGCTCATACTTTTATTCCCAGCACTCGGGGAGGCAGAGCTAGGTGGACCTCTGAGTTTTAAGGCTAGGTTGGTCTATAGTGGGAGTTCCAGGACAGCCAGGGGTACACAGAGAAACCCTGTCTGGAAAAACAAAACAACAACAACAGAAAAAGAAAGTAAGAAAGAATATAAGAAACAGTTAGACCTGTAGGTGCATGCCTTTAACTCTTGGCATTCAGGAGGTAGAATCATTACATAGTTCCAGGAAGCCAGAGCTACATAATAAGATCCCGTCTCAAATAAACACATGAAATAAAGTAAAAACTATCCCACTGGATAAGAGAAATACTTGAAAATTACACATTTGGAAAGTGACTTATGACCACTATTTAAAAGATGTCTAAAACTCAGCAGCAGTTGCTGTATTAAAACTAAGTTCCACAGTATGAAAACCGGCAGAGGAGGTGGAGTGGTGAGTGCCTGAGGCTGTGTGGAAGACAGGGGACTTGTGTGATGGCTATAGGGTCTCAGGCCCACTTCACAACAGTGTACTTAGCGTGCTGACATGTGTGCCTGAACATGACTAACATGGTGGGTTTGGTTTCTTTTTAAACTACAATTTAAAGTAAATTCAGGCTAAAGAGATAGCTCAGAAGTTAAGAGTACCTAAGTGCTCTTCAGAGGATGAGGATCAGGTCTCAGTACCACATTCCAGGGGAATCTGACCTGTCTTCTAGCCCCTGAGGATACCTGCACACATATGGCCAACACACATACATACATACATATAATCTTGTAATGTAATTCAGTGGGTAGGTGTGATGGAACATGCCTCTAATCCCAGAATTTAGGAGACAGAGGCAAGATATTGCAAGTTGAAGGCCAGGCAGCATCAACTCTTGTTCACAAAATAAATATGAGGAATAAATATGAGGAAGGGATTTAATGCATTATTTTCCAAAGAAATATGCAAATAGCCAACAAGCACATGAAAACATGTTGAATATAATCAACCATTAGGGAAATACAAATGAAAAACAAGAAATGTTGGACGCGATGGTTCATGTCTCTCATGAAAGTAGGAAGGATCCTGAGGTCAAGCTCAGCTTAGACTGCAGATTGAGGGGTTTGGTTTTTTGTTTTCCGAGACAGGGTTTCTCTATGCACCCCTGGCTGTCCTGGAACTCACTCTGTAGACCAGGCTGGCCTCGAACTCAGAAATCCGCCTGCCTCTGCCTCCCAAGTGCTGGGATTAAAGGCGTGCACCACCACTGTCCAGCACACATTGAGATCTTGTCTTCAAACAAACATCAAACCAAAGTTCATGTGAGATGTCATACTCACAAGAATGGCTAAAGTAAACACTAACTAATGACAATAACAGGTGTTGACAGATGTGGCATATGTTGATGGGGAGGCTGGAAAGTTGTGCAGCCATTTTGGAAGTCAGAGTCCTTGCGATAGTCTGAATGAGGATGGCTACCATGGGCTCATATGTTTGGATGATTCATCCCCTGTTGATGGAACTGTTTGCAAAGGATTAGGAAGGGTGGCCTTGTTGGAGTGTGTTGCTGGGTGTGAGCTTGGAGATTTCTTTTCTTGCTGCCTGTGGATCAGTATGTAACTCTCTCAGCTACTTTTCCAGCACTAAACATGCCTGCTGCCAGCATGCTCTACCATGAAGATAATGGGCTAATAACCCTCAGAGGCTGTAAGCGAGCCCCTGATTCAACATTTTGTTCTAAGTTGCCATAGTTATGGTGTCTCTTCACAGCAGTAGAATAGTAACTAATACAGCAGTAGAATAGTAACTAATACAGTCTTCAGTGTGTTGAACAGAGTTCCCATGTGATTGATTCATCAGTTCTAATTCTAAATATATACACTTGAGAATTGAAACCTTATGTCTGCCCCGTAGGAGGGTTGGAGACTAAGGAGTCATAGGAGAAGGGCTTAAATAAGAGAATGGATAATCTTAGGGAGATGAGACTGCTTCATTCGCAAACAACCTTCTTTTAGAACTCTGAACTTTCTAACACCATCCGATGCTAGAGATATCCTGGCAATGGTTATCAGCCTAGGATGATTTAAATACTGTTTTTGTCAATTTCTGAACATTGCCCAACTCCACTGTGGTATTTAGCAGCACTGTTTATTCTTAAACCCATTTACAGCTGCGAAAGCTCTGAGTTTGAAAGCAGAACATCTGCAACGGACCCAGCTGTTTGAAAAGATGGAGCTTATCAAAGAAGGGAGTGGCGTGCCATTATAAAACAATAAAGCACCTCTCTCCCAACTGGGGCCCACTTACTCTTAGAGGAAAGAGATGGCAAGGCCTGCAGGGAAATGGAGCCCAAACCCAGCCGCCCTTCAAATGAGCGATTTCCTCCGGCTGTCATCACTCACTCCCAGCCCTTTCTTCAATGTTAGATCTTCTTTGATCCTTACAGGTGGCCACCAGAGCCACGCTGGAGAGTGTATACCCTGCCACCATGTGTGGGAACACCCGCATTCCCTCCTGACCCAGCCTTGTGAATCGGTTCATTGTCCCCGCATTTTCTCTAGTCCACCAGCGATTACTGCTGTCTGCTTGGGGCTTTCAAACATCCGTACGCATGGATTTAGGGAAGATTCTCAAGTAAACAAGTAACTGAGTGTTTTCTATGTAATTTCCTTTTAATGTCCAATTCATTGTCTGTTCATCTTCATTTAGTGTCCAGTTATAAAAACACTGATGTTATTTTTTCATGAGACCTTTTGGCTCCCCTTCAGTAGAGCAGATACTGTCTCCTCCAGTGTTCTCTCCTGAGCTCTTTTCTGTCCTTGCTCCTCCATGAAAGCTTTGCTGTAGTTCCAGGCTTTAGATGCCCAACACTGGTAAATTTTCCAGTTCTTAGTTCCAGGTCATGCTTCTTATGTAAACTCTGACGCTTCTATTAACTGACTTTATGGGCATTTACGTTTCAAAGTCTTACCTGCTCTTCCGCTCATAAACAGTTCTAATAATTTTTCCATTAATATTTTTGGACTTCTAGGATGTAATTACACTTACTTCTATCTAGGAAGCAATGGCTGAATTTCTTTAAGATAATTACATATCTAATTAACCTTTTCTGAATAGGATCCCTAAGAGTGCTCATTAAATATGCAAAGTGCTAGGCCTTACCCCTGGGAATCCTCACTTAGAGGCTCTGGGTTGAGGCCGAGGAGTCTGTTTTATTTTTTTCAAACAAGTGCCCAGAAATTTCTTACATTCAGACATGTTTGGTAAATTACCGTGTCAGAGCAGTGCTAAGCAGTAGAGATGGTCTTCACTTTCTGACTTGTGTACTTGTAAGATGTCTCTTGAATGCTCAGTTTGCCCCTATTAGACCTAGTACAGTTTCGTGGCAGTGAGGGATAGCCAGACAGTGGGCAGCTGTGCTGGCAGAGAGCCTTGTGCTCTGGACTTGGTTCAGTAGTGCTGAGGGTGCAGGACCGGAGAGCAGGACCAGGCAGAGAAGCATGGAGACCTTCCTTGCTTTCCAGACCTCACTGCTGCTTGTGGTCCTACTTCCTCAGGATTTGTGGTCTGTGGCCTCCGTTTCAGTTTGTCAGTCCCTAGAGCCCTGGTTGCACTTGGCCTCATTTTTCTACCATGCAGTCTGTGAGTGTGTGTGAGAGCAGGCAGCTGTCTGTTCCACACTGGCTAGAAGCATCTTCCAAAACAAGCTTACCTCACAGTGTGATATTTTGAAAGACTTTACAGTTATGTCTTTGGTCTGGGAGTTTGATTTCTTTTGCTCTCTGTCAGCAGTACGACATTATGAAACTTTGAAGCTGTCTGGCATACTGTATTTTTTCTTACTTTTATGCTTTTGAATCTAGTGTCCTAGCTACCCTTATCTCCTCTCTTCCCACCCTCCCAGCTTTTCTTTGCCAAATTCTCTGTATTCTATTGCCTAGACTGATGGTCATCCCTTCATGGTTTGTCTGTAGCACACAGAACAACTTCAAAGTATGGATCACACTATTAGAATCATTTCTTATTGTCTGTTAATCTGTCCATATGTCCTGTCAGAGCACTAGTCTTTAGTATGTTACGGTATCAGCCTTTAAAAACCAATGAGCTGGCACACCACTTCAGTGCTGATTAAAAATCATCAGAAAAGCTAGGGTTTCTCACTTGTTCCAGTTTTAAATGATTTATGGCCATTAAAATGTTTGTGTTATGTGTAACCCACTTGCAGAAGAATGTAAAAGATTTGGAACATCCAGGGTTGGCAACGGGTAGAAAAGAGGTTTCAGGATTCTGGTATAGGGTGTAAATTGTTAGGTTTGAAGATCAAATCTTAAACTATATATGACCTTGGACCTAGCAACTTTTCATATAGGAGTTCTCCCAAAACCATATCTGCACCAAACACACCAGGATTTTTGAATGAGGATTCCATCAGCATAATATATAGTAGCTAGAAAAAGGGATTAAAAGTATCAGTCAGTAGTGAAGTGCTTAGGATTACTATGGGGGCTGGAGAGCTAGTTCATCATTAGGAGCACTGGATGTTCTTTCAAAGGACCCGGGTTTGATTCCCAGCACCCATGTAGCAGTTCACAACCATCTGCAACTCCAGTCCCAGGGGATTTAATGCTCCCGGCATGTGTGTGGTGCACAGATATACATGCAGGCAAAACATGCATACACATAAAAATAATTTCTTAAAATTTTTTTGCTATGATATATAAATACTGTGGAATCTTATGTGGTAGTCTTATCAGTGAACTATCTTTATATGTTCAGCTATGAAAAGTGGTATGCAATATATAGTATGTGCAGGTGTTTATGTGTGGGGAGCTAGGCTTTTTTTTGTTTTTTGAGACAGGGTTTCTCTGTGTAGCCCGGGCTGTCCTGGAGCTCACTCTTGTAGACCAGGCTGGCCTTGAACTCAGAAATCCACCTGCCTCTGCCTCCCAAGTGCTGGGATTAAAGGCGAGCACCACCACTGCCCGGCTAAACCAAGTTCTTAAGTGCCTTCCAGACAAGTGTTCTTGATGTTGAGATGCACCATCTCACCCCCACTTGCTGGGGCCCAGCAGCGATAGCCAGGTCCCAGAGAGGAGGTAACATGTTGGCAAGGGAGGAGCAAGACAACGTGGGGGTGGGGGCGGGGGCGGGAGCGGAGGTGGGGGCGGGGGCGGCAAAGGCGTCCTGCAGCCTGACTGACTAGTAGTAGGGATGCAACACGTGGAGATGGAGACCAAAAGTGGAAGACTGCACAGTGGCAGTCGCATCGCTCGCTCAGCCTCGCTGGACCTTTGTCGAGCTGCTGTGCTGGCTTTATAACGTCCTCCGTTCTCATGAGGTATGGCTGTGTTGAGACTACAAGCATGTGCCACCCTAGCCATCTAGAGTTCAATTCTGTGGATACACCAAATCCTGCTCACTCCCTTGTTAATGGACATTCTGTCTGTTCCTAGTTTTGTCTTTTCTCCATATAGCTTTAGCGGTTCTTTTTTATCTTCTTCTGTGGTGTGGAGAGTTATCTAGGGAATGCATTTATTTAGGACTGGGCTCCCTGTGTGTGCATTTTCAGTGGTAAAATTGTGTGATTGGATGAGGCCTTACTTTGTACCCCTACCACATATGATCTCTGCTGTTGGTTTGCATCCTCATTTGTAAGTGATGTAATACTTCTGTTGTGTCTTGTGTGAACCCATGCACATGGAGGCCAGAGAGGTACACCACATGTCCTGTTGTATCACTCTCTCTGTCCTTATTCCCTTGAGACCGTGCCTCTCACTGAGCCTGGAGCTCACTGATGTAAGCCCCCTCCTAGGCTGGCTGGCCAGTGGCTGCACTGATTTTCCTGTGTTATTGCCTCCTTGCCCTGCTCCCCCATTGAACTCAGAGCCTCATATCTGCATAGCAAGCTCTACTTACCCACAAATCCAGCTATTCATCCTCCTAATACAGTGCCTTAAATTCTCACATAAAGCAACACAAGCTAACAAGTAAGAATATGAACTATCAGTTAAACTACACCAAGGGGTGTTCCTCCCTTGGAGGCCCCACAATAGGAATTCTTTCCCTTTCCTTAATAAATCTGAATTCTCTTTGCTTAAAAACAAATTCACAGAGAAAAGGAATTCTGTCTGTGAATTCAAACAGTTGTGCTATCAGTTTGGTACTGTAATAGTGGGGGTAGTGCTTACCTGCTGTGTGCTGTGGAATGCCAGGCTCCACTCAGGAACATTGCAGGGATCGTTGCAGCTTCTCATTCATGTCACATTGATGTTACAACTCAATTAGGAGAACATTGGCCCCAAGCTTCAGCCTTAAGGGGGCTGCATTTCGTACAGCCCCGGCCCAGCCTTCAACTGTCCTCTCAGCCCAGGGGTGTCCTGCCTGGGAGCGAGTACTGCCGTGGCATGTGGCTACCTAGGAATGTCTCTGTGGATGCTGACTTCCAGAAAGTTTTTTACCCTTTCTTTTCTGAAAAGGAAGCTGAAGGGCATTGCCGAGCAGTGTGAGCCATTGCTGTTCCTCCAGAGCCGTGGCTATGGGAGCAGATCCGACAGTAGTGGCTTTTTTGTAGATAGAGGGGGTTTGTAGTTTGTATAGACATGTTTCAGAAACTGCATGTGAACCAATTATATTTAATTCTTTAGTCATATTTTCTTGTCAGAGAGCTAATACTCTTAAATCTTGGAAGATTAACAAAAATTACATGAATTACATTTCTCTCAGACTTAAGTCGTTAAAAATTACAGCTTTATTAGTTGAGTGAAACTAGAGCTCAGCCATTCTAATTTTCACTTTTTAAAAGCAAACTGTAAAAAATAAACACTTTTAAGTAAGGATTCCATTTCGAGCTTGTAGATTGAAAACATGCCTTATAGCCTTTCCATCTGATTCCATATACTTAGAACTGATACATTAGAATATAAAAAATCATTTGCAAATATACTAACCAGGAAAAAAGAGGGCAAACCTTAACTGCTGGATGTCCTTGAAAAGCAGATGGTGTCCTTATGCAGATGAAAATCGTGGTCCAAAAGAAGGGCGAGGAGCTGCTGCTGCTGCTGCACGAACAGCGCCTGGAAACTTTCCACCTTGCAATAGTTGCCGTGGGAGTACAAGGAGCTCGAGACAAATGACAAGCGACTCTGGCACTGTGCGCAGTGATGGAGGTGTCTGTAGTGGATGTAGTGAGTAAGGGAGCGTAGGCTGGAGAAGCAGGGCGGGGCTCCAAGTGCTTGCAGAGTCCAGCCGAGGATGGAGGCCCGGAGGCCCGTGTTTAGGAGACCACAGAGCTTTCTCCCGAGGATCTACCTTCTGTCCCTCCTGCATGCTCTCTGAGTAGCTCGTACGCTTTGGTTCCAAGAAGGCAGACATGACGACAGAGTGGGACAAGCTGAGCAGGAAGCTCTGGCTGCACAGTTGAACACTTAGGTCAGAATTACCCATAAGGAAGAGCACGCAGCCCTGCAGAGAAGCTAACATGATTTATTTCAGAAACAGAATTAATAGAGTAAGAAAACTACATTTGAAAGAGCATGTGTGTGTGTGTGTGTGTGTGTGTGTGTGTCTGTGTCTGTGTCTGTGTGTCTGTGTGTGTCTGTGTGTGTCTGTGTCTGTACAACTCTCAGGAGTCACTTCTTTCCTACCACCTTGTGGGATCCAGGGACCGAGCTCAGGTGGCCTGTTTGGGTGAAAGTACCTCTACTCATTACCCATCCCACCTCTCAAAACTACATTTTATAATAAATATAGTTCAGTCCTTTGAGAGATGAGTGCATTTTTTTCTATTAAAAATAATTAAATTTTAAAGATTCTATTTTTTATTTTATGTGTGTAGATGTCTACATGTATAGCATGTGTGTGTCTGGTGTTAGTGGAGCCTGGAATAGGGCATCAGATCCATTGGAACTGGAGTTACAGACATTGTCAGCCTTCATATGGGTGTAGGAATTGAACCTGGGTCCTCTGCAAGAGCTGCCAATATTAATAACCTCTACACCATCTCTCCAGCCCCTAAATTAAACTTTAGACTATCAAAAGAAGAAATTTAGGGTAGGTGTAGCTGTGTAACCTTTAATCCCAGCACTTGGGAGGCAGAGGCAGGTGGATCTCTGTGATTTAGGGGCCAGCCTGGTCTATATAGTGAGTTAGAAGATTAAATAGACCTAGTACCTAGATGGTTATCCAGGGATACTTTGATATTTCCATTCATCTGGACCCAAACTATGAAAATAATAAAACATTATTATGTTAATAATAATTTCCTTCATGATTTAAAACAGGGAATATTTCAGACCCAGAATCATTTCAGCGAAAAATGTATATATTCAACAAAAAGCTGCAGAAAGCAGGAACATGCATTCCCTAGTGTAGGTCATTACTGCGGGGGGCCTCTGGAGCTGCATGGCCAGTGCTCAAGGGCAGCTTCAGCCCAGGGACTTGAGCAGGGGCTGGTGTCGACCAAGCTTCACCAAGGTGACTGAAAGACAAAGAACTATGAAATGAAAGATTTATTTCTTTATATTATATATGAGTGTGTGTGTGTGTGTGTGTGTGTGTGTGTGTCTGTGTGTGCCTCCATGTGGGTGCTGGGAACTGAACCTAGAACCTCAGCAATCTCTTGAAAAATAGTTTAGATGAGCACACTCCTTAAGAAATGGGGACTTAGGGGCTGGAGAGATGGCTCAGCGGTTAAGGGGCTGGAGAGATGGCTCAGTGGTTAAGAGCACTGACTGCTCTTCCAGAGGTCCTGAGTTCAATTCCCAGTCAACCACATGGTGGCTCACAACCATCTGTAATGGGATCCGATGCATATTCTTCTGGTATCTCTGAAGACAGCCACTGTGTACTCATATAGATAAAAAAAAAGAAAGAAAGAAAGAAAGAAAAAGAAATGGGAACTTAGCCTGGTGGTGGTGGTGCATGCCTTTAATCCCAGCACTTGAGAGGCAGAGGTGGGCGGATCTCTGAGTTCGAGGCCAGCCTGGTCTACAGAGTGAGTTCCAGGACAGCCTGGGCTATAAAGAGAAATCCTGTCTCAACCCCCCCGCCCAAAAAAAAAGAAAGAAAAAATAAAGAAAAGAAAAAATAGATAAATAAATAAATTAATTAAAAAAGGAAGAAAGAAAGAAAGAAAGAAAGAAAGAAAGAAAGAAAGGAAGAAAGAAAGAAAGGAAGAAAGAAAGAAGGAAAGAGAGAGAGACAATCTGCTCCCCAGAGGTTGGAGCATTGAAAACCTGAAGCTGGAAATGTTTGCTAAACTGAAGCATCCATGCAGCTTTCTACCAACAACTTACATAGTCATGCTTTAAATTCTAGCTCTTGGGAGAAAGAGGCAGATGAATCTTTGTGAGTTCTAGGTCAGCCTGGGTTACATAGTAAGTATCAGGCTGGTCAGAGTTATATAGTAAGACTCTGCTTTAAAAAGAAAAATAAATTAAAAGTAAAACATGCATTAAACCAAGAGAAATGAATCTCTAGCTAAACATTCCAGTATGGTAGTCATTAAACACGTGACTTTAAGTTAAAATTTAAATTTAAAAATGAGCTTCTCACATGCAATGAAAATATGAATGTCCAGTTGCTACCACACTGGGCAATACAGAAACAGCACATTTCCTTTAATTTTTTGTTGTATAGCACTACTCAAGGGTCAGGTCTTAATGAACATAGCCTCCTCCTCCCCAAAAAAATCCCTTTGTGGCAGTGTTGTCTAACAGCTCAGATCCAAAGAGGCTTCTGGTCAGCACCGTCCCTGCTGAAGGGGAAACCTGCTCTCAACGCAACTCATGAAGAAGAAACAGCAAGTAAAAACACACAAAAAAGTAAGCAGATCACAAACTTAGAAGATGGTATGTTAAAAATGCTAAAGAAGGAAGCTTCGGAATATAAAAGTAATTGTTTAGTTAGATAGAAGGGAGTGCATTGGTTGTATTTTAGATAGCTGGCCTCAACCCTTTTCTCCTGATCCTCCTAAGTGACCTTCCTGTGCTGTGAGATCACTGCTGTAAGCTACCTCATCTTGCTATCGGCTCACAAAGAAACAAGAGAATGTGGGAAAAGAGACCAAGTAGGATTCCTGGAAATGAAAAAACATTGGAGATCTCAGTGAAGGGGCTAAACAGCAAGTTAGAGGCTGCCAGAATGAAAGTGAGAAATCAATCTAAAGAGGACTGAGGATTCAGAATACTGAACACAGACAAAAGATGGGAAGTAGTGAAAGACAAAGGAGGGAATTAGAGAGATGAGCAAATGGATTATTGTTGAATTCTGTGCCTGGCTAATCTATTTAGGGTAAACAACAATATTGTTAGAAAAAGTAAATTTGTTGTTTTCAAAGTCCATTACTTTTGGAGCAAGGCAAAAACAATCCTTTGAGGAAAAGTAAATCGACACGAAGGAAGAGTTGGGACGCGGTGCATTTAGTGGGAGTGGTAAGCATGGGCGAGGTTCAGCTCACAAAGAGTAGTAGTTGTAATAATAACGACGATAACGATAGCAGTAACTGACTTTCTTGGACTTGAATAAGATGCAGCTCACACAGATGTTACATGAAACTGGTTGAGACATGATTCTGTTGAAAGGATTTTAAGTTACTGAATAAAGTGTTCATGTTAAAATATAGAAGATTCCAGACTTACTGGAAGATTTAATGGGCTTGGATCAAGGGCCCTCTACTGCAGGCTGCTTTTCTGCATGAGTCCTTTCAGATGGTATGGCCGGGAGCTCAGGAATATGTTCCAAAGAGGGTAATTAGAAGTGAAATGACAGGAAAGGCCTCAAAGGCACCAATCTTGAGCTTTTTCTGGTAGGCTGTCATGCTCCCAGGTGTCAGGGCCTGTCATCACGAACCCTGGCTGAAGAGAGTGCTGTGTGAGGAATTAGCTTGGGGCTTATTGAAAATATGGTGACATGAGCTCAGAACAACAACAACAAAAAGAACAAAAAAAAAATCAGTTTCTTGGATCCTGGTCCATAGCTGCCAGAGGAAACAAGTCTCAGCTCTGATACAAGAATGCCCAGAGCAACAGCCAGGGTACAGGTCACCTCCCACTCCCCCTGTTGACATCCGCCCCTCAGCTGGAGATTCTGTCTCAATTGCAATACTTGGATGTCCCACACTGGACCATGGGAGTCTTTCTCTCCAGCTGCTCTGAAGAATGCCACATTGTTCTGGGCTGCCTCTCCTACTCTCTGTATATTCTTTCTCTAAGCAACATTAATGTTGGACTGGGTTGTAGCTAGAATAGAATAAGACATGCCTGGTTCTGTGGGCTTTCTATACAGCATTTAAAATTTTCTACCCATAAGTCGAGACTGAATACCTAATTCACAAGACTGAACCAGGTTTAAGTAAGCCTTTCCATACAAAGTACCACTGGAGTCCCTGGTATAAGATAAGGCTCTCATGAGTTGTTACCCCCACCCATATGTGTGTGTATATATGTGTGTGTGTGTATATTAAATATGGATATATGTATTATATAGATAGATATAGATATATGAAACATATATGTAATATATATTACATTGTAATATATGTAATATATATGATATATGTAATATATATGTAATATATATTATATGATATATATATATATATATATATATATATATATATATATATATTAAGAGGCAGCCACTAAGTGAATTGATTCAAAATTACAAAAATGAAGCATAGAAAAAAATGAGAAAAATAAACCAGAACCTAAAATAACTCTGGTCCTGTGCAGTTTCTGAGATAGTTTTAAAAAATACATAGGAAAACTGGAATATTAAGGATTAAAAAAAGGCATAGCAAGCAAAGTACTAATCAACAGACATTTAGTAAAATCATATTTATCTTAGGATTTTTAAGGCAAAGTATCAGAAAAGTTAGAATGGTAGATTCTATATGATATATGTTTTATCACAATTTTAAAGACTTCTTACCAGAGATATGGCTTACCAAAGATAAAAAGATGAATAATTCTATATTGTTAGTACTTAGTAATAAACTAACTGTAAGATTTAAAAATTAGCTGGGCAGTTTTGGCACGTGTCTTTAATTCCAGCGCTTGAAAGGCAGATGTGGGCAGAATTCTGTGAGTTAGAAGCTAGCCTGGTCTACAGAGTAAATTCTAGGACAGCCAAGGCTACACAGAGAAACCCTGTCTCAAAAAACAAACAAACAAATAAACAAGCAAAGATCTAAACATTGGAATCAATAGGCCTATGAGGTGGCTCAGGGGTAAAGGCGCCTGTCGTCCGTCATTCCTGATAACCAAAGTTCTACACACTGAACTCACAAGGTGGAAGGAGAAAAACTCCTGGAAGTTGTCCTCTGATATTAGATATATAAAAAATATATGCAATAAATTAATTAAGAGCACAATAAAAATTCAGGAGTACATAAGCAAGTAGCCTTAACACACCCTTTTCAACAACAGTTAGGCTTAGCAGAAAAAATGAAGAATGTAGAAAATTCAGTCATAAGCGTTGGGTGGATGGCTCACTTGGAATAGTACATGGTTTGCAAGCACAAGGGCTTAAGTTCAGTCCCCAGGGTATGGTGGAACACGCTTGTAATCCCTGGAGCATTTCTGAGACTCCCTAGCCAGGCACTCTAGTCTAATTGGTGAAAGCCAGGCATTGTCTCAAAGGAGGTGTAGCTCCTAAGGAGATTGTACTTTAGCCTTCATACACGTGTGTATACAGGTGCATGTGCACTTGCACACTTATATGTACCCTCCCGTGTGCACACATGTATATATACACAATAAAATAAAATTATTTTTTATAAATTTGAATGTATCCATTACTGATTTTATCTCTAACAAACACATAAAGGAAGCTCAAAAGAGTTCATATGACATAGATTATGTTCGCTGAGAAGTTAGTGACAATTAAAAAGAAAAGCTTCATGTATTTGGGTATTGAAAACTTCATGGAACAAATTCCTAAAACAGCATTACTTGCCAAAACTGATTCCAGATGGAGAGGAAAACCCAAATAGTTGGGAAGGCTGAAGCATGAGTATTGAGAGTTTGAGGCCAGCTACCCGAAACATCAAAGCCTGTCTCAAAGAAGGAAAGGAGACTGAGTGGGGTGGGAGTGGGGCACTGAGGAAACCTAATGAGTATTTTTCCACAGAGGTAACAGTCCGGCCTGAATGGCTTGGCATAAGTAAACATTCAAATAAATGAAAAGTGCCAGTATTATGGAAAAATTCTAGAAAAACTAATAATTGTCTCTACTTTATTCTTCAGACTTTAATTATATTGATAGCAACAAGTTAGAAAATCATCAAAAAAAAAAAAGGAACATGACAAACCACTTTTGTACATAGAAAGAAATCAATAAGTGTTCACAAGAGATATATCATGACCACACTTGTTTTTCTATTCCAGTAGTTAAGGACTTAGCATTATAATTTAACAAATCCTTATGGTAGGATGAACTGAATTCATATAATCAGCTCAAAAAACTTAGATGAAAATTTTACAAAATCCATTGAGAATTTAACCATGCAAAGGTGAAAAATCTTAGGGCACAGCACTTTACTAACTCCCAGTATCCTAAACAGTAAGCAAGGAAAAGAAAAGATGTTTCAAATGGAAGGAAACAAAGTCACTACTTGGTAGTGACAGTGTAGAAAGCTGGAGAGATTTTCTGGATAAATCATTAGAATGAGAAAAGCACTGGGGTAAGAAAGCTAAAAATATATGCGCTGATGTACATCAAGGATAAATTAAATAATCAAGCGAAGAATAGTAACACGAAGAAGCGCTTCACGGAGTGCTGGAAAATACACACAAGTAGCCTGACTCCTAGGAGTAGCTCCTCAAATATGTAATTGAAAAATGAGCAGAAGGTGCTGGTGGGATTGCTCAGTGGTTAAGTTCACATGCTGCTGCATAGGACCTGAGTTCAATTCCCAGCATTCATGATGGGCATCTCACAACTGCCTGTAATTCCAGCTCCAGAAGCTCCAGCGCCCTCTTCTGGACTCTGCAGGGACCTGTGCAAATTGTACACACACACACAAACACAAACACACACACAGACACACAGTTATACACACACATTAAAGCCATGGCATAAGTGCAGCCACACACACACACATAAATAATACAGTGGTAAGTTTTGTGCTACATTCTTTTTACCATATTTAAAATACAGGGTTGCTGGGCATAAAACTTTATTTTTAAAAAAATGGCTAAAAATAGATAATAAGAACACACAGGTTTTTTACAACTGGGAGTTGGTTCTCTCCTTCAAATTTTATGTCAGTTCTGGGATCAAATTCACACTTGCATCATACTTGCATCTTTACTGCTCCTTCTGAGCTGTCCCTCCAGCTCTAAATAACAATACTTCATAAAATGTCGTGGGGAGATACCTTTATGGTCTTAGGGGGAAGTTTTAAAATATAAAAGGTACAAAAATGAAGATACTAGAATACTAAATTGGGATGGTCAATATTTAAAGGAAGTTGTTCATCAAAAATATAATACAGTGAGAAACTTAAAGGAGACATTATACAATATAACTTTCTTAGGTTTAAAATACAAAAATAGAATTGCTGTAAACCAACCAGTAAGAGAGTCAGGCCAGGTAGCATAGGTCTAGATTTGGGAAGGCAGTAGGATCTTATGTTCAAAGCCATCCTCAGCTATGTAATGAGTTTGAGAATAGCCTGGGCTACATGCAGTCCTGTCACAAGAGAGAGGGAGAGAGAGAAGGAGAGGAAAAGAAAGCAAACCAAGTAGAGAAAATAATCCCCTCTGGTTTCTAGCCTCCTAAACTGACTTCTCTTATCAGTGCTCAAAACAGTGGGAGCAGATATTTCAGAGAAGCACAAATGTCCTACAAATAAAGAAAAAGATCCCAGGCATTTTGGTTCTGAGGAAATCACAAGTTGAAATCACAGCACCATTTATTACCCACAGGCCTAGCAAATGTTGAAGTGTCTGGCAGTGACAAAGGTTGGCGAGAATGTGGAGTTTCAGGCACTCTTCCACGCAGCTGATGGGAAATTAGTGTAATCAATTTGTAGAGCAAACGAGTTGGCAATAGTTACCAAAATTGAAATGTACACAGCCATGCAAGCCAATAGTCCCAATCTTATGAAATTCTTAAATGTGGCCACCAAACATCATGAGATAGAAAACTTAGTAGCAACATTGTGATTGATAGAACCAAATGGAAACAAACCAAGTGTTCATCAGCAGTGCGTGACTATCTGAATTATAACAAACTATGCAGGAAAATTCCATTGGAAAGCAAAGAAAATCTGTGAATTGCAATAGATTAATTTTCACAATTTTGAGGTATGTATGTGTATGCATACGTATTTAGCCTCCGTAGGTTTTAAACATTGCTGAATGATATATCATTGTACACAATTGTAGAAATAATAAAGTAAGGAAATCATTAATACAAAATCCATGTCAGTGCCTATCAGGAGGTGTGAGGGGGACAAGGGAGGACCTACACGAACCTTCAAAGTGACTGTCATGTTGTTTCTTGTACAGAATACTAGATGGACATGATAACTTTTATAGCTTTATGGCTCTTAAAACCATATTACACACTTTATACCCTCTTGAACTTGATTTGTAACCAAGGATGACCTTAAACTTCTGATCCTCCTACTCATACCTTCTGAGTGCTGGGATTACAGGAATACCACCATAGTTTATGTGATACTGGGGTCAAACCAAGGGCTTTATGCATGGTAGACAAACATTCCACTAACCGAGCTATGTCCCTAGCCCTGTGCCTGTTTTGAGCCTTAAAATTGGATTCTATCTTTTTTGTTAGCATTCATTCATTTACTTGTGTGGGGGATGCAGAGGTTGTGGTATGTATGTGGCGGTCAAAGAACAACTGTGGGAGTCAGTCTCTTCTACTGTCTGCCCCCTGCATATCCAACACAGGTCTTCAGGCATGGTGGCCAGTACCTTGATCTGGCCTGTGCAAAATTGGATATACTTCTTAAGCCTTGGCTCAAAGCAGTATTTTTAAGAATACCATAGAACGCTGCTAAGATTATTAAGGATTACAAATGCAGATACTTATTTCATTAGTCATGCTATTATTTTAGTGTTTATTAAGCCTGTGATTTCATGGCTGTTAGTGTTCGGGATGGAGTTAAAGTAAATCTGTTTCTTCTAAACTACGTAAATTATTGGCTCAGGTAGTTCTTTGGTATAGCATCAAATCAAGAAATTACAGAGATTAGTTGTAAAGGTGAAATAAGCTACTGGATTTTTATTTCCACTTGTTGTTTTCTACTTGTAATTCACACAAAGACACACATAAAGCTGAAAATAATGCTAGAAAATTATGTTCAAGTCACATGTTCTGTCCTAAGAATAGGGTCTGTAAATGCAAAGGTGAATAAGAAATAACTGGTCCCTTCATACACAAGAGTCTAACAAAGACAGAAAAGGAATTCAACACTGTAACCTGGTCAGTATGAGGGTGGACATACACACAGGACCATGGGTAGCCTGGAGAGGCATCACTGACCAGTGGAGCACTGAGAAGATCTTCACAGAGGAAAGGTACTCCAGCACCTTAGGACACTTATGTAAGATGGTGAGAAAGGATTAGCCTGGATCAAGGCTTGTACTCAGGTCTCTAGACCTATGGGACATGTTATGCATTACTGTGCCCCTTGTAGGTGGGAGATAAGAGAGATGCAGGCTGGGAATGCATGTGTGCAGGTGAACATGGCAGCATTTCTTTACTGTTTTTTCCTCCCAAGACAGGCTTCTCTGTGTAGCCTTGGCTATCCTGTAGACCAGGCTGACTTCAAACTCAGAGATCTACCTGCCTTAACACTAACTCGGAGAGCTGGGATTAAAGGTGTGCACCACCACCACCTGGCTTCTTTAGCTCTTATATACAGATTGTCAGCCTGTGAGAGTCACTGAGTGAGAGGGTCTTGCTGTCTAGGAGCAGTGGTGGATTAGAGGTTAGAGTCTGTGTCACTTCATAGCTACTTGTTTTGCAAAGGAAAAGAAGTCGAGAGCAGCTGGGGGCAAGTTCAGAATTCCTGCTGGTGTTTGCTGTATGAAATTTGACTCTGCCTATATGGTCTCAATGGAAAACAGGTTTGTGTTTATGTGTTGTTAAAATACTAAAGCAAGCAGAATATTAAAGTTTAATGGTGATGAATACCTATAAGCCCAACATTTGAGGCTGAAGCAGCAAGACTGCAAGTTCCAGGCCAGTCTGAGCTCCATGGTGGGTACTGCCTAATAAATAATAAGTGGAAATGCAGTATTGATGAGACCCATGGCTGTGCACAAGCAGTGCTTTCTATCTAAAGTGTTGTGTTTGATAATAAATCGTATAGACAGCAGACTTAAATATTCCAACTTATGTTTTCATTAATATCCTGCCAAAATCTCAGACAGCAGTGTTACTTAAAGGGAATTGGTTGGATAGCATACAGTGTGTATAAAGAGAATCTCTGGGATTTTCAAAGGCTGTGGGTGTATATAACTCAGAAGCATCAAACTCTGGGTTTACTTGCCAGCTTTTAAAAAAAGAAATGCAGAAGGCAGCCTGAGTGGGGCTGTAGAATAGAGGGCTCTGGTCAATATAAAAGTGGACTTGACTCAGTGTGTGGACATTTTTTAAATGTAGTAAAATAGTTATTTACTATTTGAGTGAACAACCTTCCTTGAGAACTGGTGTTTCTGCTTTCCAGTGAAATTAGTAGAATTCCAACTTTTTTTAATTTTAACCTTGTAGTACATCATCGTTTATACTGACAGGTCTAATGCTGTTTATATAGGGACTTATATTTGTTTAAATCCATTTGCACAGATAGACCCTTAATGCCAGATGTTCTTCCTTACATTTTCCCCCTATTTCAAGGCAGGGACATATACAGCCCGGGCTGACATCTAATTCACTGGGTAGTTATAGATGACCTTGAACTCTTGATCCTGCTACCTCTACCTCCTAAGTGCTGGATTACAGGCTTGTACCATAATGCCTAGTCTGCCTTGGGAGTATTCTAGCATTTAGGGGTCTAGCTAGGCAGTTGATTTGCCAACACACACAATCTGTGTGCTCTTTGCATTGTTTTAGCCTTTTGGTATTGTACCCATCAAAAAAATTCCAGTAGAGAATCACCTAATATTTTACTTTAAATGACCCAGAAGCCTATGAAAATGGAATTCCCAATATGTGGAGATATCCAGAGGAAACTGAATATGTCTCTTTATCTCACAACTTGATGTTATAATGTTATGGTAGAAGAAAAGGAGGAACCATAGGAATGGAGAAGCCACAGAAGGCATTGAGAGCACTGCTGCTTCCTTTCTGCAAGGCCCGGTAACACTGACCAGCGTGAAATCTGATTGGTACTTGAAAAGATATTTCCCACACTCTCTGTCACCAAGCTCTTCTGAAAGGTCTCATTTCCTTATTTTCTCCTTTGATACAGAAATCCCCTGCAAAGAAGCTGAGCCATGCAATTAGTAAATCTTTGGGATGTGTACCCTCCAGAGAACCCCCACATCCTGTTTTTCCTGAACAACCAGAGAAACCACTTGACCTTGCACATATAGTGTAAGTATATACCTGCATGGGCCTTGCTGAATTGCGGCTTTCTGATGGGAACTCTAAGTTCAAGTGCTGATTTCTTTCAACCATCATAAATATCTGTGTGTACTGCTCTGCATTCCTCAAGCCAAAATGCCACAGCAGCCTCCAGAAACACGAGTACCCCAAAGAATGATAATGGTGGCATGGAATTGGGTTGTCTGCCACTGTTTGTGTGTCCTTCCCTCCCTTCACTGTGGCCGCCATGTCTCTGGCAACAACACACCCGAGCACTCAACTTAGATATTCACATGGCATGGGAATGAAAAGCTATTGCATTTTATCTGTTCAAATTTAAGGGCACAGAATGACAAGAGGCAGCCCCGTGCAGCAGCTTGTGATTGCTCTGTAGTATGCTGACCTCTCTTCAAGTTGTAAGCTGTTTCTTCTACATGTCGTCAGTTCACGTGAAGGTGAAGTAGATTTTTGTTGTATGGTATGATGTCAAATCATACACACGCAAGCACACACACACACATGAACATGTACACACACGTGCACACACACACACCAGTCTCCATTTAAACAATAACTTGTTTCCAAATTCCTTTTTTTAGAGCGGGGTCTAATACATCATTTCCCTTATGGCCTGTTGTTTGTGCTATCATTGTCAGAATTAAAATTTCCAGAGTTCAGTGCTCACATCACATACACAAACTCTGGGCTCAACCTTTGGTCTGCATAAATAGGAAAAAGGTTGTTTCCAAATGTACACAGGTTGATTTATGGGATCTTTATTCTGTTCTTTGGCCAGATTGGCTATCCCTTTGCTAAAATCACCTCAATTACCATAAAGACTTAGTGATATTTTTCAGGAGTGTCTTCTCTGTCTTATTCTTTCCAGTTCCTTACGTATTTTAGGATCAGCTTATTGGGTTCATGAAATTTTTTTGGGTCTTTACTGATTTATTGAACCCAAAGATCAAATTGGAGAGAACTGAAATTTTTATAATACTAAATGTTCTATTTCACAAACATGTTCTCCTCACATTCACTTAAATGTCTTTTAATGTCTTTAAATAAAGTTTATAATTTGGAGCTAGAAAAGGGGATCCATTTGTTAGATTGGTTTCTTTGCTGTGTTTTGTTTTTTGAGACAGCATCTTACTACATAGTCCAACCTGACCTCGAGCTCTCTTTTAGCCCAGGATAGCCTTAGCTTTCTGAGTACAGGTAATGGAGTATACACCTGACTAGATTGCCTCCTATGGAATCGACATATTTTGTTGCAGTTACCAATAGTGACTGTTTTCCTACAAAATTCTCAAGACATATTTAGTATTTCATAGAACACTCCTGCTTTAAGTGTATAATTCCTGTGAATTTGGGGACTGTCTTATCATGCCAGTGGGCTCCTTTTTGGACTATGTTTCTTAGCTGTTGGTTGTAGTGTATGGAAATATTATTGGCTTTTGCGTTTCAGTGTACTGTGTACTTTCCTTTCTTAACATACTCATTGCTTCTAACAATTTGTATTCAATTTATTTAGAATTTTCTCTAAATAATTTTATAATATACAAATGATGGTGACTATGTTTCTTTCCTCCTTTTAGACTTTCAGAATTAATTGTGCTTTTTAGGGAGCAAAAGGTTTTACTGTGATGACTGTAATCCCTCATACGATACTGAGTAGAAGGCATTCTTGTGTTATAGTAATCTCAAAGAGAATACTTGTAGCTGTCATGTAGTAGAGATGAATTTGGTTTTATCGATTTAATCAAGTTAATCAGCTTCCTTTTTATTTCTGTTTTCAAAGAATGCTTTATTTTAGTAATAAACACATGCAAAGTTTTATCGGATTTTTATATTTTGAGATGATTGTATGATTTTATTTTTCCTCATTAATTGATGTAGTGAGTTATATTAGTTGGGGTTATCTGTGTGTTTATGATGCGAGGGATTAAGTCCAGAGCCTCCCACATATGAGGCAAGCGCTCTGCCACTGGGCTACATTCCCAGGCCTATTTTTAAAAGTCACTCTTTCCTTCCTGGAACAATCCTAAGCTGGTTATCCAAAGCACAGTTGAATTTTGCCTGGTAATATTTTGTTAGGGTTTGGCACTATTTACAAGTGAATTTGGACTTTAATTTTTCTCATTTTTTTCTCTCTGTTTTTCTAATAAGTAAGAAAGACTTTAAGACAAAACAGCATTACTATATAGCCAAATTTCAGAGTGTGTGCATATTTAAAAAACATTTTTAAATGGTATATGTATGTGTCTTATCGGTGGTGTATGAGTGTATGTATGGAGACACATGCACATGTATGTACATGACTATGGAGGGTGGAGGTCAGTGCTGAATGTCTTTCTCAGTCGATTCTCACTTTATTAAGTTTTAAAACACGGTCTCTCACCCGGGAGCGCATCTGTTTAGCTAGACTAACTAGCCAGTGAGCTTCAGTGATCCACCTGTCTCTTCTCCTGTCTCCACCACCACTAGAGTCACAAATGTGAGCTGCCACACCCAGATTTTTACATGAGTACTGGGGATCCAACCTCAGGTTCTCATGTGTACATAGCAAGTGATTTCCAACGTGGCCATTTCCCTTGCCCCTAATGTGTTTTATAAGAGAAAACTGGAGCTGGAAAGATGGCTCAGTTGCTAATGTGCTTATTCTGCAAACATGTGGACCTGAGTTTGAGTTCCAGAAACCATGTGAAAACACTGAGCATGATGGCACACACCTGAAATCATGTGCTGGCGAGGTCAAGCCAGGTGGATCCCTGGGGCTCACTAACCAGCCTAACTGGCAAGCTCCAGGCCCTATTCAGAGACCCTGTCTCAGACAACAATACACACTATTGATGCTAGACCTCTGCATGACATAAACACACATACACAAACATACACCCAAATAATCATTTCAGTAACAATTTTTTTTAAAAAAAATTACTCAGATATCAACTCAAAGTAGGAGCTCTTGAAGAGCCAAAATAGCTCAGCAAGTGAAGGTATTTGCCACTAAACCTGACAACCTGAGTTTGATTCCTGATTCCACCATGGTGGAAGCAGAGAGCCAGGTCTTATAAGTTGTCCTTTGCCCTCCACATATATGACCTGCACATATGCATCTCTTTCTCATCTCCTCCCCTACACCCCCATAAGTAAATAAATCATTCTGTATCTGCACTTCTGTCGAAATGAATGACAAATATAGTATGAGAATATTTCACAGGTTGCTGGGCTGTGGTGGCGCACGCCTTTAATCCCTGCACTTGGGAGGCAGAGGCAGGCGGATTTCTGAGTTCGAGGCCAGCCTGGTCTACAGAGTGAGTTCCAGGACAGCCAGGGCCACACAGAGAAACCCTGTCTCGGAAAAAAAAAAAAAATATTTCGCAGGTAGACTTTAAGACCTCTTCTGGCTGGGGCAGTGGTGCCACACACCTTTGATCCCTGCACCCAGGAGGCAGAGGCAGGTGGCTCTTTGAGCTCAAGACCAGCCTGGTCTACAGAGTGAGTTCCAGGACAGCCAGGGATACACAGAGACACCCTGTCTTGAAAATACAACACAAAACAAAACAACAAAAGACCTCTTTCTATTCTAATGCACTCTTATTTAGCTTCCTAGAATTAAAGTAATTAGTAGATGGTTTTACAAAGAATGTCAGTATCAAAGAAAACTTCAAAAAGGCTAAAAGAGATTGATAGTTGTTGCTGAAGTGGATTTGTGTTCTCAGAAGTCAGATTTCACAGTCACTAAATCTAGTCACGAGTGCGTGCAGTCCACATGGAAACACTGAGCACCGTGTGAGGCTGGTCTTTTACATAATGTTCAGGAACTCTTGCTTCCTGGCCTCTCTATCTCTGTCAGCCTCCTGCACTGTCTGTGGTAGCTCCTCATCAGTCACATTCTTGCTGATGCACTTCATATTTATAAATGGAACCTTCCGGAGGTCATCAGCATTAGAGCAGGAGAGCATTCAGGGCTTCCTTCTTTCTTTCTCAAGACATTTTCTGAGTCATCTCTGTCAAGCAGTCACCAAAGTTGACTTTTCCTGTCCTTTATCCATTTTGTTTATCATTATCTCAACTTCTTCTTTCTTGGGTTCAAAGACCAAGGTTCTTATCAACTTCTTTAGTGCCCCTGAAACTAGAGTTACAGATACTTGTGAGCCAGCATGAGGGTACTGGGTATCAAACCCTGGTCCTTTGCAAAAGAGCACCGTGTGCTCTTACCCTCTGAGCCATTTCTCCAGCTGTGGTCACTGAATTCTGTTCTCTTCCTAATGTGGCCATTTGAATTCATTCTCTTCTTCTATTTTCACCATCGCTTGTCCCTGTTATCCATTCATTCTGACAGGCACATGCCTAGTCAGTTGGGGCTGCCAGAATCCGGCTTTTGCCTAGAATCTCTGGTTACAGTAGAACTTTTACAGAGGGACTAGTATACCCTGACCATTTATCCAAACTTCAAAAATATGTGATCTGTATGAGCATATCAAGCATACGCAGAAGATAGGCGACAGACAAACTCTTCAGGAAACAAAAGGGAAAGGACTCTTTGCCTAATTTGACGTGTCAATTCATAATTGAATTTTAGTTTTATACCATCTACCTGGTGTCAGATTATATACTTACTTATTTTGTTGTGTGTGTGTGTGTGGGAGGGTTGTGTGTGCGAGCACATGCTATTCTTAGGCTATGTGCAGGTCAGACAATAACTTTTGGGAGTCACTTCTCTCCTTGCGCCATTTGCTTCCCAGGGCAGGCCATCTCACCAACAGATAAATGCCTTTTAAAGTTGTCTGAAATTGTACTTGAAAGAATAGCATCCTTGTGTTAAGTATTCTTCAGCTGTGTGCCTTTGGCATTCTTTGAACTAAATACCAAGGGGCTTAGGGATTTCTTTAGCTCTCCTGAGAATTTCTTGATGAACCAGTTTCATGGTTTCTGATCAGTTTCACAATTGTTCCATTGTGTTCAGAATAACCATCCTATTTACTTTGAATCTTTGGAAAATAGTGTCTCATATTTGGCCTAATATGCAAACTAAATCTGTAACAAGATGTCTTTACCTTATGGTCTGTCTTTATCTTGGTGCCAAGCTAGGAAATGCACTCATGAAAAATGACATTTATAATGAAGCCAAAGATGACTAGGGATTACTGTGGAGGGCGGGGTGTCCTGGCAGAAAATGGCGTTAGAACCGGAGCCCTGGTGCTCCAGAGTGGGAGCCAACGAGGCATGGCTGCTGCTACACATTGATGGTCATGGTCCTGAATTGAAGATGTGCAGATATCTTATATGTGCCTTATCAAGTTTTCCGTTAAAAAAAAATTTAACGATAAAAAACAAAAGCCCCACTGTCTGTCATGCTGAGATAAGAAGCAGGACTAGAATGAAAGAGAAGAGAGAGGCCAGCTAGAAAAGTGTCAGTCACGCACCAGGTGAGACGCCGCAGTGCTGTGCACTGTGCAGTTATGGAGGTAGATGCAATGAAGACAGTAGATGCCTTAAGTTTAAGGCTGGAAAGATGGCTCAGTACCAGAATTCAGATTCCCCAATCCCACATAAAAGCCAGGCATGCATAGCAGCTACCTATAATCTCAGCATCCAGGAGACAGACAGGATGCCCAGGGCAAGGTGGCTACATAGACTAGCTGAATTGGTGAGTTCTCAGTTCAGCAAGGAACCATGTCTCAACAAGTAAAGAGTGACCAAGGAAGACACCTGACGTCAACTTTGGGGCTCCATACACACACACACACACACACACACACACACACACACACGTATACCCATACACATAGGAACACATGCAAACATATACACACATGTGCTCATGTAAATACAGTTAGCTGGATGTGGTGATTCACACCTTCAACCCTAGCACTTTGAATCTGACAGAAGGATTGCTGTGAGTTCCAGACCAGCCCGAGCCATAGAGTGAGACTCTATTAAAACAAAGCAAAACCCTAAACTTAGCAATATTACATAGCAAGAAATAAAATTAAAACTCTAAAGTTGAGGATCAATGCTGATTCAGATGGGAAATGTGCTTGCCACCAAGCCTGATGACTGAGTTTGGCTCTCAGAACCAACATAGTGAAAGGAGAGAACTGAATGCAAAGTTGTCTGTGTATATGTGTGTGTATGTGTGTATATGTGTGTGCATGCACACATGATAAATTAATTTACAAAAAACAAAGAAAGAGAGTGAACAGATGGGTCATTAGGTAAAGGCATTTGAACTTTGATAACCTAAGTTTGGTACTCGGAACCCACATGGTGGAAGTTCTCCTTCCAAGTTTCTTCTAACCTTCACTTTGTGTGCCATGCTGTGCTCCCCCCACCCTACAAAATATAATAAAAATTAACAAAAAACTGTCCAAGGTTGATATGGTAGCTCATGCCTGTAATACTAGCACTTAGAAAGTTGAGGCAGGAGGACTGCTGTGAGTTCCAGGGCAGTTTGGTTATAGTTGTCATTTAGAAGGTGTATGTAAGGCTCAGTGGAGAGGTAGAAGCAGAAAAACGCTGAGAGTTCAAGCTCAGCCTGATGTACACAGTGAATCCCAAGTCAGTCAGGACTACCTAGTGAGGACCCTGGCTTTAAGAAGAAGAGGAGGAGGAGGAAGTGGTAGTAACAGTAATAGTCGGTAGTGGCACACACCAACACTGGGGAAGCAGAGGCAGGTGAGTTCAAGGCCAGCCTGCCTCTACAGAGCAAGTTCCAGAACAGCAAGGCTCTGTTACACAGAGAATCCTTGTCTAAAAAAAAAAAAAAGTATGTGTGGGGATTCTCTGGAAACATTAAAAAGTAGAAAATTGTTAAGAAAAGGCAGCTACTGTGTGTGTATATGTGTCTGAATACACACACATATACACACATACAGAAGTACACACACTATATACACAACAAGCACCCAAAATCTTATGTTTTACCACTGTTGCATAACAATTAATAATAGGTGTAGTGGCATACTTCTGAAATTCCAGCACTTAGGAAGTAAAGGCGGGAGGATCAGAGGTTTCACTTAGCCTTACCCAGCCAAGGTGGCATAAGACTCCATCTCAAAAAATAAACAAGTAAAAATTTAAAATTGTGGTAGGAATTTGGGGTAGAAATTTAAGCTAATGATGAAATAAAGTATATTTGACTGTTTCGTTGTTAGAAACATAGAGTCAGGATTCGTTCAGATCCACTGACTTGAAGGTCAGATGTTGGTACTGGGGACTCCCAGTGGTCTAGCTTTTTGCTTATTTAACCTTCACAGCAACCCTTATGGCGTATCTATCACCAGCCTGTTGAAAAGCCAATACAATCTCGGTGAGGTTGAGTGACAGGAACAAAAGCAAGGGCTTGTGTCCAGATCCCACCTTCTTCTCAGTCTTCTCTCGGTCTTCTGCTTCCTGCAGGGCTAAGAAGCCTTTAGGGCAGAGGCAGTCAACAATTAAAGTGTAGTGTGAACCAATGGCAAGTTTCACAATCTAGGGGGAATCTTTGTGACCTGATTGGTTGAACCATAGAAGGCAGCGGTGGAATGTCTCCCAAGGAAAGAAAAGACCTCAGTTCACATTCTTGAGGTTGGTAGTAATCAGTCACTCAATTACCTAGGATACTGTTTAAGGACAATGTATATGAAACAGTTTGTAAGCAGTTAGGATTCCATAAATAACTTAGAACTTTCAAGTCCATTCTTCAAGGAAGTTGTATTATAGCACAAAAAATGTGTGCTCCAAAAGGCTTCGGCTTCCTCTCTGCTGACTAGATGTGTAAGTAGCTCCCGGAGCATTTAAATGTATTGAAGAATAGATGAATGAGTGACACAGTACATATCTCTTTTATGTTTTTGTTTTCTCCTTAGTCTCAGTGTCTCCATTCTCTTAATGGCCATGTCCCTACACCTTCCAAAAGCTGCCACTAGATGGCAGCCATAATTCCTTATGTCCTTTTAGGGGAGGTTGAGACTATCAAGTAAACAAGGTTTCTAGAATCTCAGGGCTTGTATTCAAAACAAAACTAATTAATTAGTCTATCAGCACTCTAGCAACTTTTCTTCTAAGTCTCTGAAAAAAAAATTCGTCTGTCTTTTGGTCAAAACATTTTCAACCAACTTGCAGCTCTTGATGTCTTTGATAAACCTGCTGTTGTAGTTCAGGCAATTTGTTCTTGCTAAGGGTCTAATTATCTAACCACAGAACCCTTAAACCTGATTTCTCTAATTAGAGGTTACTTACAGTTTCACTTCAGTTTGTGGCTGTTTATTTTTGACAGAGAGCAAACCTAACTGACATTGCTTCATGTCTATATTATTTTCATATTCTGACAAAAAGAGAAGGGCCACATCCCTCTACTGTAACTAGAAGTCACTGAGTTTGTAACCGAGCTGCCACACTGCAGCCCACAAGTGGAAGTCAGCCGACAGTCCACTATCTAGGATTGATCTTATTTTTAGATCATTAAGATAATTTGGAGGAGGTAGTGTATTTACACATGTATATGCATATGAAGGCAAGAGGTCAGGGTTAGGTATGTGTTTTTAATTACTCTCTACCTTGTTCTATTTTATTACATTTATTTATTTTGTGTATAAGGCGAATGTGTGCACATGCTAGCCACAGAGAGTCTTTGGAGGTCAGAGGAAAACTTATGAGAGCTGATTCAATCTACTGTGTGGGTACTGGTTATCGAACAGGCCATCAGGCTTGGCAACAAGTGTCTTCACCCTCTGAAACCTCTCTCCAGCCTTCTACCTTATTTTTTGAGACAAGGTTGCTCTTGGAACCTGGAACATGCTAATTTACCCAACAAGCTTTAGGGATCCTCCTGTCTCTGCCTCCCAGACTTGGCAGGTGTGCACCACCACTCATGGCTGCTTACATGGATTCAGCAGCTATTGTGTCAACTGAGCCATCTCGACAGCCCTTAATGATAAGCCACAGTTTGTCTTTAGATTAATTAAATTCAAAAAATTAAATGTTATTAAATTATTTATAAAATAAAGATAAGTTTTAATAAAAAGTATAATAAGTCATGCCTGTAATCCAGGCACTGTGGAGCCTAAGTCAGGAGGATTGCTCAGTGACTGAAACTATTCTTGGTGAGGTAGGCTATCATGAGGCATGCAGACATGCAGAAGTCAGGCTGATGTTGGGTATCTTCCTCAGCTGTTCTTCACTCTGTTTATTGAGGCAAGGTCTCTTGCTGAACCGGAAACTTTTCAATTCTGGTTGCTTAGCTTGCTAGCTTATTCCAGGGATCCACTGACTTCATCTTCCAAACACTGGGATTACAGGTGAACCATCATATACCCTCTTGGGTTTTTTGTGTGTTGTTGGGGTTGTTTTTTTTTTTTTTTTTTTTTTTTTTGAGTTCTGGGGTTTTAACTCTAATCCTCATGCTTACATGGCAAGTATTTTTTGTAGCCAGCCATCGCCCTATCCCTATAATCTTCCTAAGCCTCTGATCGTATAGTCTTTACCTGTCAAGTACTGGGATTGTAGGCATGGACCACTGTACCTAGTTTGTGTAGTTCTGGGAATCAGCCTAGTGCATCATCCATCCTAGGCAAGCACTCAGCAACACCCCCTCCCCTTTCTCTCTCTCTTAGACCAGGTTTTAATTGAACCTGGAGCTCATTGAAGCCCAGCTAGACCAGTAAACTCCAGGGTCTGCCTGTCTTTTTGTCCATCCCTAGCACTGAGGTTACAGAAATGCTGTCTGTCATGCTCAGCTTTTACAGGAGGGCTGGGAATCTAAGTTCCTCATGCTTGCAGAGCAAGCACTTTCCCCAGTTCTCTCTTCTTCCTCTTCCTCCTTTTCTCCTCTTCCTCCTCTTTTTAAAATTGTATTAAAAACCCATAAAATTGGGCTAGGGAGATACCTGAGTGGTTAAGAGAACTGGTTGGTCTTCCAGAGGACCTGAGCTTAATTCCCAGCACATGCATGGAGCCTCATGACTGTCTCTCTCAGGGGATCCAAAGCCTTCGGTTGGTCTCTATGAGTACTCCACACCCATGGTGCACAGGCATACATATAAGCAAACACCATTCACAGAAAATAAGATAAAAAAACACACAAACACACAAAACACACAAAAGTTATCATCTTAACAAATTTGAAGTCTATACATCATAAGTAAGTAATATTTTCATACCATAAAATTTGCTCATTGTGGCAAGTTACATCACTTTTACTAAATCTGTAGCATTTGTAACCATCACTACCATCTGGCTTTAGATATTTCCATCATCCAAAGAAGTTTCTATTGTTTATTATAAATTGGAGCTTATAGCTCCAGCCCTGTCTTAGTTACTTTTCTATTGCTGCAAAGAGATACCATAATCAAGGAAGCTTACAGAAGAAATCGCTTACTAGAGTTTGCAACTCATGAGGATTAGATTCATACCATCATGGCAGACAGCGGACAAAGAAGGCATAGGGCTGGAGCAGTAGCTGAGAGCTCACACCTCATATACAAGCACACAGCAGAGAGAGGCAACAGCTAGCTGGGCTTTGAAACCTCAGAGCCCACCCTAAGTAGCACACCTCCTCCAGGAAGGTCACATCTCTTACTCCTTCCTGAACAGCTCCACCCGCTGGGAACCAAGCATTCAAACACAGGAGCCTATGGAGCTGTTCTCATGCAAACTACCACAAGCCCCAAGACAACTACCAGTCTGCAGAGGTCCTCTTACCCACTAAGGATACATCTAAGTCCTCAGTGGGTGTCAGAAACTGCAGATTGTACTGAAGCACTTATATGTATGTGTGCCTGTGCATGCGTGTGTGTGTGTGTGTGTGTGTGTGTGAATATACATTTAACATGTATATTTGTATGTATACTTAAGGACTGGGGAGATAGCTCGATGGATAAAGCACTTATTGGATTCTCAGAACTCAAATAAAAACCTTCAGACAGTAGCAGAAGTGTCTATCTATAGTCTCAGCATACTCTAACCAAGAGACAGATGGAGACATGGCTGGAAGATTGTGGGCCAGCCAGCTTAATACATGCTGTGGTGACCATGCTTACACACATGCTAAAAACACCTATATTTAAAACCGTTCTTTTTAGGTGGGAGAAATATGGGGAAAGGGAGGAGAATAGGGTGTGTGTGGGAGGAGGCATGTTCAACATACAATATATACCTATAAGACAAAGAAATTGAAGATTCCTTTTTTTTTTAGTATTTTATCAGTTGCAGGCAGAGGACATCTGCACAGAGTTGCTCCTCTACCTTCACAGCTACTTCATTTCTGGAAATAAAATTTGAGTTGTCAAGTTTATAACAGCTTAACCTCTTCAACCTGGAAAAATGTTTTATTAAAAATTTAAAATATATTAAAAGAACTATTCTTTTTGGGTATTGTTTGGCTTGCCTGTCAGAAACCTGAAAACCTGAGTCTTCTTGAAAGGATTGCCCTTGAAAACCTTAGCGTCCAATTATCCTCTTAGTAAAGTTCCTAGGAACCTTCGCTACTTGCAAACCAGATAAGACTACAAACTGGTGTGAATAAGAAGTAAAAGAAAGCATGGTAAACTCCCTCGAAGAGTTTTAGTTGTCAAATATAAAATATGTATAACTATTACCTTTATTTTTTTAATAGTAGGAATAGGTTAAAAATGGAAAATATTACAATTAGATTTTTTTTTCTTTTTTGGAAAAAAAAAAACCTGGAAAGTAACTTGCAGAAAACTTAAGGAGAAAGCAAATCAAACTTCTATGAACTGGAAAGAAACAACAACAAACCAACTAAAAACCTCAGTGAGAAAAAATAAGTATCAGACTAGATGTCTAATCTGGTCAGGAAGAAAATTACCAAACTGACAGATAAATCTGGAATATTAGAATATAGAATGCTGAGAGAGAGAGATGAAGACAAAGATGAAATTCTGGCATCCAGGTTAAAGAAAGTCAGTTGAGAATTAGCCTTCCAGAAGCACAAAATAAAGATAGCAGCAGAACAATGGCAAGTCTCAGCACACTCCTGTTGTTTTCAAAGACAGGCTGGGGCATACTGAAGAGTTCCCCTGGAGGTCTGTAATTGTAACCCCAGCTTTGAAGAGGCTGAGCAGGATTACTGCGTGGTCAAGGCCATCCTTGACTATGTAGCAATGCCCTCTAAAGAATGTGACTTGAGGTCAGCCTTTAACTATCCTGTATGCACACACGGGCACGCTCACACACGTGTACCCACATATATAGGAACACACACAGTTTTGGGGCTAGGGAGATGCCTCTATCAGTAAATCACTTGGTGTGCAGCGAGTGCAAAGACTTGGGTTTGGTCCCAAGGACCCACATAAAAAAGCCAGGCTTTGTAGCTTGTGCTTATAATCCTAGCATTGGGGAGGTAGAGCCAATCAGATCACTGGGGTTCACTGGCTCCTTGGGAATCCCAGGCCAGTGAGAAGACTAACTTGACTGTAAGCCTCACGTCAGATTTCTAGTTGAGGTAGACAGTGAAGCAAATCCACAGGAAAAGATACTGACAGCACCTCACGTTTACCATCTTTTAAGGAAAACCACATTGTAAACTTCCTCTCTCTGCACACTGCAGTGCCCTTCAGCTCCCTATAAGTGTGTCTATGTAATTTTCCCCCCAATAGAAAAGACAAATGTGGACAGTGAAGACCTTGAGTATAGTGTTGCTGCTAGATGAATTCTCCTCTGGGTCCTGTAGGCAACAACAACACGTATATGTGTGCCTGAACTCTGACCTAACACTTGGCAGGGGGCGGGGGAGCTCTGAACATTTGTTATGTTTTGTGGTGCTAAGAATCAAAAGAACATTTGAACAGATATCAAACTGGCCTTCTTGAAATAAGTTTAAGTCTGAAATCATGTTTTATGTGTCATCCAGCTTTGACCCTTTGGATGTGCAGTTAGCTTTTCCACACTCCTTGTTTTTCTATCAGAAACCACTCGCTCAGCTCTGTAGCAAAAGGCTGCTATGGCATTGATAAGAGAAACAATCATTCCATCCACAAGTCACGTCAGGGAGTTTTTCACCTTAAAACTTTGGAGTTCTCTAACTCATGAACAAGAGACATCTTTCTATTTATTTAGGTTGTCTTTAATTCCTACGGTGTGTTTTAAAGTTTTAAGAATGCAGGTCTTACACTTTGGTTATGTTTATCACGGGTATTTTATTATTTTGGTGCTATTGTAAATGAATTTGTTTTTCTAAATTTTATTTTCAGATTGTTCACTGTTAATATTTGGAAATACAATTGATGTTTTTGTTCATTGATCTTGCATCCTGCAGCTGCACTGAGCTCAGCTCCAACAGTCCTCTGTGTGAGCTCTTGAAGGTTTTCCACATGTGAGATCATGTCATTTCAAGTGGTTTTATTTCTTCATACTCCACATGTCTTATTTCTTTTTCTTATCTAATTGTATGGTGCAGCTGTGTGCGTTTATCTGTCTCTGTTTTTAAGATAGGTTCTCACTGTGTATCCCAGGTTGATCTCAAACTTGATCCTCCTGCCATAGCCTCCTGAGTTCTGGAATTATGGCTGTGGTACTCTGTCTCCTGGGGATGACATGCCTTTATCATCTTGAAATTAGAGCAGATGTGATTACTTCCTGAGACCTCCCACGAGATAAGGCCTCTTACCTTCCTAGGAGAAAGTTGATGACATCAGTGCCTTACCTGAGAGTCCAGGCGCTGACCCCATCACACTTCATATAATCTGGCCCCAGCTGCACAGCAGTTTTGGGGAGTGCTAAAGTATGCTGGGATCAGGGTTTTGGGAATGCAGTTTCCTAAAAGTCACCCATGCTTCTGCAAGTAATTCCGGTAAATCCATGTTCACCTAGACATGTACCTTCCTTTGGTCACCTGTCTAGGGTGACTGTTTTCTGTGCATTTCTCATGGAAAAGTCACACAACACTGCTGTGTAACACTGCACTAGCCACAAGAACGGTTTAGCAGGCATAGTTGGCCAGTTGTGTTGGCACATATGCACAGTGATGCTGATTCCAGGGGTTCAGGTATTCTCGGAAAGTTTTATTTAATCATCATGACTTCTCCCACTCTGGAATTTTTGCCTTCTCAAAGTGTCCTGCCTGATACCCTTCTAGCCCCTGTCTAGACACTTACCTCATTAAAATTCAGTTCAGGTGAGCCTTTTCGCTTCTTGGCATTTTACAGTTTTAGCTGAGATGTTGTTTGAAGTCAGAATGTTAAGTAGAATCATAAAAATATCAGATATAAAAGAGACTTATTCATTATTACATAGATTTATTGTGGTTGCTGAAGTTTAAGGCAGGGTCTCTTGTAGCCTGAGCTGGCCTTTAAACCTCTGTGGAGCCAAGGATGACCATGAGCTCCTTGATCCTTCCTTCTGAATTTGCAAGATTGTAGGTGTGTTCTACCCTGCCTGGCTGAACAGGTATTTCTTGAGCTTCTGCCATGTTACAATCATGGTTTTAAGTATGCAGTGTGAATGAGACAAATACAGAGGTGAAACAAGTCCTAAGGGTCCTGCCCTCACAAGCCAGCAAGATGACTCAGTGGGTAAATGTGCTAGCCTCCAAGACTGGGGACCCAGACTCAATCCCTGGGGCCCACATGGTGGCAGGTGAGAGCAGACTCCAGCAAGTGACAACTCCACCCATCCATGTGCCGTGGTGGATGCTAGTGCACACACACTAAAACCACAAATAAATATGACAAGGTTTACAAATTCTGGAGTGAAAACAGTCCATAAATAAAACAAAACACTAGTTATATGTAATTGTAAATGGTACTAAGTAGTAAAAAAGAAACATCTGGATATTAAGAGAGACTGCAGCAGGAACTTCTCATTTAAATTTCATAGTTAGGAAAGAGTTGTTAGGTTTTTATAGGATACGTTATCCGTCTGAAGCCTTCAATGAAGTAGGAGTGGGTATTACTGAACTAAGAATGGAGTTAGGGCAGATCCTAGAGCCAGCCAGACGCTCCACACAAACCAATTGGCCAAGCCTCAGAGGTTCACTGTCCCACCATATGGTTAGTTCCCAAACTGGAACTAGGACCCAGCCCCACAGTGTTATTTTCCACTCCCCTCTCTCCCCTCTTTCCTTTCTGATGCACTATATCATTCCAGTGGTGTTTGGGGTTGGTCTTTTGTTCCTCTCTCTCTCTCCTCCTTCTCTTTTTCTCTCTCTCTCTCTCTCTCTCTCTCTCTCTCTTTCTCTCTCTCTGTGCGTGTACGTGTGCGTGTGCGTGTGTGTTCTCACCTTCCCCTTGTGGAGGCAAGCTTTCTCACATAGCTGGTGCACTGCACACTAAAGCCTAGCTGAGTAGTTCTCCTGTCTCCACTTCCCATTGTAGGAGTGCTGTGTTGGAGACTGACTGCATCACTGAATCCAGCGTTTCCATGTGGGTTACTGAGATCAAACTCAAGTCATTAGTTGAATGTTACACACTGAGGGATCTCCTTGACCATGCAAATCCATTTTTCAGAGGGTTTTACTTTTCATGCCAGCATTTATATTAACAGTCATGGTAGCTAGCCGATCTATTGGTTTATTATTTAAACAAACAATGGGTGTCTCTGCTAGGTACTTAGGTTCTTAGTCTGGGATTCATTTCAACTTGCTCTATTTTTATTATAAGTTCTCATATACCTTTTATTATTGTTTTGTTTTCATTTTATTTTGTCAGAAATTTCAGCACCTCTATATGAGTAGAGTTAGCATATCAAATATGTAGTGAAAATTGAGGTATTTTGGAGGCCATGGACATACTGTGAGAACTGTTGGTCTGGGCAGAATGACATTATGATGTGAGCCGTGTATGAGAGAATAACATAGTAGGAAATTAGATGAGCATTAATAGTGGTACAAGGTTCTCTGGACACCAACAAACCACTGTTCAAGTAAGACTCAACAAGCCAAGGTGGAGACCAGAGATGAGGACTTAATAACTACTGACCCAGGAGTAAGAAGAGGCTCCTGAGTGACTGTAAGTGTCAGAGACATTTTTATCATGTGGTCCTTCTGTCATGTGTGCTCTCAAAGTCTGCTCAGAGGCTCTCACTGTTTGTCCCTTTGGTGCAGCTGCCCTCTGACGCACTGTCTTGACACATCAAGGAGCTCTTTGTATTAAAGGTGTACACAGATGCTGTCGGCCTGCCTTTACACCTTTGCATTCTCATTAACTTCATCCAGCAGACACATCCCCCAAACAAACAAACAATTTAACCTTGCTTTCGCCCAGTAGCTCTGTAACTGACTCCACAGACACAGGACTGCAGGCTGTAGGCATGAGGAAGGGGAGGTCCTGGGGCAGAGAGGGTACTTTGAGGTCCCTGCTGGGGGAGAGTCCTTGACGGGGTCAACTGGGTCACTGATGTGCATTGAGACTTGGATTCTGATACAGGTGAGTATGCTCATTTTAAAACTTTCACAGCATGCTGCCTGTCCCGGGTCAGCTCTGTATGACTGCCTCAGGGCTTTCTGCTGTAGAGCCACCCTGTGCCTTATGCCTGTTCTTGCCCAGATGTTCTATGGGGCAACTTACCCTGTAGAGCAGATCCTTTGCTACGTGGTGTTTCTGTTTCCTTGGAGACAATAGTTGTGTAATGCCAAAGACATCAGACCTAGAGGGAAAGAAGCAACATCAGCCACAGAGTGCAGAGGACAGAAACTTTTCCTTGCCTGTATATTTCTGCTGCCTGATGGTGGTTGTGTTTAGTTTTGGCAAGATGTTAGAATCCTGGAAGATTAGAGATCTAGCAGTCCACAAAGCTGCTATCAAAGGGCTACCCACTGTATCTTTCCAGTCCAGTAGAATCACTGAATGTTACAGGGTATTTGTGTCTATTTTCAAAAACAAATATTGGTATCGACCAAGTGAACAGGTCAGAAATGACATCATGCACTGTGCTGGGCAGGAGCTTGCAGAAGGGCCATTTATACTTTCTCTTAAATTGTGTGTGTGCATGTGTAGTTGATGTTATTGTTTTGGGGGTCAGGTAGAAGGTATTTTGGCTGGCCTGGGACTCACTATATAGCCCCAGCTGGCCTGGAACTGTTTCTCCTGCCTCTGAGCCACCACACTGGATCACATTTTCTTAAATAGGAATATTGGTATTTCAGTAGATGAGTTGACACTTTTAATCCCAGCACTGGGGAGACCTAGGCAGGCATATCTCCACGAGTTCAAGGACAATCTGGTTTACATAGGAAGTTTCAGGCCAGCCAGGGTTATATAGTGAGACCTTCTCTCAAGGGGGAAATTTTTAATATTTCTATTTCTATACAGTATTAATAAACTTCCTCTTACATTTAATAAAGAAGATATTAACCATGCAAAGGTTTTTAAAGATAAATGGTATGTTTCTATGTATTGGATGATCTTCACTACTTTTTCATCATATTGGGTATGTTGGCCTGTTTATGTAATTCCAGCACTAAGGAGGCTGGAGTAAAATTAATCTCTAAGAGTTTAAGGCCAGCATGGCCTATCAAGTGAGACTCTTGTCTCAAAACCACATACACACAGGAAATACTGTTACATAGTTAATTTGCTAATTGTTTCATTCACAATTTGACCCCTTTCTAGAGCTAGAACAATTTTCAGCAATATTTTGGAAGTCGAATGACCTTTTCTTAGGAGTCACATATCAGATATCCTGCATATCAGATATTTGCATTGTATAACAGTGGCAAAATTAAAGTTATGAATTAGCAATGAAAATATTTTTATTGTTGAAGGTTACCACAACACAAGGAACTGCATGAGAAAGGTTGAGAACTACTAAGTAGAGAAAGACAGATTCCTCTCCATGTCTCTGGATGTAGTGTAATGGTGAACATATAAGAAATAATATGGGCCGGGCGGTGGTGGCGCACGCCTTTAATCCCAGCACTTGAAGGCAGAGGCAGGCAAATATCTGAATTTGAGACCAGTCTGGTATACATAGTGAGGTCCAGGCCAGCTAAGGCTACAAAACAACAACCTGTTTGAACCACCCCTTTCCCCAAATTACTTAATATGGGGCTGGTGAGGAGGCTCAGCAGGTAAAGGCACTTGCCTCCAAAACCAACAAGCTGGGTTTTTAATCCCAGGTACCCACATAATGGAAGGAGAGTCCTCCTGCAAGTTATCATCTGATATCCACGCATGTGCTGTGCTGTGCATGACCCCCCACACATAGTAAGGAAATAAAGGTAGTTAAAAAAAGAATATGCTAAACTTTTCCTTCCTGAAAATACCTCATTAAATAAGATCTATATCACAGATGGTTATGTTGAACTACTAGAAATAGCAATTGAGACATAATTACTCATTGATTGATTAACAGATTAATTGCAGTCTATTTAGATTACAAGTTGATTTGGAAATTACACATATCTCCTATGTGTTATTCATCTTGAATGACTATTAAAATGAACTTCCTGGAAGTCAGAGAAACCTCATCGGTGGTAAATATGCACAACATTTTTGCTACACTATAATGCCACACTGATCTTTTTCCTCAAAGATTAGCTTTATGTGCATTGGTGTTTTACCTGCATGAATGTCTGTGTGAGGCTGTCAGATTCCTTGGAACTAGAGTTAAAACAGTTGTGAACTGCCATGTGGGTGCTGGGACTTGAACCCAGGTCCTCTGGAACACCTGCCAGTGCTCTTAACTGCTGAGCCATCTCTCTAGCCCCAATTATTTTTAACCTTCTGACTTTCAAAAGACTACTTTTGTTTATTGTTGTTATGCTTTGGTTTTAATTTTTTTAAAGATTTTATTTATTCTATATATACATGATGAGTACACTGTCACTGTCTTCAGACACCTGAAGAGGATAGAAGATCCTGTTATGGATGGTTGTGAGCCACCATGTGGTTGCTGGGATTTGAACTCAGGACCTCTGGAAGAGCAGTCAGTGCTCTTAACCTCTGAACCAACTCTCCAACCCCCTGGTTTTAATTTTTTGAGATAAGGTTTTCTAGTATACGCTGTTCTGGAATTTACTGTAACCCAGTCTGGCATCAAATTCACAACCTTCTTCTTACACAACATCTCAAATGCTGAGATTAAAGGTATGAGCCACCATGCCTGGTTTAGTTTAATATTGAACTACTTTGCTTTATCAGGTCATCATAGAACCTATTAGGATAATAGGAGGTAGTTTGTAGCGTATATAGAGATAAAGAGCGAAGTGTGGTCTATTCAAGGGGGATATGAGGAGCCACACTTACCTAACTGTTGCCTACGGGTATAGCACTCTGTGAGAAGATAATGTCTCAATGATAGTCTTCAATAAGATGAACTTTAGGCTCTGCCTGTCTTAATATTTCACCAGGGCAATAGAATTCCCTTTGCCATAATGATAGCTAGTTTTTTTTTTAGATAATATATTATTTCTGCTTGTGAGATTAAAAAATAGGCTTATAACTCTTACCCTCCCTCTCCGCCCCTCTCACCCCATTCCCGTCCCCCTCTCTCTCCACGTTTTCATGGCTAGCCTCTACTCCTCTTCTCTCTCTCTGTCTCTGCTCCCTTCCCTTGCCCTAAATAAACTCTATTCCATACTAATAAAAAAAAGAAGAAGAAGTAAGAAAGAAAAGAAAGAAAGGAAAAAAAGAAATAGGTGTATAAATCTGTGAGGATAATGACTAAGTGGAAAGAAACAAATCTTGGGCTGGGCCTTGGACTGATGACTCAATGGGTTGTTTACTGTGCAAACATAAAGACCTGAGTTTGGATTCCCTTTCACACTAATGGGAACAAACAGACCAGAAAATCTTTAAAAGATGCCCAAGTGCATGACTGGATGCTGGCTGTCTAGGTGGAGAGCTGTGGAGTTGTGAGCGTGATGTCTGAAAATAAAGACTGCTCTGTGAGAGTGGGGAGCAGATTCCATACACAAACTGTGGAAACCAAGGCAGGGCTAAGGGTCTAGGGTTCTGAGGTCCTATAGAAGGGGCAGCCCTGACAGCCAGGGGCTGTCACTCTTCCACCAAGCTTTGGAGTCAGCTTTAAGCTTTTATCTTTCATCTGTCTGCGGCTCCCACGGCAGATACTCTATGTTCCTGTCCTTGGTGGCAGAGCCCCATCTACACAGTCAGAATTGCATCTAAATGAATTCAGAAAGGCAGAGCATGGGGCTAGAGAGATGGCCCAGCAGTTAAGAGTTCCTACTGCTCTTGAAGACCCAGGATTGTCTCCCAGCACTGATTTGTTGGCTCACAGTCCTCTGTAACTTCTGTTCCAGGGGATCCAATGTCTTCTTCTAAACTTTATGGGCACTGCATGCAGGTGGTGCATATACATACATTGTAGCAAACACATTCATATACATAAAACCCAGATCTTAAAATAACAAAAAGCAAGCTGTAACTGGCAATGATGGTCATGTGTTGATTGTTAAATTTTTGTTGGTTTTTAAAGTCAACAATCTGGCAGATAATTGGCTTACTAAATTTACTTATGTTGTTATACTGAGATTAGAAACCTAGATGAGCTTTGAAATTATGATCAAACTTTTAAGTCATTCTAAGTAAATTAGAGATACATTTTTGAAGAAGTAAGTTGAATGGTGCCACACACTAGTAATCCCATCTCTCTGGAGGTTGGGCTGCTGGAATATGGAGTTCCTAGCCAGACTACACTGCGTAGTAAGACCTGATTCAAAAAGAAAAGAGAGCAAAGACTGTGTGTAGATGGGCATTTATAATGCAGTAATGCAGTGTTATAATGATGTCATGGAGAGCTATTCTCTGGGACCATCATTGCTGCTGCTCCTTTGAAAAGGTTCCAAGAACTATGTTTAATTATTAAAAGCAGGAAAAGGGCATTGGATCCCCTGGAGTTGTAATTAGAGGTAGTTGTGAGCTGCCTCATGGCAGTGATGGGAACTGAACTCCAGTCCTTCATAAGAGCAGTAAGTTCTGACTGATAAGTTCTCTTTCCCACCCCACATGACTGGTTTCAATTTAGCCACTAAAAAGAAGTAACAATCAAAGCTAATAGAGGCACCAGACCACCAGGATTGAAGTCAGCAAGCGCCAGGCTGCCTTGGTTCACAGTGCAGGATGTCTCACAGTTTGGCTTTGTAACCTCTAGACTATGATAGCCCCAGCCAGGCATGTGGATCTCTGTGAATTTGAAGCTAGCTTTATCTACTTAGAGTTTCATGACTCCCAGGCTACAAAGAGAGATTCTGTCTCAAAAAAGATAAATACATACATAAATAAAAGCATTACTGCACTGTGTGCCTTCATTCTTAAATGTAAGGTTTAAATATGAATCCTGTACTAAGACTGGTACATGTTCAACACTCAATATGTATTGCTGTTGTTAAAGACACACTGCCCTGCTTGTTGGCTCTCTCTGAGTCACAGATTAGATTAAATACAAGGAAGAACAGCAGACTAGATAAGTAGAGTAGAAGATGCCAGTTTCCAATACAAGGATGGGAAATCCTGTTCCAGCTGCAAATGTATCTACCAAACATAACATTCACCAGGAGTTTCACTGAAGCTACCTTCACACATTCAGTGCACTCTAGTGTGCCATGTTCACAACGTGGTGCTGACTCACAACCAACAACTACTTAATGACTACTATGCTTGACATTTGAAAGATAATGATAAAAATACCAGCAAAGGAAGCGGGGGAGGGCACTGCGTCTGTGTGTGTTCCTGCTGGGCAGTGGTGGCACAAACCTTCTAGCACCCAGGAGGCAGAGGCAGGTAGATCTTTGTGTTTGAGGCTAGCCTGGTCTACAGAGTGAGTTCCAGGACAGCCAAGGCTACACAGAGAAATTCTGTCCCAGGGGAAAAGAAAACAAAAACAAAAATCCTGTATGTAGTTCAGTGATAGAGCACTTGCCTAGTATACCAGGGTCCTGGGTTCCACCCTATTTGGCACATAGGAGGCTGAGTCAGGAGGATTCCAAGGTCATCCTGGGCTATGATATAGCAAGATTCTGTCTCAAAACAAACAAAAGTCAAAAAACCTCTCGGGGTTAGGGGATGACACAGAGGGTAAGAATACCCACTGCACAAGCCTGAGGCCTGAGTTTGAATATAAAAAGCCAGACCCGTGGGGACACATTCTCCTGTAACCCCAGTGTTTTAGTGGGTGAAAACAGGAGGACAATTTCCATGGAGCTACTAGCTGTCAGCCTACCTCTAAGTCCAGTAAGAGACCCTGTTTCAAAGGAATAAGGTAGAGCATAGTAGAGTGGGATATCCAACATTACCTGGTACCTGCATGTGTGCCACTTACACATACATATATACATATACCTCTGCATTTCTTCCTTCTTGACACTTCCCTCACAGAAAGACTGCAAAGATTTTTTTAAAATGTGCTCTTCTGAATAGCAAATTATTTTCTCTCTTCTACCTATATCAACCATCTGCTTCTATCTGTTCATTTAAGGGAGGGGAATCTTATTAGCAAAAAGGAAACTTTATTATTTTTTATGGTATGTGTATGGCTGTTTGGCCTGTGTGTATGTCTGTGTACCATGTGCATGCCTGGTGCCTGCAGATGCCAGAAAGTAGTGTCCGATCCTTAGAAACTGGAGGTACAGACAATTGTCAGCCACCGTGTGGGTGCCGGAAATCAAACCCAGGTCTTCCAAAAGAGCAGCTAGGCCTCTGAACCGCAGAGTCATCTCTCCAGGCTGTGAGAGCCATTTTCTAAGAATGCTTCAGTGCTGTTGCTTTCGTAGTGGCCTGCAGCTCTGGTGACAATTCCATTCTGTGGACCTTCTTGAGACTTGCAAGTGCTAATTTTTCACTGGTCAGTAAAGCCCCATTTTCTCATTGTTACAAAGTAGGAATCTAGAAAGCATGTAGATTTGGGGGCAGAGTATGAGAAGTTTCTAGAATACAATGTAGCTATGAGTGTCTGGCTTTCCACATTAGAGAAGAGGCTTCTCTATCTATGAAAAGGTAATAAGTAGTTGGTTGTGATATCTGCCAAGAGATATGAAGACTTTGGTGGCCTCAGATCAAAGAAAATGCTACAGATCATGACATTTTTGTCACATGTACCCATGTTCAAGAAATCAATTTTTCTCCTGTATTTATTTCCTCTGAGAGTGTCAACAGGAAAATGAATGCAGTGGTTTCTTTAATACTGAAGTAAAGCAGATGACTACATTTAATTCCAAAAGCAACATGAAATGTCATTATTTTGGAAGTGAGTGGAGAGCCCTTAGCGTGTGAACAGCTACCTCTGACTTGGTTCCTTTATAGGAATTATCTCCTTGTTTTAAGCAGAACAATTGATTTTAAAAAGACCCAGAGGTAAAAGTATAAATTTAGGACTAAAAGTAAGCCAATCTTTCCATTCTATTTCACCATTAGTCAACCTAAAACAATTGATTAATTGATTATTACTCAGTGTAGCCATTAGCATTAACAGGCTTGAAGGGTTAGGTGTTTGTATGGATACAGGGAGTCAGATGGACAGCTTAGAATTAGAATTTAGCTTGGCAAGGTACATTTCTGTTAACAAGCAGAGTCAAGCCAAGCACTGTGGTTCAGGCCTTCTATCACAGCACTTCAAAGGGGGAAGCAGGGGGCTAACTTGGACTATCTGCTGAGTCCCTGCCTTCAAAATAAAAAGTCCTGAGACCTGACTCTGCCCCAAGTCTGATTCAATTCATGTTCCAGTTTAGATTTCCTCCTTTAAATGGGAAATTATTTTTTTAAAGGTTCCCTACTGAGAAATGAAATTAGCTTGAGGAGAGAGTGGAGGTGCATGGGTAAATGGAGAGAGAAGTCTTTCTTTTCCTCTGGACCCTCTGGAACTCCCTGAACTAATTCCCCAGAGCCTTTGCATGAATGTACTGTGCAACCTGCAAAACTGGCAGTCCACAGGCAGCACTGACGTAGCTTCTTCAAACCATTCTGTGTAAGTCACTCTCAGCAGCACAGAGGACCCAGCAGCTAAATGAGTGTTTCTTCCTGGAGCTTGGACAACTTACCAGTGGTTACACCACTCCTGACAATGGCACCTCTCTCCCCAACAGCCATTAAGTCATATCTTGAAAAGGAGTCTAATGGGTAGGAGCAAGTGTGTGCGCGCACACACACACACACACACACACAATTTTTAAAGGAGGAGTAAAACCAGATTAATGAAAACCAGGAGGTACAAGCTGGGCTTGGTGATATATGCCAGCCACTCGGGCTGCTGAGGTGGAAGGATTTCCATTTTAAGGTCAATCTGAGCTCCATAATGAGACTGGTACATCAAACAAGCAAACAGAAAGTCAGGGTAGGATTATAGCTTATCGGTAAACTACTTGCCTAGGATGTACAAGGCACTGGGTTCAGTTCCCAATGTACCACCACCATCAAAAGAATAGGTACAATAGGCAAGTTAATAATTTATATTCTTTTATACTAAACTATAAAGCAGGAGCAAAAAAGTTCCATCTCAAAATAGGCTTTTGTGTGTGTGTGTGTGTGTGTGTGTGTGTGTGTGTGTGTGTGTGTGTTGGGGGTGGGGGTATACTCCACTCACTATTGGCCCAGTCTGGCCTGAATCTCAGCTTTCTGAGTCCTGGAATTCCAGGATATGCCAATACACCTTAGAGTAATGTCTTAATAATCTGTTGCTTCCTACTATCCCACAGTTCTGTAGCGCTGTGGCCTTGTGAGTGAGAACCCCTTCTTGTTGAATTTATTCATCTTGAAAACTCTGTATCTGAGCCCACCGCTATCCTGCCCTAAACACATCAGGAACTGTAGCTGGTGCTTTGCTCACATTCTTCCCTTGCCTCCTCCAGTCCTGGTAATTACTAATGTAATGTAAACGTCTTTTCTTTCAGTCCTCCTCGCCCTCTGACCAATATGAATGACACCGTGGTTAGCCACATGTCCTCTGGAGTGCCCACTCCCACCAAGAGGTAGGTATGTCTTATACCTCAAAGCTGAGGACAGACTTCTGCCAACTATGTGATTGTGCTCTCAGAAACAAGACTTGGTCCAAGCGCTCCGCTGGACAGGAAGGCTGACACTCTTAATCCCGCTGATGGTCTCCTAATATCATTTTCTGTTTTTATTTTCAGTCCCCCTTCTGACTCTAATCCAGCTGTTGACATTCAGCCCTGACTAGTGCCACAAGTGGAAGTACTATTGTGACAAGCAGCAGTGTCAGAGTAGATTAGGCATATTTGAGATCTTTATTAGCATTAAGCACAATTTAATAATCATAAGTTTAAACAATTTTGCATTTGAATTTTTAATATCAAAGATAATTTCTGCTTCTGATCATAGACTGATAATCTTTTATAAAATATTCTAAGTCATTCTGTATATGGTTCATAAGCACTTATGTAGAAAGGCCCAAGACCTTCAGTCTTAGTTATGCAAAGAATTTGCTTTAGGGTTCCTTAAGGAATGAAAATTCTAAACTCCTTTTTCTTTTTTTGTTTAATTTTTCTCTTGTTCACAATTCTCATAGGCAGACTTAAAAGAGCTATATTGAATGGCATACTTTCTATTTGATTTAAGCTGTTCTATGACCAGAGCAATACAGAAACTCCCTCACGGGCACAACCATTAAAGAATTCTTTCAACAGTCATCACTTGAAAAGGAGAAAAAAAAAATCACAGCATTCCAATTCACCCAGCATGACCTCCCATCCATCCTCCCTGGAAGAAACCAGAGCACTCTGTGCCATATGTGATGAGCACTTTGTGTTAATGCAGCTGCAGAAATAGGATCGTCCTAGTAATAGTCTGACTCTGTGTATGATCCTGAAGGCAGGAGTGGTTGCTCCTATTGGCTAAAATCTCTTAGAGTAGCGTTTCCCAAACCTGCAGAAGAGATGAATGCCCTGGGGCACTTGTTAAAAATACACATTTCAGGGACCGTGTCAGACTCAATGAATCAGAATCTCCAAGAACAGGATAGGGAGAGGCTGTGTGTTTAACAAGTTCTCCGGGTGATTTTTGTCATCAAACCAGTTTGGGGAATAACCTTAGCAGGAAGCAGAGGAGCTGGCTGCCAGGCTCCCTTAGAAAGAGGACATAGAGACTGAATAAATCAGTGACCTGGTGAGACAGCTCTTGTCTTTGTGGAGACCCAGGACCTGGACCAGGTAAGACACTGCCTGCTGCCTCCTGAGGGCACATCTAGCAGGGAGCAGCCATTCGCTGGAAGCAGAGCCAAGTATGAAGGGCGAGGCACCTGAGTTTGGATCTGGCTCTCACCTGACTTAGACATGTTTCTTTAATCTATGGGGCTGATGATGACATCCACTTTGTGAGGCTTACACGAGGACTTAATAAACTGCCTATATTATTTTAGAGGCAACTGGAGTAAGAGACTCAGTGAGAAAGACAGAATGGGTTACAAATTATGTCCCCAAGGACCCAGAATAGCCACCTGCCCTATCCTCAAATATATATATTAAAGGCCATAACATTTAAATCCTATAATCTCCACTGAGAGTATTCTTACTTCAAAACTAGAAGACAGGGCAGGTTATTGAAAGAATTGAGCTTGGAAATGTCTGTTAGCTTTAGTAACTTCACGTACTGAGCTTCATCTGGTTAACTTCACCTGGTTAGCTTCATCTGAGTTCTCATAGTTTACTAGCTTTGCTCCTCTGCATCACCAGAGTACCTGAGAGCTCAAAAGTCAGGGGGTACTAGGGTAAGATGCTAGGCTTTCAGTGATCCCAGGTGATGCAGGAGGTGATCCTAGCTGCAGGAGGCCATCAGACAGAGAGTGTCTTTCTGACAGTGTTTTATTGCCTGGGAAGATCAACAGAAGGGTCTCTGTACCTACATCAACCACAGACATTTTCACAGACAAACCATAGGCTTGCTGTATTTTACCCAAGACCCAGCTACCAAGGTCAGTCTTAAAATTATGACTGCCATTTTTTAGAGCTGGATCAGACAGTAGAATATATTCCAGATTAAGACTTTATTATTATAAAGTCAGCATGTCAGCTGGCATCTTGGTCTGTGTGAAATTAGTCCTAGAGCAGACATTACAATGTATCCATGGCAACTAACAGGGCTATGCAGCTTGGAGAAGCACAGCTCAAGAGAAGCTGACATTGTACCCTGGGTACATAGAATCCTAGGGGGTTTTCATGTATGCCCAGCAGGAGGTTGTGAGATGTCACATGGATAGTAATAGTTAGTACATGTGGCTTTTCATGGTTCCAATAACCCAGGAGTCTAATTGCAGATAGTGTGTTTACTTTTGCAAGGCTCAGCAGAAATAACTACACTCCTGCTCTTGAGTTCTTGAGTGTAGTCAGACACATACTTCCAATCTGTGCAATCCAGGTGCGTAATATGTCTTCCCAACATGAAGTCTGGTGGTACTGAGGCAAAAGTCCTGAATGGGACAGTGGTACTCTCTTTTTTTTAAAAAAAAAAAAAAAAAAAGCAGTTTCAGATCTTAGTACAAAGTATAAATCATAGACAAGATCACACAAGAAATGTGTGATGTGGTTAAAAAAAAATGGGAGAGCATTTTAAGCAATTTGGTTTCCAACTTTTTTTTTCCATCAATTTACTTTTTTTGAGGTAAAGTTTCATGTATTCCAGCTGGCCTTGGTCTACCTCTTGAGTGCCTTCACTACACTACCTGCTTTGTGGTTCTGGAGAGCAAAGCCAGAGCCTCATGCATGCCAGGCAGGTACACTTCCAACTGAGCTACAGCCTGATCTACCTTTTGTAGTAGGCAATGCATATATGAATGGGTTTGACTAGAGTTGTCAAAAATAGTACTATATTAGCCAAAATAAAAGATACAGGTGACTTTTGAAATGGAAAAGATTCTGACTGTTTTGTGAGAGGCTAGAAATTATATTCCTGGAAGTTTATTCTCAGTGGATTTGCTCTTTGTAATGTCCTCAAATAGGGCAGCTGGAGAGCTCAGTGGTTAATCATGCCTACTACAAAATCATGAAGACCAGAGCTTGGATCCCAGCATCCTCTTAGGCGTCTGGTGCCCTGCACACATCTACCTGTAGCTTGAACATTGCGAGGTGGAGATGTAAGGACCAGTGGGGCTTGCTAGCTTCTAGGCTAGCTCAGAAAACTAAACTCCAGGTTCAGGGAAGAGACCATGCCTCAAAGGTCAAGAATGATAGAGAACTCTGGGTACAGCCTGGCCTCTGCTAAAGAGCACGCATGCACATGGATACACACACATGCATGTGAGCTTGTATACACACTTGCTCTTTTTTTTAAAAAAAAAGAGATTTATTTATTTTGCGTGTATAAGTATTTTTCCTATATGCATATATATGTGCACCACGTGCATGCCTGGTGCCACAGATACTACAAAACTGTAGTTACAGTGTAAGCTGCCTTGTAGGTGCTGGGAATTGTACCCAGGTCCTCCAGAGGAGTAGCCAGCACTCCTAACCACTGATCAATTTCTCCAGCTTCACACACTTATTCTTAAATGCACACAAGACACATGTACACTTAGATACACACCGACACACAATAGATCAACTTTCTTTTTAAATTTCTGGATATTTCTACAGCTAAAAAGAAATTTTGTCTTTGCCTTAAACTAAATAGCTTCTTTCATTTTCTTTGTATTCATTAGAATAATAAATTTAAACAATTTTAAAACAGGTTGAAAAACTTTGAAAACTTAAAAAAAAAATCAGAAAGAAGTTTATTCTCCTCTTCACTGGGCATTCTGCTCCCTGGCCTGCTTTTCCCTCAAGGCTCAGCATGTGGACTGAGCTGGTGCACAGCTCTTCCCTGTTCTAATCACCTTATATCCACATAGATGTGGGAAGTGAAGTTAGTATTTTATTTCAAATGTCTTTACAATTTTAGCTTTAATTATTTGTGAATATTTCAGTGCTTATGGTTCTATGGAAATTTCATGTGACAACAAAAAATACCTGAAACTTTTTGTTTTGTATATTTGGTTGATATGAATTACAGCTTCTTATATATTTCAAGGGTTTTATTGCTTGTTGTTTTGTTTTGTGTTATTGAAACAGGTCCTTGCTGGCCTAGACTGCACTGTAGTCCAGGTTAGCCTCCAAGCTCGACATCTCCTGCCTCTGCCTCCCAATTGCTGAGATCACAGGCGTCGAAGCACAACAGTCAGCAGATTTCAGGCGTTCAACCCTAACTGTAATGGGTACAAACTTCCAAAGCCCAGGCAGAGGGAGAGAGGGAGCACTGGACGCACGCTGACCTCAGCACAGGACACCACCTATCACTTACCCCACCTCTCATCAGCTGTCAACACTTTTCTTCTTACTGCCGGCAGATAGACACACATACGCCATTGAAGCAGATAGTCCTGTGCACACCAGAGCCACGGCCCTCCAGGGGCCATGCTTTTCTACCCTGTGATTGTGAAACATCCAAGGAGGGATTGTTGGGGCCTACACGTGTCACTGCCCATCAAGGGTCAAGGCCTTGATATCTGCATCATCAAAGCAAGGATAGGAGCATTTCTTTAAAAATAATAAGACCATATTGACAAGAAAGGTCAAGGTCCAGGACAGAAAATCGATAAAAGTTGCTATTCCATGCATAGCTATGTTCATGTGTGTACACATGTACACACACACACACACACACACACACACACACACACCCCTTCCAAGACTTGTTTCTGCTCCCAGGCTCTTTGTCCCGTAGGGCAACTCTGTGCAACTATAGGTGCCCTCACACCTTTGCTTCCTGGACCCTTTCTGCCTCCTGTGGAAAGTGCCAGGGTGAGGCTATTCAGGGTGAATCCATTGGTCACATCAAGTCTGAGTGTCTCTTGGTGACCCTTCAATCCTTTAACTCGAGTACCAAATAATATACTTTTTTTCTCTCTAAACTATGCATTTTAAGTTTTTTCTCCAAATGATCTGCAATTAGACTTAGTGTGGTTCTATACTACACACCTGTTATCCCAGCACGCTGGAGGCAGAGGCAGAGGAGGCAGAGGAGGCAGAGGAGGCAGGGGGCAGAGGGCTGGTAGTTCAAGGCCAGTCTTTACATGAAACCCAGTCTCAAAAAAACAAAACCAAAAACCTCAAAAATGCTTTTAATCCCAGCACTTAGGAGCCAAAGGCAGGCAGATCTCTGTGAATTTGAGGCCAGCCTGGTCTACAGAGTGAGTTCCAGGACAGCCAGGGCTACACAGAGAAACCCTGTCTTTAAAAAAAAAAAAAAAGAAAAAGAAAGGAAGGAAGGAAGGAAGGAAGGAAGGAAGGAAGGAAG
>NW_021604743.1:606560-609028 GCF_004785775.1 Grammomys surdaster | reverse complement strand
AGAAGAAACTGCAGGGCCCTCAGTGTTGGCAGGTGCCCAAAGCCATCCTGGGCAGTTCGCCAGTTTTCAGCCTCTTCTGGGTTGGAATTAGATTCCATTTCCGTTTAAGATTTAAGGTGGACTTTTTACCAATTCTACTACACACTGGTACAAACAGACAATTTTAATATTTTCAGACAGATACTTGCAACCATGAATTTGAAAACTTGCAGCTGACAGCATAGAAACAGGTCCTTCCTCTGGTTGTGCTGATGCCAACGTCACGTCTGAACAGGTTGTGGCCTCTCAGTGTGGAAGAAACTGGTGTGGACTACTTACTACTTATTGTTAAATCCAAGCTGAGAGGCTCTGGGATGGTGGGTGTGGATGGCAGGCTCTGGAGATGTCGTTTATTGGTCAGCTGAGGAAGAGGAAAGATAATGTTCTGGGTTCCTTCTTGGCTTTCATTAAGGTAATTTTGGTCAAACACAGGAGAGAAACTTGGACAAGAAGCCTGCAATCTTATGCTGAGTTAGAGGTGCTTGTGGGACACCCTAGAGTTCTTAATACCTAATTCTTCAATCTACCAGCAAAGGGCATGCAAATACTTAGAGCTAACAAAAGACCCGTGGATGCTGTACACACTTTCTCCTTGCTCCTCCCCTCCTCACCAGGCATTTTGTCTCTGCTTTCTCTAATACAAGTGTGGTCTCTCCTTCCTACCCTCCCTTTCTCCCTCCCTCCCTCCTTACCTCCCCATCCAACTCTGATTTCTTTTTTATTCATTGGTTGGTTTGGTTTTTTGAGATAGTCTCATGTAGCCCAAGCTGGCCTCAAACTACATAGCAAAGGATGGTTTGAACTTTTGTTCTTCCTGCCTCCACCACCCAAGTGCTGAGATTGTAGTTATGCAGCCCCATGCCTAGTCTATGCAATGCTAGGGTATGAAGTGGGACTTCTTATACATTATGTGAGTGCTCTACAGACTGCTACATTCCCAGCCCCCTATCCCCTCACATACACTTTCCCACAATTTCCATATGCTCTGTAGCCCCTTTATTGACTTGTCTCTTGTCTCTTCCTAAGAAACTGCCTCTGGGCTGCTACTCTCGGGTGCCTGTGCTGGGACTCAGCCTTGCACACCAAGGGAAGGTCCTGTAGAGGTGCTGAGTCTCTCTTATCCAGCTTAGACGTACTGTGCTTGCCCAGGGATGTGGCCCTGTCTAAATAGCCAGCTATTAAAACATTCCAGTTTGCTTTATCTAGTGAAGCATATTCTGAGTCAGTCAGTGCTGTGGCCCCATTTATCTTTTCAGGGAGCTTCTGTCCCACCTCAACTCCAAGTTAGTCATTTCTTTGCAATCAGAGATTTTTTTTTTTCTGAAATTCAAGTCTGATGGTGTTTCCATCCTAAAAAGAACCTTGCAGTGGCAGGTTTTCCCTGGTTTGTGATAACATCATTCCCATGCTAGCCATCCTTCCATCTTTATGCTCACTGTACAGCAGTCACCAGTCACTCGTTGGCCACTCGTTGGCTCTTCACAACTTAGAATGTGGTTAATATGACATGGGAGATGACTTTTATTTCATTTTAATTAATTAGCATTTAAAAACAGCTACATATGGCTGGTGCATGATGAAAAGAACGATTTATTTTTATTTTTTTGCTTTGTTGTGATTTTCATTTGTGAAAGTGTTTGCTGTGGTCAGTGTGAGGTAGAAGTCACGTAGTGACTGGGATAATAGCACCTCATCGCTTCATCAGTGAAGGTGGGTGATGCTGACCGGGCTCTGAGAAGTCTCCTCTGTAGCCTGGCCGATGCAGAGGATCTGACCAGCCATTTGGCCCGTTTGTCTTTCTCCTCAGGTTCTCCTTGGACATCTTTTTCCTCATTGCCTTATATTGTAGTAAGGGCCCAGAGGCAATGAATCAAAAAGCATCTTTCTCTAACTCCTTTTGCCTTTGTGAATGTTGGGTCCTTTAAGAAAAATCAGGGTTGGGGAGGTGCGTCCATGAGAACCTACGTTAGGACCCCAGCAGCCTGGTTAAAGATCCACATGTGGTTGTGTATGTGCCTGTAACTCCAGCATTGTTGGGGGCTCCGCTGGGTACAGGAACATCACTAGGCTTGCTGGCTATCAAGCTAAGGAGACTCTGTCTCAAAGGAATAAGGCACAGAATAGTAGAACAGGAGACCAGACATCTTCCTCTGGCCTCCACACACACATATGCACATGTATCTAACACACTGCCGCTGCACAAAATAAAAGTAAATTGAGAGAGAGGGGGGGGGAATATCCAGACAAGGACATTCTGCCAGCCCGTCTCCCCCCATTGGTGACAGGAAGAACGTTTGATTTGTCCACAGGTCTGTTTGCGGTGTCATGAATGAGACCTATAGACATTTTTCTTTCACTGGAGTCTCAGTGTTTGAGATGGTGGTGTTGGCCACACACTGATGAGTTTTGCCATAGAGGGATCTACCTAG
>NW_021604743.1:577165-606550 GCF_004785775.1 Grammomys surdaster | reverse complement strand
AAGGGTGATCCGCAGAGGGATCTACCTAGGCCAAGGGTGATCCGCAGCAACTCCCTTCTACCAGATCTACACCGCTGCTCTGTGTGTGTCCCCATGCTGTCCCATTTCCAGAAAGGCTTTCCATTGAGGTCACTGGGTATTCGGAATATTTGGTATGAGTTTTTTGTTTGTTAGTTTGTTTCATTTTATTTTGGATTCTTAAAGTTTATTTTACATATAGGAGTGTTTTCCTGCATGTGTGTAAACCACATGCATGCCTGTCATCTACAGAGGCCAGAAGACGGTGTCAGGTTCTCTGGAACTGGAGTTACAGACAGCTGTGACATCATATGGGTACTAGGAACTGAACCTGGGTCCTCTGCAAAAGCAACAGGTGCTCTTAGCTGCTGAGTTGCTCGCCTGCCCCTGGGTTTTTGTTTTTTAATTATTTTCTCCCAGAATGTCTTCCAGCCACTTTGACAGGGGCCAGATTTCTCCCGCTATATTAAAACAATAACATTTCTCTGAACCCAAGGGCTTTCCAGAGCCAGAGAATGGTCTTCTGGTTTGCTGTTGGGATCACCTGGTTTTCCCTGCTGATAGTGAGGACACTGGGAAGCTCTCAAGCTTATTAGTACTACAGATACAGCTGCTGCCGTGTCTTCCCTGAGTGCTTCATACCATTTGACCAAACATGCTTTTTCCTTCCCAGTCTTGTGTTTAGAAGATGAAAAAGGAATGCAACTAAAATTCAAGGGAACTGAATTGTTTATTGTACTCTAAATTCTGGTGTAGCTAAGTTTTGATCTCTTTCCACCTTCTCCAGGCTCTAAATTCCTATAGCTCTGTGATCCCGTGTACTGTGTTTCTTCAGGTCTCTTATTTGAGCCTTCTGTTAGTGATTCCACATCTAGTCCCAAACCACATCACTTTCCTGAGTTCCACTCAGGAGCACTGTAGGTGCTTCCCCAGTACCTCAACGCCCTACATGTATATCTGAGCTTACCTTCCCTCCATACCTGTTCCACCTCATCTCGGTGAAGAGAAGAGCAGACCGGCTGGCTCTCTTCTGCTCAGCTCCAGAGAGCAGCCACCATGTCACTGTTGTGATCTTTATTGAGTTATGATTTATATGTAATTAAATTCACCAGTTAAATCTACATACCCGTAACTGCTTCGTTTTGCATTTGACTTTTTAAAAATTATTTATTTGAAGCTGGGAGGCCTTTAATCCCAGCACTCAGGAGGCAGAGGCAGGCAGAGCTCTGAGTTTGAGGCCAGCCTAATCTACATAGTGAGTTGCAGGGCAACCACAGCTATATAGTGAGTCATTCTCTCTTTCTCTCTCTCTCTTTCTCTCTCTCTTCCTGCTTCCTCCCACTGTTTCTCTCCTATATATAGATTATATATGTATTTAAATATATATAATATATAAATATATATTTAAATTTTGTACTGTGTTTTAACATACAGTTTAACAAACCAGTCAGTGTTGCTCTATGCTTCTTTAGTGCCTAATATTGACCCAAATTTGAAAATATTTAAAAAAAAAAAACCTCTTGACCCCTACAGAGAGGCTGGCATAGTGCGGGATCTGTATGTGTGGAGGTACACACCTTTAATCCCAGCTCTCAGGAGGCAGACGCAGGTGGATCCCTACACGTTTGAGGCCAGTCTGGTCTACATATGGAGTTCTAAGACAGCCAAGACTATATAAAGAGATCTTGTCTCAAGCTCCCCAAAACCAGCAATTTGTATTATGTTTTTATGTATTTGGGAGAGGAAGGCATGTGTCTGTTCCCTCCTCTTGTCAGGTGGGTTACAGGGATCAAATTATAGTATTAGGCTTGGCAGCAAGGACCTTCTCCTTCTAAGCCATGTCACCAGGCTGCATTTGACTTGTGATTTAGCTTGTTATTACTGCCTTGGTTCCTGAATGTTGGCTCTCTTATTCTCATTTTGACCTGTGGTTTAGTCACAAAGATCAGGTACTCCAGGGGCTCTTCGTTCTAGCCTTGTGCATTGGCCTTCATTCATTCTGTCTGGCATTGTCTGGTAGGTTTTACCACAGTCCCTTCAAACTTAGCCCAAACTGAAGAGCACCGGAGACTTGTGCAGCAAGTCTGGCAGGGACAACACAAGCTAGCACGTTGTAGCCTGGAATGACCCTGTTAGATTTGGAGCACCTTACCCATTGATCTCGGCTGGAGAGGGTTACCAGGAAATAGAGCATGCTACTTCCAGAGCTTGTCAGCTCTGGATTGTGTCACCATGGAAGAGTGTATCCTCTGCTCTCACCATGATCGCAGTGCATCCCTGGGGACACCTAAATTCATCCAAGGCACTGGGTGCTCTAGCACATATTTGGAGTCAAAATCAGTTTAAACAAAGTAGTCAAACCAGTCAGTGTTGCTCTGTGCTTCCTTAGAGCCTAAAATTGACCCAAATTTGAAAATATAACAAAGACTCCCAAGTCTACAGAGAGGTTGGCATACTGAGTGATCTGTCTCCAGCCTCAGGCTACGTTTCTGCTACCAATCATCTGCAATCTGCACCCTGCAAGTAACAGCCTCATTTTGTAAATAAAGTTTTATTACCATACAACCATGTCCATTTGACTATATACTGTCTATGGCTGCGTCCTCTAAAATGGCAACTGAGCAGTTACAGCAAAAATCCCCTGGGCTCCAAAGCCTGAAATAGTCACTATTTGGCCTTTTGAGAAAAGCAGACATTTTAACTTAATGAATTTAGAATAAGAATGCTAAACTGATAAGCTGCATTTCTAAAGACAAACTGCCCTTATTAAACTCTGGAATATTATAGCCAAGAAATAGTGCTTTGGAGATCAGCCTGTTGTGGCTCATTATTGAGTTCCACACAGGAGATAACGGCCTCTCAATACAGCAGGTTACGGAGGTCTTCACATCTATTCTGTTAGTAGTATGTTCTGATTATTGCAGGGAGGGGACAAAGGTACAAAATTTGAATCTCTAACAGCTTCACTTCAGCACACCTGTGGGCTGAGTGACAGGGAGGTGAGCATGGCTGAGTGTCTGAACTCCCTCAGAGTCAGGGCACAAAGGACACTGGGATCCGAGCAGCTGGTCCTTAGTAATTGGGAGGGCTGCTTCCACTGAGGCAGAGAGTATTCGTGAATAACTGTCCACCGGCAAATTAGAAGTCACTTGCTGCTTTTAGCCTTCGTTGGATGTCAGTCCCCTAAATGTCTAGCACTTTGAATAGAAACGAAGGAGTTGAAAGACATCACTGTCTTAAATTCTGTCATCTAATGTAAAGATCTAAAACTTTCCATCCGTTTCATATTTTAAATTTTTCTGCACAGTATTCATTATTATTATTTGATTATATTGTGAAATTACTACTTTGGGCTGGTGAGATGACCCAGTGAGTAAAAGTGCTTGCTGCCAAGCCTGAGGGCTCGAGTTCCATCCTCAGAGCCCACATAGTGGGAGGAGAGAACCAGTGCCAGAGTGGACCTCTGACCTCCACACTCTCTATGGCACACTTGTGCCTACACATGTGTGTGCATAGATAAAATAAATAAATTTTGAAGATGATTACTCTTCATCTCCTCCAGTAGAATGGAAGCTGGTTTGGTTGCTGTCCATAATTAATTAGGTCTAAAGAAGTAATTGTGATGGAATATGTTGGCACATGTTGTAATCTCAGCATTTAGGATGATTGAAGGTTCAATACCAGCATGGCATGGTGGCGCACACCTTTAATGCTAGCATTGAGAGTGAGAAGCAGGCCGATTTTGAGTTCAAAGCCAGCCTGCTCTACATAGTAAACTCCAGGACAGCCATAGTTATACAGAGAAACCCTGTCTGAGGGAGTGCAAGGGAGTTCGGAACCAGCCTTAGCCATAAATCTAGTTGGAGACCAGCATGAGATGTATGAGACCAAAAGCTCAACAGCAGGGCCATTGAGGTGGCTCAGCAGGTAAAGGCGCAGGCCATCAAGCCTGATACCCACTTTCATCTCTGGGACCCACAAGGTAGAAGGAGAGAGCCAACTCATGCAGGCTGTCATCTGACCTTCCACACATGCCATGTGTGTTCCCACACACATCTACAGACACACTGTATTCATTACTTTGCTGTTACTGTGATCAAATGCCACAGCCAAGGAAACTTATTACAGAAGAATGCTTTGGGGGTTGTTTTCTGTTACTGTTTTTGTTTGTTCGTGTTTTGGCTTATATTCTCAGAGGGTTAGGAATCCATCATGATGGAGGACAGAGCAGCAAGCAGCAGACGTGGTGGCAGGAGAAGTGAGAACACGTGTTTTCAAATGCAGGCAAGGAACGTAGAAAACAAAATGGAAGTGGAGAGAGGCTTTTAATACTGAAGCCTATCTCTGGTGACATATTTTCTTCAGCTGCACCACCTAAACCTCACCAAACATCATCACCAACTGAGGACCAAGTATTCAAATCCCTGAGACCATAGGGGACATGTCTCTTTCAATCCTTTTAAAACGTAGAAATTCAGAACCAAGAAGATAGTGGGTGAAAGCACTTGCTACACAAGCATCTCTGGTAGATAGAATGGTTCGTATTTGTAATCACTTACTGTGCTATCAGGGACAGAAGAGTCCTCTGGAAGCTTGTGGACCAACTACCCCATGTTGGTTAGCTAACAGCTGCCTGTAACTCTAGCTCCAGGAGGTTCAATACCTTCTTTTGGCCTACTGAGGTGCCACACTGACATGCACAAACCTGTACCTACACACACTTATGTATAATTGAAAATAAAAATAAAATATTTTTATAAATGCTAGAAACATCCAGGCATGCTGGCACATGCCTGTAGTTCCAGCGGTAGGTGGATCTCTTGAGTTCTGGACCATCATAGCTACATAGTAAGACCTTAATAAACACACACACACATGCTAAATACAAGAGTAAAGGTGAGTGGGGGGGGCAGGTGACAATGGAGCAATAGGGCCAATAGTATCATCCATAAGTCTATAAGAAAGATCATCTTGAATGTGGGTAAAGAACGAAAAAAAAAAAAAAACATCAAATTCTTGTCTTTTCTCAAAACAAGTAAGAGCAAAAACATAAGCATCTAGCTGTAACCGTAGAGAATACAAAAGCAAACTTAGTGACTACACAGAAAATAACTAGTAACACCCAGAATTCCACAAGATAGCTTGGCTTCTTCACATACAGGAAAGGAGCAGGGAAAGAGAGAACTGTTCTGGATTTAAGATAGAAATGTTGCCATCCGATGGTGACGCACACCTTTTATCCCAGCACTCGAGAGGCAGAGGCAGGAGGATCTCTGTGAGTTCAAGGCCAGCCTGGTCTATAGAGTGAGTTCCAGGACAGCCAAGGCTATACAGAGAAACCCTGTCTAGAAAACAAAAACAACAACAAAAAAAGAAAACATAAAATAAAATAGAAATGTGTCAATCGGACACAACATGAAAGAGGCAATATCAACAAAATGTAGTGGGAATCTACTTTGAATGATCATTTTTACTGAAAAGTATATTTTGTAAGATCTGAACATTTTTTCATTTGGGTTTCAGGTATTAAAACATCATCAGAAATTTTAGATGTAGTAACATTGAGATTCTGTGTCTTCACTATCTCACAGATACAAGGGCACAGGGATTCCCAGGTAAAAAGAATTGCCTGAGAGCTAAATGTGAGGAGATACAGGTACTCAGTCAACTTATGCAGAAAAGGATGACTGAGGAGAAAGGACAAGATAGTCCAGTGGGTAAAACATACGTGCTGCCAAGCCCGACGGCTCAAGTTTGGTACAAGTAACACACTTGGTGGAAGAAGAAACTCTCTGACATCCTCATATGCACCTTTATAAACACACACACACACAAATTGAGCGAATGTTTTTATGAAAAATAAAATTGGGGCTGGAGAGATGGCTCAGTGGTTAAGAAGTCCTGAGTTCAATTCCCAGCAACCACATTGTGGCTTCTAACCATGTATAATGGGATCCGATGCTCTTTTCTGGTGTGTCTGAAAACAGCGACAGTGTACTCACGTATATAAAATAAATAAATCGTTAAAAAAGAAATAAATAACAGTAAAGTTGGGAAAGGGAAGCTGTTCAAACAAGAGTGATTAAGTGGTGAGGTTTGTTCACTAGATGGCTCTGCAATTTTGTCATTTCCAGAGCTAAAAGTTGTTGTTGTTCTTGTTGTTTAAAGCTCGTGTGCTATGGATCTTCCATATATCTATCTGTAAGAGAGAACCTCACTGAGCTGTCTTACTGTTAGATGCAATTTTAATGAGTTCATTCAGGAGCTGGTTCTATGAGAACTTGCATTTCAGTAGGAGTAGAGATACTTACCTGGCAGGTAACCTGTAGTAACACTGGAAATTCTTAAGTGTAGAAAGAAGCCATAAAAGCATACCATTAGGGTGTCACTCAGTAATAAATAGATTGACTGTGCTCAGTTTTTTTCTGCCAGAGGGCTTTTCCTGAAAAGTAATTCTATCTTAGAGCCCACAACCTGGGAAGAACTGGTGAACAGGGTTCTCCCTTCAGGACAAATTTCAGTCAACCAAAGAGAGAAAAGACTCCTGTGTGTCAGTGGGCAGATCTCCATGACCTAACACCATATTTCATTATGCATAGCGGTTTTACCTTTTCTTCATTATGATTTGTTTGTTTTACTTTTAAGTTTGCTGATTTTAATCCATGTTCATTTCTTCTTCTATACTTGTGTTATGCTTGCTGTCTTTGCTTCCATCATTCCCAGGTTACAGTATAGCCAAGACATGCCCAATCTCTTGGCCGATGAGCATGCGTTGATAGCCTCCTATGTGGCTCGTCTGCAGCACTGCACACGGTTAGTTGGTAGAGCAGCAGCACTGGGAGTGCAGCCAAGGCTGCTCTGAGGGAGGGGGTGAGATCTGGTTCCTGGGGTTGCCAGCAGGAGAAGTTCTGCCTGTGTGGTATATTTGAACAGCTGCCAGCTGTGATTGGCAGACTTAATTGCCAAAGCATTGGCTTTCACAAGAGAAGGAGCCTGGCCAAGCCTGGCACTCACCTCAGCATGGAGTTAGTCAGTCTCTGAAAGAAAGGTACCATCCCTGCTGGTTACACCAGAGGAGTCCGTACACCCCTGAGAAGTCTGAAGTTCCAAAGCCGGAACACGCTCAGAGAGGACATGGTTTTTATGTTCTCTTCTTCAGCAGTTGTCATTGAGGAAAATGTACATATGAAAAGGACTGTTTGGGGCCAGAGAGATGAGCAGAGTAACCTGAGTGGTCGAAGGAAAGAACTAGTTCCTGAAAGTTGTCCACTGACCCCCATTGGCATGCCATTGTAGCCTGCCCACACACATGCATGCACACATACCACACATACATAAAAATAAAAGCATATGCCGGGCGGTGGTGGCGCACGCCTTTAATCCCAGCACTTGGGAGGCAGAGGCAGGCGGATTTCTGAGTTCGAGGCCAGCCTGGTCTACAGAGTGAGTTCCAGGACAGCCAGGGCTACACAGAGAAACCCTGTCTCGAAAAACAAAAAAAACAAACAAACAAAAAAAGCATATACAAATGGAAAGGACTGTTTTAACTGCTGCATTTCACAGTGATTCACACTGTTTCCAATAGTCTTACTGGTATGAGTGAGCAACAGCATTAGTTACGGCACTTCCCTCTCCCTAAAGTCTTGGGGGAACAATCAGGTCCTACAGACTCCCGGGTGGGTTTGATGGGCTTCTCCTGTGGGAAGGAGAAAGAGATTGATTATTGCAAACTCTGTCAGAGTCTCCCTGTGCAACAGATGGCATCTGTGTGCTTGTCCCAGCCTCTTGGTCTCTGAGAACACAAGTGTTTATCTCAGGCGGGGTAAGTAACGTTCTGTCAGCAAAGGCAATTGCCTAGGGTCCTAGAAAGCTTCCCATGTAAACCAGCAGCAGAGATTACGCCTCCCATTCAACCCATGAGTTTAATGGGAGGTTTAGTTAGCAAGGACTGGTGACCACTGGTCCAGATCCTCTGTGATCTACAGTCTAAGGACATGAGCCCCATACTGCCTTGAAGGAATCAGAGATTTCTTGGCTGATTCTAAAACTAAGTCAGCTGGGACAGATGAATAACAAACCAGTAATTTGTTGTCGTTGATGTTTTATTCTGCGGCACTAAGGATTGATCTAAGGGCTGCAAACATGCTAGGCAACTACATTGCCACCAAGCAATATCCCTAGTCCTCGTTTACTTTTCCTGTTGAAACAAATCACCCTAGCTGTCCTTGAACTCATTTTGTAGTCCAGGCACACCTTGAACTTACGATCCTCTTGACTTAGCCTCTCATACTCAGGTAAAGGCATCACCATCCCTGTCGCTCTAAAGCTTCTTAGTGGGTATGGTGGCTCATGTCTGTAATCCCAGCACTTAGGAGGCAGAGGAAAAGAGGAAAGGAGGCTTACTGTGAATTCAAGACTAGCGTGGGCTGCAGATTGAGAACTGACAAAAAGAAAAAGCCAGCTCTATTTGTGGAGCTGATCTTTTGTTGGGTACCATTTTATCTGGTACCTTGTCTGCATGAATTCTTACATATTTACAATAATGGGTGAGGCAGCACACAATGGCACTCACTTGTTCTCCATGGCAATCCCTGTTCTGGAGAGACTAGGGCTGGAAAATTGAGAGCTCAGTCTGGGCAATAGAGAAATAACTCATCTCAATAGTAATAGTAATAATAATAATAATAATAATAATAATAATAATAATAAATAATAGACTGGTCCACTCCAAACTATGCCCATGTGTGAAATGAGTGTTTTAACAGAAGAGAAAGGGGGTGTTAAATCTAATACCATGAACTCTTTCCAACTTGAGAGGTTTGCTTGGCCAACCCTGGCGGGGATTCCCATTTCCTTCAGCCAGTGTTAAGTTTACTTTTTCTTAGCCTTCTGATTTTCATGATCCCATCATTTTTTTTTTAAGTCTTCTTTTAGTTGAAGACCTAGCACTATAAAGTACTAGGCTTTTTCTAGGATGTCTTTTGTTAGCCCTTCTTTCAAAAAGACACTGCCCCTTTGCTGATGTGGATGCATAGGGATGCTATGTGCAGCCTCAGTATGTCCTTAAATCCTCTTGTCTCAGAAGCCTGTTAGTCTGTGACTCAGGCCCCTACATCTTACAAGCCTTTCTCCTTGAAGAACAGACAAGAATTAGAGATATCTGATAGACACCTGTTGGATTTTATCTCCTTGACAGTGTCCTGGACAGTCCTAGCCGACTGGATGAGGAACACCGGCTTATAGCCCGATATGCTGCCCGGCTAGCTGCAGAGGCAGGAAACATGGTAAGTGAACCAAGGATCTCAGGAGAGCATCTGAAGGTAGCATTATTGAATATGCATATTACATAGGAGAATAGTAATTATGACCCTCAGGAGAAGGGGTTGCTGGGGAATAGAAAGTAAGGATGTGTGTAGGGAAGAGAGTGGAGGAGCCTTTAATTTTATCTGTAATGTTCTCTTTGAAACACAAATTAAAAAGAGAAAATCAAGCAATTTAGTTCTTTAAAAATATCAATACATTTAGTGTAAACCCCTAACAATCAGTAGATCAAGGGAAAAGGAGAGACAGTACAAATCACCAGTGTCAGGAATGAGAAGGGACATCCCTACAGATATTACAGAAATTGAAAGTATAAGATGAAGTATTATCTTCAATAAAATAAATAACCCAGCCAGGTATGTTAGTGAATGCCTTTAATGCCAACACTCAGGAAGCAGAGTTGAGTAGATAGATCTCTGTGAGGTTGAAGCCAGCCTGGTCTACAAAGCAAATTCCAGGTCAATTAGGGCTACATAGTGCAACCCTGTCTCAAAAAATAAAAAACAAAAAAGGTTAACCCAGATGCAATATGCATCTTTCTTGAAAGACACCAAAAAAAATTGACACATAAGTTAGCCAAAAAAAAAAAAATCAGTTAATGGTTGTTATAGAAATTGAATTCATAATTAATTTCCCACAAAGAAAACTCCATGTCCTGATGGCTTTATTGTTGAATTTGTCAGTCTTAGAGGAGCTAAAAAAAAATATGTGAAAAGGGTAGTACTCCATGATCAGTTTAATTTATCCAAGCAATACAAATCTATGTACTATATTAAATAAATCCGTGTAATTAACAATTTAAAGAAGTTTGTAAAATCATATTAGTAGATACAGAAGAGGCATTTGACAGAGAACAGTGCCATTTGTGAAAAAAATTCCTATGCATTCCAAGAATAAAAACAGGACAGACTTCCTCTCTCTGAGCAATGCTTACACAAAAACTGCTGGATAGTGTGGACATTAAAGACTAAATCTTGCAATCCTCCCTATTTGTCTTCCAAGTCTAATTTTACTGTCTCTGTTTACAGTTACATTAGAAGACCTAGCCAGCAACACCAAGTATAAACACTGAGAAGTAAAATGATCTTTGAAAGTAGCATGGTCTGCTGTAGAACCTGTGCAAACACTACTAGAACATGCAAGTCAGCTTATAGCGTGCTACAAGATGAAAAGCATAGCCGGGCGGTGGTGGTGCACGCCTTTAATCCCAGCACTTGGGAGGCAGAGGCAGGTGGATTTCTGAGTTCGAGGCCAGCCTGGTCTACAGAGTGAGTTCCAGGACAGCCAGGGCTACACAGAGAGACCCTGTCTCGAGAAAAAAAAAAAAAAAAAAAAAAAAGATGAAAAGCATAGAGAGCACAGGGAGCATGCAGCCCAATGCTAACATGCTTGCCTAGCCCTAGACTCAATCTCCAGTACACCAAAAAGAAGACGAATAATAAAAATGAAAGGGATTTAAGACTAGAAGCTATACAACCTTGCTAAGAGACAGGGAGCGCCTGTGTAAATTGAGAGATATGCCATATTATTAACTGAAGACTTGTTCACATAAGGATGTATCTTCAAACTGACTTACAGACAGTACTGGTCAGAGGCCTAACAGATACTTGATTTGGGCTGGGTCGGGGTTGGAACTTGGGAATCTAACTATGCAACCCTAGCTGGCTGTGTCTCACTGTGTAGACTAGTCCAGCCTAGAACTTTGGAGGCTCCTCCTGCCTCCACCTCCCCAGTGCTAGGATTATAGGCATATGCTTCTGTGCCACACTCAACAGGCTTCTGTTTGTTGTTAAACTGGCAAACTCATTTTTAAAATATGTCTAGAAAACTAAAGGACTCGGAGTAACTATAACAGTCTTGAAAAAGAACAGAGTTGGCAAATATCACCCTAGGTAAAACCAAGGCCTACTATAAAGCTCTAGTAATCAAGAAAGTGAGGTTTAGCCACACCCCCTAATCCTAGCACTTTGGAGGCCGAGGCAGGTGAATCTCCGTGAGTTCCAGCAGCCATCTTGGTCTACAGAGTGAGTTCTCTGTCTCAAAAAACCAGCCAGCCAGCCAGCCAAACAAAGAGTGAGGTTTAGTTAAAAGATGGACAGACAAACCAAGGGAACAGGGTAGAGTATACATAAAATAGACTCCCAACAGCAGCACAGAAGCAATTCTGTCAGGGAAGGGAAAAATTTTAAGCTTTATTTTTATTTTATGTATCTGGGTGTGTTTCCTACAGATAACGTCTGTGTACTATTCACTGCTCTAGAGGCGGTGGGACCTGGGAGATGGACCCAGTCAATGAGGAGCACTGAAGTTTTATTTGAAAGCCATCAGTATAAACTGATGTTATCCACATGAGTAGCATGTGTAGTCACAAGGGCAGTTGCATGTCACAGGCAAGCTGAACACACATGTGGCAAAAACATGTTTTCCATAGAGGCATATAAACAAATACTAGTCAGCTGTAATGAATAATCTGAAGTAAACTCACTCCTATCTGCTACACCTGGGAAGGGGCGTGAAAGCCTACTCTAAGAACACTTTTGTGGTTTTGAAGAAGCTGAGTTCTTAAGACTCTTGCTTTGTTGAAGTTTTCTCTCAAGCACTCAGAGTTCTCCACACACAGCTTCATTCTCGGACCATGTTCTGACTGTGGGAGAAGGCCAGAAGAAAGCATCAGATCCTCTGGAACGAGAGTTACAGGGGGTTGTTAGCCACCATGTAGATGTTGGGAACTAGACCTGGATCCTTTTGAAGAGCAGCCAATGCTGTTAACTGCTGAAGCATCTCTTCAGCCCTCACAGTTCTCTTTTATAAGTTACTGATACTAAAATCTCAAGGTGTGTGTGTGACGGGGGGGGGGGGGGGGGGCGGGGGAGCGGGAGAGACTGCTCAGCAGTTAAAAGCACTTCTTGTTCTTGCAGAGGACTGGAGTTCAGTTCCAGCACCCACGTCAGACAGCTCACAACAGCCTGAACTACAGCTCCAGGGTATCCAGTGTCCACTTCTGGCCTTCACAGGCACCTGTAGGCATGTGCACAAATCCATACACAGAAACACATGCACACACACAATCAAAAATCAAATAACTTTTTAATTAAAAGAACAGTGGGGCTGGAGAGATGGCTCAGCGATTAAGAGCACTGATTGCTCTTCCAGAGGTCCTGAGTTCAATTCCCAGCAACCACATGGTGGCTCACAACCATCTGCAATGGGGTCTGATGCTCTCTTCTGGTGTGTCTGAATAGAGCAATGGTGTACTCATATATATAAAATAAATAAATAAATCTTTAAAAAAATTTAAAAGAACAGTAAATGTGTTAATAAAATATCTGAAACAAGTAAAATAAAATTTGTGAGCTGGAAAATATTTGTAAGAAAAATTTCCAAAACTCGAGACAGAGTGGCTTGTGTTGGAACCCCTGCACCTCTGCTGCAAGTTCCAGGTCAGCCTGAGCTATGTCATGAATTTCAGGCCATCCTGGGATGGCTAGCACAGTGCAGAATCCCTAAACAGGAGAACCTGAAGTTCAGGATCAGCTTCACCCACACTGGGAATTTGAAGTTAGTTTGTGCTACATGCAACCCTATCTCAAAAGAGGACAAAAAAGTCTCCAAAACAACGTAAACTTGGAAACTCTGAACAGATGCGTTCAGAGACGGAGTGTAGAGAACAGCCATCTAATTAGAATCTAAGCTCTTCAGAACTGCGATGAAGAACAAATGGTTAAAGTTCTTTCCAGAACTGATATAAGACAAGAATCCTCAGGTCAAAATATCATAATCAGTCCCCAAAAAGAGAAAAATAGCTTTCCTAAAACCATGGGGCACAGCTACCTGGGAGGTTCAAGCAGGACAAAAAAGTCCTTAGCTGTACTCCAGCGTCAAGAAGGAAGGGGTTGGGGGCTGTGGCTCAGTTTTAGAGTGCTGTCGCACTATGTACAGTTGATGGCTTCCATCCCTAGATCCTCAAGAGTGAGAGAGAAAACTATTGTTTACAAAAGATCACCAGTTTCTCCACCACAACAATGGGGTAATTCTTCATAAAGGGTGGGAAAAAAAGCTTTACTGGAAGATAAAGTGAGTACACCCAGTGTTGCTGAGTTTTTGACAAAGCTTGAAATATTCCTTAAAGGGAAAAACAATTGAGTGTCATTACTGCACTGAAAAGAGCTAGTTAAATGTTAAGAGGAAAAGAGAAAACTCCAAGAAGCCTGGAAAGGTCACAGTAGGATGAGTGCTAAGAGCAGTGCTAATGGCTCACACTTACTGAAAGTGCACTGGGTGGAGGTCATTATTCTAAGTGCTTTGCATATCTTAGCTAATTGATTATTCAAAACAGTCCTGTTTCCTGTGGCCAGAGAGATAACCACCCAGTCTTTAAGTAGCCCAGCTGGGATGAGGAATGCCCTTTTTATCTCTCAAGCACTGATAATTTAACTATTGAAGGTTAAGGTTCTGGAGGAAAGAAATGAACAAAAAAAGCAAAGAGTAAAATGAAAGGAAAGATGACCTGGAACCAAAACCATGGACTCTCAGACACTAACCACCGACAAAGAGCCAGTCCTTCCCAAAACTGTGTCAGCTCTTGTAAGAGGAAGTGGCAGAATTTGGAGGCTGGTGCTGGAGAGGAGTGAGGCGGGACAGAAGCAACATGTCAGATGTGACAGTTAGGTCTCCTTCATGGAGAGGTACCTTTGCTTGCCAAGGCTGCTGATGACGATTCTTGATGTGTTGCTTCTCCCCAAAACAATCTAACGTCAGATCATATATGTAACTCAGATATTGCAACTCTGAAGGTTGTGGAATGGAACAGCGCAGAAGAAACAACGGCCTAGGAAAAAATGCAGAGCAATGTGGAAGAGCTGGTTAAATCTTACGCGTGCCCTCGGCCAGTCATAACTGGTTAGGTAATTTCAGAAATTCAGAATCATGAGTCAGTGAGTTGAGATGGGCTGTGACTGAGTTCTAATAAGTATGCTTAATGCTCTGAGATAGCCCCATTGACCTTACAGGGCCCTTTAAAATTCTGTAAACAAGAGGCAAAGCCTTTTCACCCTGAGGTCCTGGTCTCCTTTGCCATGAACCCAGATAAGGATGTTTGCACCTGCTGGTTTCCATTGCCCGATGTTGAATTGTCATGAAAGTGATCACAGCTCAGAAAGGGTCCCTTTCATCTTAGTTTACTTTGCCAAGTATGGCTATCTTCTAAATATCAGGCCTCTCAGCATTCTTCTTCACTCTGCCTAACACAGAGAGCCTGCCTAATCCTCTAATCTCACCCTGAGTCAAGTGCTTTGCATAACGTGGGGGCAGTGCTCCGAGAGCTTATTTATAGGCTGCTAGATAGGCTTCCTATTGATTTTTCTCAGAGACCTTCTTCCACAGAGAGAGACCATTCAATCATTTGTGCCGCAGCGCACACACCCCGCTGAGTGCCTCTCCAGCAGACACCGGCCGCCTCACCCTTGGTGCACAGCAGACCAGGCAGTGCCTCAGGCTGACACTTGAGGACAGGCACTGTGGCTTTCACAGATGTGCCAGGAGGACTCATTTGTTTTCCTAGAGTGCCGAAGTTTCTTTTTTTAAAAGAAGGAAATGGAAAACCCTGCAGTGTGGGCTGAGTCATAACAGTGATGGCAGATTGTTAGTTCTCAAGCCTTAACCAGCACTGGACATGATGTGATGTTTTCTTTTAAGGGTTTCTCATGAAACTAAAACAAAAAAAATTAAAACCCTTTACAGGAAAAGTAAGAGGGAGGGACAGCACTACCATTGTCATTCTGCCTCACGTTTAGACCTTTCTGAGAGGCTGTTTCCACAGCCGCACCCCAATCTTCATAGTCTTGTAGTCATGGTTGCTTGAGGCAGACTATCACGGGAACGTCCTCATGACTTCTCAAACTTTGGTGGTCAACAGTATCTTAGCTGGATTTTGGATACATGTAGTGACTGCAGGCCCCACAAAAATATTTACTGCAAAACCTGGTCACATAATGTGGTCATATATGAAGCAGTTTAAAATGTGCAGGCTTTGCCTCTGACCTACTAAACCAGAATCTCTGGGTTTAGAGCCCATCTGTCTTTACTGAAGGAAAAAACAAAGGAAGTCTTCTGATTTACAGCCAGCCTGGGAAGCACCGTCTTAAACAGTATTATTGGATTCTGGGGAGAGGTTAATAACCCATAGCCTACACTTATCCTCTAGGAGGTTAGATTGTGGGCAGACTGCCCAGGGATACAGATAGTATAGTGGCTCTCAGGGGCATCTCTGTGGACTCCTCCTGTCAGGTTCATAAAGGTCAAAGCCACTGGTCTCTCTTTCAGGAGGCTGCAGAAATGCATACTGGGCTACATCTCACTGACTGTTCACTTTCCTTGGATGTGTGATGTTTACATAGTTCAACTAAAGGGACCTTGTCTCTTATCCTCTATCTGCCAGCTGTGTCTCTGCCTCCCTGGAGGTGGTATAGCTCTGAGACCCTTGAGCCTGAAAGGATGCTAATGTGAGAAGCACCACCTTTCCTAGGACTAGAAGGGCTGCAACAGAAGTAGATCCCACTCTTCATTCCCAAATGGAGTCTTCTTCATTCTCCAGTACTAAGCCTTCCCTCCCCCACTCCACAGGGTTTTGCTATGTAGCCTAGGCTGGAATTGGCTTCTTCTGTAGTCCATTCTGTGTGTGGAGGTGTGTGGAGGGTATCTATGTGTCTGTGTGTGTCTGTGTTTGTTCTTGAGGAAGACATTAGATTTCCTGAGCTTGAGTTATGGGTACAAGCTGCTCATTGTATATGCTGAACTCCAGTTCACCTAGAAGAGCAGCAAGTGCTCTTAACTGCTGAGCCATCTCTCCAACTCCCGCCCTGGATGTTTACCTGGTCTTCAAGGCAACTCTAGTAGATAGATATGATTCCTAGTATGATTTTTGTGAATGAGAAAAGAGGCACATCAAAGTTGAGTCACCTTGCTAAGGTTCCCAGCCAGACTTGAGAGTAAATACAGGTTTGTATGACTTCGTGTTTCAGTGTAGTTGTAGATCGCTTTCCACCTATACAGCATTGGTGTTGTAACGTACATATAACCAGTGTTTTGGTGTTTGGTGCTAAGTAAATTCTGGGGGTTTGTTGTTCTCTTTTTTTGAGACAGTGTCACATGTACCCCAAGCTAGCTTCAAGCTTGATACGGAGCCAAGGATGACCATGAATTCATAATCCTCCTACTTCTACATCCCAAGTACTAGAATTTAAATCGTTTTGCTTTTAAAATTATTTATTTATTTATTTATTTATTTATTTATTTGTGGGAGTTGTAGAGGCCAGAGAAATGCTTGCAAGACTCAGTTTCTTCTTTCACCCTATGGAGCCCAGAGATTGAACTCCTATCATAAGGTTTGGCAGTAGGTACCTTTACCCACTGGGCAGTCTTTGTCAGCCTATACCTTTAGGAAGGAAGAAGGAAGGAAGGAAAGAGGGAGGGAGGGCGGGAAGAAGGAAGGAAAGATAGATTCCAGGGGACCTGTCTCCACCTTCTTATGTGAATGTGATGCACAGATGTTTTACAGTTGTGTGCAAAACACTCTGCACATGAAAAAATAAAGAAGTCTAAAATCATAGAAGACATTCTAAGATGGTGAAGTTCTGTCTATTCCAGCAAGGCAGAGTTCTGATTGATAGAGCATTGCTCCAAACATTCCTGCTGAAATATCTGACAGTGTTTTTTTTTTTTTAAATGTTCACTAGTGTGTGTGAACCAATATACCCTATGCATGAAGGAACCGGTATGTCTTTTTGCCACTGTAGCAGACCATCCAAGTTTCAGAAGTCAAGAGAACGTCAGGGTTCAGGGTTTTGAACTTATTAAATAAATCCAGAGACTTAGCTTTTATTTGGCAGTGACTAAATCTTGATAAATTTTGTTGTTTTTTTTTTCTGAGTCTAAGGTATGCTAATGAAGGGCCTATTAAAGGACAGAGCATGGCCTAAAACTGTATTTAGCTAGTGGGCAAACTGTGGAGAGGAACATAGAAACATAGAGACCAACATAGAAACAGAATTATTGCCGTTTGCCAATTTAAAAGATTTTTCAGGAAATCTGAATACATACACACACACACACACACACACACACACACACACACACACACTACACTACACTTTTCAGGACTTTAACAAAACATTTACAAACTAAAAGGTAGAATTCCCTACCCCAATCCCAAGCCCCAGCTGCAGTAGAGCTGGATGAAATTCAACCTTGAAGTTCGAGAAATTCTGTCTCCCCTGTCATAGCCTGGCGGTCAGCACCTATGGGTGGACATGGTTTCATATTTGAAGAAAAGACTTGTTTTTTTTTTTCCCCCCTCAGGATTCAGACTTCACAAATGGAAAACAGCTCCTTACTGTGAGTTTGATTCATTAAGGCTTAAAACCTTTCAGTTTATATGCGTGTGTGTGTGTCCTAAAAAAAAAATAGAGACATATATGAACATCCTTTAAATAAGGAAAAGGTGATAATTTCAGATACATATACAGACACACACACACACACACACACACACACAGCCTGAAACTCACTGTGTAGTTCACCTAGCTTTGCACTTATGGTAATCATCCTGTCTCAGCCTCTCAAGTATTGAGATTACTGGTTTGAGCCTCTGCACTGGGCTTAATGAAGTTTTGTTTTCTTTTGCTTGGTTTTATTTGTTTTGTTTTAAGGCAGAGATTCTTGAAGGCTGGCTTGAACTCACTGAATAGCTGAGGGTAAACCTGAACTTCTGATCCTCCTGCCTCTACTTCCTAAATGCTAGAATTGTAGGGATTTACCACCACACCCACCTAAGAAACTTCTACTTAAATAGGATGGGACTGTTTGGGAACTCACAGACTTTGATTCTCTTCTGCTCTAGCATATAAGAGTGTGTGCCAGTCTCCTCATTGGTCACCTGAGAAAATCCACTCATCACACACATTGCTTTGCTAAAGCTGTGGGCATAATTTTATGACAATGGAGATGCTAGCTTAAGAGAATATTGAGAGTAGAACATTGGAACAGGACAGTAATGGCCCAGGTGGGTGGTGCACACCTGCAAGTCCCAGGTAGCGGGAGGCTAAGGGAAGAGCCAGAAGTTTAGTCCAGGATATCAAGGCCAACCTGAGCAACATAGCGAGACTGTCCTTCATCTCCCAAAATGTTACAGTAAGTAAAAAATACTTTAAAGTGTTACCGAGGGAAAGACAATTTGGAGATCTTAAATAAAGGTGTCTAGGAACAAGTGGATTTGATGACCCATAAGGAATGCCACTTTGCTGCCATCTGCAGACTGTGGATCCACCCCAAGTGTTCTCTGCTGATCTGGCAATGATCCCTGTTGGGAGCTGAGTGGTACCACACGCCTTTAATCCCAACACTTGAGAGGCAGAGGCAGGGGGATCTCTATGAGCTCAAGGCCAGCCTGGTCTAGTGAGAAAGTTCCAGAAAAGCCAGAGCTACACAGAAAAACCCTGTTTCAATCCCCTACCCCAATAAATAAAATAGAATAATTTTTTTAAAGATGATCCCCTCCTGAGGTTTTGCAGTGGGCCTAGTTCAATATACCAAGTTGCCTCAGTATGCTTCCAGAACACTTAGGCTGACTCTGCACTCAGAAAGTCCAGAGAACAATGTTTTTTACCCAGAGTATGTTATCTTAAGGATGAAAGGGATAGATTTTGTGAAGTCACTGTTATTCAGAAGTTACTATAGAATGGGAGCTTCTCAGGTCCCCGTCCACATGAGTCAGCAGCCCCAGATCTGGCCAGAGTGTCCTCACTTGGAGGCCTTCCAGGGAGAAGGACGGAATAGGGAAAGGTCGTGATCTCGTTAAAGGACTTGGTGTGCAGTAGAAGTTCTCTCATGCATGAGAGGGGGTCCAGCTGATCAAAGGTTGGCTTTAAATATTTAAAGAGATGTTTACTCAAGTATGAAGTATGACAAGCATTTGCAAAACGATACATCAGCATCTGGACAGAAAATATAGCCTATAGGAAGTAATTGGAGCAGAATGCCTAGAACAAATTAGTGTGAGCTTATGGAAATAGCTTATTTTCCTATTGTCTGCTTAAAGTGGTCATTTTTTTTAAAAGTAAGTTGAGATGGGAGCCAGACCATGATCAGAATGTCTCAGCACTGTATGTCCACTCAAGCACGCTTTCATGAGGTCTTCTGCACCCAAGCTGTTTCCTTCCCGCAAGAAGCCTTTTTCAGCTTCCCTTCTCGGGTCTGTGCTGGAATGACTACACAGGAACTTACAAACTCTTGACTACGAAACTCTTCTTCATCACCTTGAGGCCCTTAGGCTGCCTCCCTTCAGCTGTTCCAGCAAGGCCAGCTGCCCCACCCCTGCCCTTTTCTCTGCTGTGTATGCTCTTCCCCAGCCTTCTGGCTTCCTGGGCCTACTCAGAAGCCTCTCACTGGAAGGACTCTCTCAAGTCACAGCCTTCCTCATGCCTGTTACTGTTGATGTGTTTGTTCACTTATTTTTTCATTCTGATCTCCCCTGATGTAATGTCAGCTCCATGAGATGAAGTTTTTTGCCATTCACCAGGGTATCACTAGTTGTTTGAATAGTGTGTCTGACACAGAGGAGCCAGAAAACGAATAAATTGATTTTGTTCTTGAAAGAAATTATCTAAGGTCTCTTCTAGACAATGTTTCCTGTGAACTACCATTCTGTTTCTGTCTTAGCCTCTTCAGAGTCCAGAAAATATTTGAGGAAGATAGACGTGTCTTTGTTTTATATTATTGCTATTGTTATTAAGGAGCCCCATGGTATTAAAGATATCAAATAAGTTAAATGCTAGATGTCTCTGCTGTATAATATAAACTACATACTAGTCCATTGTTCACTTCTATAATACCTAAGGTAAGGTGATGATAAAGAAAAAAAGGCAGCCAGGCAGTGGTGGCGCACGCCTTTAATCCCAGCACTTGGGAGGCAGAGGCAGGCGGATTTCTGAGTTCGAGGCTAGCCTGGTCTACAGAGTGAGTTCCAGGACAGCCAGGGCTACACAGAGAAACCCTGTTCCGAAAAAACCAAAACCAAAAAAAAAAAAAAAAAGAAAAAGAAAAAAAGATTTACTAAGGCTCACTGTTCTGGTAGGTCAGGATCAAGGGCCAGCATCTGGTGATGGTCTTCTTGGGGAAGGCTCCTAACACAGCCCAGAGCATCATATGGCAAAAGACAGAGAACTTTGTGTGTGTGTGTGTGTGTGTGTGTGTCTTATAGAATTCAGTCTTGGGGACCAAGATCAAGTCATGGAGTCTTCATCCTAAAGACATCATTCAATCCTAATTACTTCCCAGAAGTCTGTTCCCCAAACACCATAGTCCCTGTCGTTTCCATCCTTTTTTAATACCTCACAGTGAAGATTGCAGTCTAACACATGAAGCTGTAGGGAACACTCAGAGAAGAATTCTTTGGCTATATTTACTGTTTTCGTTTTTGGAGACAGGGTCTCACCATGTACCTTTGGCTGGCCTGGAACTCACTTTGTAATTTGTAGTTTGGCCAGGAACTTAGAGTCTGCCTCTGCCTCTGCCTCTGCCTCTGCCTCTGCCCTTCTGCCCTTCTGACTCTCTGACTCTCTGACTGACTCTCTGACTCTCTGCCTCCACCTCAAGTGCTGGGATTGAAGGCCTTTGCCACCGCTTATATTTATATTTTGACCAAAGGAAACAAGCCACTGGGCATTGGGGCTGGGTTGGAGGTTCTCCTATGAGTTCAGGCAGGTGGAAAACCCCAGACCCACTCCGTCTGCAGGAACTGTTGCTTCTCCACTTCTGTTTGAGAAACAGTGCTTCTGGGCTTCTCTGCCTCCACTATAGAAGACACTAGGTTTGCAGTCAAACCGAAAAGCATCAAGGGTTATTTAAATGTTCCCAGTGAATGCCACCAAGCTTGCTTGTTCTCCCACAGTTCATGTCCTTCCCACATCTGTAATTTCCCCTGCCCTCACCCTTACAGAGAACTATAACTTTTGATTCCTCTTTTTTTAAAAATTAGAAACCAATTATTCATATCCAGGTTCATTCTCAACCACTTTTGTGAGGCTCAGCTTGAGCTCTTACAAGATTCTAAATACAGCATGGGGCGTTTGCTCAGCTGGCTGCTGGTACACACTTCTAAGGGAAGAAGGAAGTTATCTTTTTGTTGGGTTTTGTTTTGTTTTAAGAAGAAAAATATTAGATGATCTGGTAAAAACCAGATTGGCTGTGCTAGTTTACCTATTTATTTAGAAAACACCATATGAAAAGACTCAGACTTGTTATTGAATCTTCCAACTCTGGGCAGGATATTAGCAGGTTCCTGCTCTTGTTGGTCATGCTTGAGGCAAAGCAGAGAAGGTGCAGAGTGAGCACGGCTGGCGGACAGCCCAGTTGAGAGCTTCCGTTTTAGTTGCTGAGTGAAAGGGAAACAGCACCTCATCATCCCTGTTTCCTTTCTGTGTTCCTTGGCTAACATATGTACTGTTGAGGGGGAGGCGTGGGGAGATCTAGATAGAGTCTCAAACTTATAAAAGAAATTGGAACCGAGGATGAGGTAGTTCAGCCACTTTTGGAAACAGTATAGAGTCTCACATACATGGCTGAGGTTGACCTTGAAATCTTGATCCTCCTGCCTCCACCTGAGAGGATTACAAGTATGTGTCACCACACCTGTTTTTATGTGAGGTTAGGGTATTGGGGTTCAAAGCCAGGGTTTCATGTATGCAGGGTAAGCACTTTCTCAGCTGAGCGACACCGCCAGGCCCCAACCCACTTTCTGCAGTGTGTGAATGGTGTTTCTAAGTGTTTATTGTTTTCTACCATATTCTTGAAGGAGCTAACAAAGGTACACCCACATGGTCTCTCCAAAGTTGACACAAACCATGACTAACCACATTAGAGTGTGTCCAACATTACAGTTCCTAAAGAAAGGAGTGCACAATGAAATACCACCTCACACCCACAAGAATGACTCCTCAGAAAGATGGACACGTGTCGGCAAACATGAAGGAAAGTGGCAGTGTCACACAGTGTTGTGGGAACTAGTTCAACCACTTTGGAAAAAGGTCTCCAAAGGCAGTTACGATGTGGCTCAGCAGTTTTACTCCTAGAAGAATAATCAAGAGGAAGGACATATTTCTACACAAATACTCATAGCATCATTCAAAATAGCCAAAAAGTAGGAATAGCTGAAATGTAAATCATTTGTTAGATAGAAAATGTGATATACTTATATTATGGAATATTATTCATCCATAAAAAAATAATTACTGATTTGTGGTATAATAGTGAAGCCTGAGAACATTTTGTTAGGGTAAAGAAGTCAGATGCAAAGGCTATAGTTTATGTATAATATACAGAATCAATGAAACTACAGAGACGGAAAGAATGGTGGCTCTCAGGGCAGACAGAAATAGATTATCATTGCGGATGGGCATGGGATAAAGGGGAACAGTAAAATTTTGCTGGACATAGACGGTAGTGACGGTTTCACAATCTCATGAACATGCTAAAAATTGCTAAGCTATATAGTTTAAAAGGTCCGGGGCTGGGATTTGGTTTAGTTAGTAAAGCACTTGCCTGGAGCGCACAAAGCACTGGGTTCAGTCCCATCACTGCATAAACCAGGTGTGGTGCCAGACACCTGTAAGGATCTGGGGAGTTAGAGGAAGGAGAGTCCAAGTTCGGAGTCATCCTTAGCCATGTATATTCTAGGCCAGCCCAAGCTCCTGTCTTAAAAGGGGAGGTGTACACTTATGAAATATAAACTCACTTCTATTTTAAAAAAGAAAACCTCACAGTTACAGCCTTTATAGTAAGGATGTTGAAGCAAAAAGGATTTCAACAGGTTTCAGTGAGAATACTGTGAAATTGGGGCTGTGGCCTGTGAGGTTTCTGAGTGGTAATGCTCTCACCACCAAGCCTAATGGCCTGAACCCAAGAGAGACAACTCATCCATGTCCTCTCCTCTCACACCATGGCATACATGCACACACACGCAAAGTAAAACACAGTGTGTACATTGATATAAAGACCTGTAAGTAAAGGCATATTACTGCCTCTGCTGTAGTTACTAAAAGCTGAAAGCAAGGGATACTCCTCAGCAACAAACATTGTGAACGTCCAAAACCTCCTGCTGCACTGAAAGCAGAACTACATACAGAATCATTCTGTGGGTCACGATTCAAGGAAGACAAAGCCAGGTGGAAAGTCCATCAGTGCTCAGTGCTTGCGTAAGCCCACTCGGCATTGGTGGCAGCAACTGAAGACAAACTATGCATCCTAAGGGATTAGTTTATGGTGATGGAAAATGTTTGAAAACTGGATCGTGGTGGGTGGTTTCAAAAATGATTTTTTTTGTTTGTTTGTTTGTTTGTTGGTTGGTTGGTTTTTTGGTTTTGTTTTGTTTTGTTTTGTTTTGTTTTGTTTTGTTTTGAGACAGGGTTTCTCTGTGTAGCCCTGGCTGTCCTGGAACTCACTTTGTAGATCAGGCTGGCCTCGAACACAGAAATCCACCTGTCTCTGCCTCCCAAGTGCTGGGATTAAAGGCGTGCACCACCACTGCCTGGCTCAAAAATGTTTAAATTTACTAAGATTATAGAATTGGATAGGTTTTATGGTATATAAAGGAAACCTCCAAAATTGTTTGTTTTAGGGAGGGGGTTGGTTTGTTTTTTTGTTTTTGTTTTTTGTTTTTTGTTTTTTTGATAAATCAGCAGTCAGTCTCAGACTGTTGATACATGAATTTGGAAAAAATAAAACAAAAAATCTTTCTCGTAGACTCGTCCTCCCACTGAGGCCAGCTTCAACTTTGATGCCAACAAACAACAGAGACAGCTCATTGCAGAACTAGAAAACAAGAACAGGTAAGAATGAGACTTTCTGACCTGTGTCCTAAAGCCAGGACCCGCCCTGGGGATCCACTGGGTGGTCCTTGTCACCTCCTAGCCTGCTTGGCTTGTTTGGTTGCTTCTGCTTCTCGGAGATGGTAACTAAGGCTGACCTTGAACTCACTGTGTAGAAGAGGCTGACTTTGATCTCTTACCCTCATGCCTCTACCCACCCAGCTCTGTATGACTCCTTAGCAAGCAGGAGGACCCAGGACCAGGAGATACACTCACTGTATGCTATGGGTTCCTATCTTCTAAGCTCTGCTTTGCCACCTCTGGAGAACCACTGCTCTGTCCTAGCAGCTCATCCTGGCCTGTTACACTACATGAAACCAGTCTCATTTTATTTTAAAAAGCAATTTTAAATATTGCTAAAAGGCCTGGGGAACCACACATTACACCACTATGCAGTGAAAGGTAGAACCAGAGCAAGGAGACTGGCCCTTGTGTAGCATGACTGGGGAGGAAATAGCAGCAACCTCCAGTCAGTAGCCAGGATCCAAGGGAAGGAAGAGAATGGAGGAAGAGTTGGAAGTCTACACAGGACCTACATTGTGAGGTTGCAATGTTCTCTTCCCCTGGAGAGGAGCAGGGCAAGTAGAATGTTCTAGTTGTCATTTCCCCTTCCTGGAGAAGGTTCATGTTCTTGAAAAGGACGTCCTCTGTGGGCAGAGCACTGAAGAGCCATCAGGTAAAGGTATCTGTTTTACACTTGGTGGTTTAGAAGCTTTAGAACAGAGGGTATGGAAGGCACTAAGGGAGAAAAACAGCTCATGGGGGAAAAAGAACCATCAAACACTGACCAGCACCTCCCACCATCCTCCATCCTCAGAGAGATCCTACAGGAGATCCAGCGCCTGCGGCTGGAACATGAACAGGCTTCCCAGCCCACTCCTGAGAAGGCCCAGCAGAACCCCACACTGCTAGCAGAGCTGCGCTTGCTGAGGTGAGTACACATCTACCTGCTCCCAAACTGCAGCTTGTGGTGGGAATTCCTGTATTGGGAAGCCAAACTAGTGAGACAGGATCTGTTCATCAGTAGAACCTGACATGTCAGAGCAGACTGCCTGCCAGACCTATCAACCACTCTGGGAGGGGGGTCCTCAGTCATCATTACAGAACTGGGCTCCCTCAAATCCCAAGCCAAGTAGTGGGTGGTGTTTGTCATCCAGGGGTTGTTTTTAAAAGGCAGCTATGATTTCCTGTACTTTTGGGGAGGGGGGCATCCATGTTGCAGTTAACATGTTACAGCTCCACTTAAGCTCTGATTTAGAGGCTCTGGGCACTTGAGACAGCCAGGGCTATGGCAGCATGTTGCCTGTGCACCAGCTCTGAGACGGGAGACTACAAGTGAGTGAATGCCTTGCACCTTCACTGTGGTACTGTTTCACCTGTCTCTCAGTGTACGGTGACTGCAGAGCTGAGAGCATAAGGCTATAGAGTCAGTATAGAACAGAGCAGTGTTTGTGGTCTCTCGGAGAAGATAGGGAAGTCTTCTCTGGAGAACATGGTGGGTGATCTGTGATGAGAGCCTTGTTTTCCTCTGTACCACAGAAGTCTGTGTATTCCCATGAGTGAAGACATTATGGAAGTCAAATCTGATGCCTTAGTTCTTACCAAGCTCTAGATTCTTGAATAGTGTGCCTTTCTGTTTCTTTTGTAGCATTTAGAATTCTATATTTGATATTTGATTGGGGAGGGGTTAGGGGATGAGATAATATCTTATTCTGTAGCCGAGGCTGGCCTAGAATGTTTAGCCTTAGGTAGTACAGGTTGGCTTTGAACTTATGGTAATCTTCCCTTCATCAGCCTCCCTGGGGCTAGGACTATCAGCCTGCACTACCCTGGCTGTCTCACTCTTAGTTATGAACGTGCTATCATCTGGGATACCAGAGCGGAAGGGCAGAGGTTTAATGCTTTCTTTGGGGTCTTAACCGTGGTTTCTTTTCAGTGAGGAACAATAATTATTGGTTTTTTACTTGTATCCTGTCATTTAGATTTTACTCATAAATAAATAGAGCATAAAGAATGTAAACTGTGCAGATGAATACAGTTAGCCAGTTCAGAGTGCCCTTTTCTCCCAAAGCTTCATAGCAGGGTGAACACATCAGTGCACACCTTCAATCCTAGCACTAGTAGCTAAGGCAGGAGGATTTCTATGAGTTCCAGGCCAGCCATGGCTGCAAATTAAGACCCTATCTCAAAAAGAAAACAGATGCTTCATTTCAGCTTGGCATTTAGTTGGGCTGTATATTTGGTGGCCCATTGTTCACTGTCACACTTTTGGGATGGTCACGTGGTAAATGCTTTACTAAGAAAGACAGAGGAAGCAAATGCTGACCCAACAGAGGAAGAGAGTCAGCTGACAACTTAAGAGACACCTGTATTACTTTTGTTGCTCAGCTGAGGTACAGGTGACTATTTTTATATCTAGAAAAGCAAAAGATGTAGGGCAGTGGTGGTGCACACCTTTAGTCCCAGCACTTGGGAGGCAGAGACAGGTGGATTTCTGAGTTCGAGGCCAGCCTGGTCTACAGAGTGAGTTCCAGGGCTCCACAGAGAAACCCTGTCTCAAAAAAACCAAAAAGAAAGAAAGAAAGAAAGAAAGAAAGAAAGAAAGAAAGAAAGAAAGAAAGAAAGAAAGGAGGAAGGAAGGAAGGAAGGAAGGAAGGAAGGAAAGGGAAAGAAAGAAAGCGAAAGAAGGAAGGGAAGGAAGGAAGGGAAGGAAGGGAAGGAAGGAAGGAAGGAAGGAAGGAAGGAAGGAAGGAAGGAAGGAAGGAAGAGCAGAAGCTGTCATTCCAGTTGTAGAACTATGGTTACTAAAAGTGTCTGGTGATAGTATAAGGAGCTGAAAAGTCTTACAGATTCAGTGAGCACAGGCTGAGTCCAAGGAGGTCATGCCATGCAAAGGAGCAAGAAGCAAGAGTCTAAGTCCAAGGGGATCTATTGCTTGAGAACTCAGGAGTTCATTTCACAACAGCCTCTGTAGCATGAGGCAAGGAGGGGTGTTTGATCCCTGAGCTAGGCCAGTTGTCTCTACATGTGGATACACAGTGCAAAGCCAGTAGCAGATGGATTAAATAGAAAGACACAACTTGGAAACTTCTGGGAGAAAACAGAAGAATTTCTTTAGGATTTTGGAATAGGAAATAATTGCTCAGAATTGCTAACAACAAAAGAAGCTGGTAGAGCTATCCGCATTGATCATAAGAACAGAGGGGCTGAGGATGTAGCTCAGTTGATAGAGTGCTCGCCTAGCACACACAAGACCCTGAGTTCAACCCCAGCACAGCAGAAACCAAGCATGGTGGTGCATGCCTGTAATTCCAGCATTTGGGTGGTGGATGCAAGTCAGCTACATAGAGTTTAAGGTCAGCCTGAGATAAAGGAGACATTGTATCCAACAAACAACCTCTGTTTATCAAGTGTCCTATAAAAGGCAGGATCCGTTTATAGGTTATATGTATGAGTTTAGGACCTGCCAATCACAAAGCTCCATTTCTGATGAGCACCAACCTCCTCTCGGGCAGGCAAAGGAAAGATGAGCTGGAGCAGAGGATGTCAGCGCTGCAGGAGAGTAGGCGGGAGCTGATGGTGCAGCTTGAGGGGCTGATGAAGCTGCTAAAGGTAAGAACTGGACCTGTGCTCACGCTCACTGCGGCTCTCACCAACCGTGAGGCACTGCTGGACCTGTGCGCGCTGCTCACCACTGCTTTCACCATCCGGGGGCACTGCTAGGCCCAGGAACAGTTTCCAGGGACGTTTGCCTAAGTGTAGCCTGATTGGATGTCAGTCAGAAATCAGCCTGTAAGATGCCTTAGCAGGTAAAAGCAAATGCTGGCAAGTCAGACTACTTGAGTTCAAACCCCAGGACCCACAGGGTGGAAGGGGAGAACTGACTCCTGCAAAGTATCTTTGACTTCTGCATGCACATATGTGCACACATACACACAATAAATAAATGTGAAAAAAAATAGAAGAAATAGAGTGATTCTCTTTGGCTCAGTGGTTAAGTGGCTCACTGGCTGCTCTCCCAGAAGACTCACTTTGTATTCCTAGCATCCACATGTACCTCACAACCATTTGTAACTCTAGTTTCTGAGGATCTGACACCCTCTTTTGACCTCTGTGAGCACCAGGCATACAAGTAAGTGGTGAACATACATACGCAAGGAAAACACTCATAAAATAATTACAAATAAGGATGTTTGTAAATCAGGAATTAACTATGTATAAATGCCAAATTTTTCTCAACTACTTTTCTTTCTTTTTTTTGTTTTTGTTGTTGTTGTTGTTGTTTTCCAAGACATGGTTTCTCTGTGTAGCCCTGGCTGTTCTGGAACTCACTCTGTAGACCAGGCTGGCTTCCAAATCAGAGATCCGCCTAGCTCTGTCTCCTCAGTACTGGGATTGAAGATGTGCACTACCACCACCCAGCTAAAGTTTTTCTTAAGACAGATTTTCAAATGTTTGACAAACATCAAGTGTACTCTTTTTAAAAAGAAGTACAGTAGCAAACTGTATTTGGATGTTGACAGAGAAACAACACCAACACAATATTTATAGCTATAGAAGGGGAGTTACTACAGAAAGAGGCTTGCTCCATCATGGAGGCAGAAGGGTCTGCTAGGGAGACACAGGAACGCCAGTGTGTCCCAAGGCCTGAGAAACTGCGGTACTGACTGTATCATCCCAGTCCAGAGGCTGGTTTGTAAGGAATGGGTGTTGGGTCATGACTTAAGTCCTAGAGTCTGAACGACCAAAGCCAGGGGAGCTCCAGTGGAGGTAAACACCACTCCTCCTAAGAGAGAAAACACTTGTTTTCCTTGCCTTCTGGTTTTATCCAGTTCCTCTGTGGTCTGGATGATATCCTTCCCTGTTAGTAAAAGCAGATCTTCTGCCCTTGGTCTGCTGGTTCCAGTACCAAGCTCTTTTCAGTATTCATGGACATGCCCGGGAGTGTTACCATTTCTGTGGATGTCCCTTAACCTGGTCAGGTGGACACAAAGGTGACATCGTGTAAGCCAGCTTACTTGTCGTGATTCTGAATAGTAACTACTACATTAGAAAAAACAGAATATCCACTCTAGGTTTAGTGTATAAGGCAAGCGAATAAATCAGGTTTGGTTTTTTTTTTTTTTTT
>NW_021604743.1:569958-577065 GCF_004785775.1 Grammomys surdaster | reverse complement strand
TGTATAAGGCAAGCGAATAAATCAGGTTTGGTTTTTTTTTTTTTTTTGGTTTTTTTTTTTTTTTTGGCTTTTTCTGTTACTGAAAAGTATATTACAGCCCCTTACCATAGACCAAAACAAAGGCAATGGTTGGCAGTAAATGTCCTCACCTGGACAGTGCGTTAGCAGTGAACAGAAACACTCAGTGTTGTGGAGCAGAGATTCAAGGATGGTTGCCAGTGTGTTGGTGTTTAAGGCCCTACCTGTCGAGGCCCTACCTCACCACACTGTACAGACACAACAGCCATACGGACTGAAGAGAGCAAACTAAATTCGTGACAAAGAGGAGTTACTAAAGTTTTTAAAAAACAAGTTTGAGACAATACTTGGCAGTTTAGAAGAGCAAGAAACTAAAGGATGGTAGTAGAAGACCCATGCAATCAGCCAGGCCTTAGGTGACCGGGATCCAGCTAGGAGTGGCAACTCAACAAAGCAGTAGCTGAGACATCTCAGTGCCCACATTCTGAGCCCGGCCCCTTCATAATAATAAAGCCAGTGGGTACTGGTACCTGGCAGAAGTGTTATATTTGTGTTGGAAACTGATGCTTTACTTCCTCAAGCAATTACTTCTTTTAATCTTGGGCTGAGGTGTTTTTTTTTTTTTTTTTCCCTAGTTTGGTCCTGATATTTGGTTTATTTTACATGGACAGACGTGTTTCTGCATAGACCCTGTTATATATTTCCTCTCAGAAATATATTATGTACAAGTGAGTCTAATTTCAAGAAAACTTTATCCAAAAACCTAGTCAGTCCAGTTCCCTTGAGTAGTTGTCAGATATTCAGTTCAGTGGCCCCATCCCTGCTCACAACAGCGGCTGTGCACACAAATATGTCTTCTGTGATTCCTTGTGCTTTGCCGGGTGTTGAAAGCTCCACCATGTGGAACTGGCATACTTGTAAGCCAGGAGATGATGTGGGCATGCCCTCCCTCCCCTTGCCTGTGCCAGCCTCTTTCAGGGAAGGGCTCCCAGATGTTAGCCATGTAGGAATGGGAAGCTGCCCAGCTGTGATTTTTGGTTTATTTTGAGTCTTAGTTAGGGTTTCCATTGCTGTGAAGAGACACCATGACCAAGGCAACTCTTACTTGACTGGGGCTGGCTTACAGTTTCAGAAGTTCAATCCATTATCATCATGACAGGAAGCATGACAGCGTGCAGCCAGACATGGTGCTGGATGAGCCAAGAGTTCTACTTCTTGATCCTAAAGCAATCAGGAGGAGACTTCCTTGCTGGACAGCCAGCAGGAAGGTATCTTCCACACTGGGCAGAGCTTGAGCATAGGACCTCAAAGCCCCAGCCCCACAGTGATGCACTTCCTCCAATAAGCCCACACCTACTTCAACAAGGCCACACCTCCTAATAGTAGCACTTCCCATGGGCCAAGCATATTCAAACTACTACATTTTACTTTGGTTTTTTTGAGGCAGGATCTTACTATGTACCTTAGCTAGCTTGGAATTCATAGAGATCTGCCTGCTTCTGCCTCTCAGTGCTGGGGTTATTGTGGACCACCATGCTGTCTTCTGGCTCTCTGAGGATACCTGTATGTACATGCTGCATGTATAAACAAGCAAGTACACACACATACACATAAACAAGATATAAATCATAGGCCAGATGTAGTAGTACATGCCTTTAATCCCAGTACTTGAGAGGCAGAGGCTGAGAATCTCTATGAGTTCAAGGCCAACCTGGTCTACATAGTGAGACCCTTTCTCAAAATAATAAATAGTATTAAATTAATAAAATGTTATTAATATAAATTAATAATAAATATTATTACTGTCTGTACATATATCTTCAGGTTTCTGAATGGCATGCTAAGTATTTAATGAATAATGACTAGGCCCAGTCCCTGTCACCTAGGAGTGTCAGCAATCTTCGCATTTGTTTTTCTTTTAATGATATAATGTCATCAGACACTCAGGTACCCATGTTTCTGTACATATTTCCTGTATAGTTTTTGATTTCTCAAGACTAACCTCTATCTCAAGCTACTTCTTTAATCTATGAGTAATTCTATGTCAGTATTTCTGCTTCTAACTCCTGCTTCCAACATTTTTACCTCATTTTAATTTTTTCTGATATTGCTTCTGCATTGGTTTTAAACACAGACTGCCATAGAACTAACCTGTATCTCCAGGCTGGCCCTGAGCTCATGATCTCTCTGCTTGGCTTCTCAGAGTTCTGGGATTGCAGGCATCACCACTACGCTCAGATCAGTCTCTTTGTAGATGACTGCAGTCACTGTGCTATTACTACTTCCATCATACTGAAGGGACCTCAGCCTGTCTAGATTTGTGCCTCATGACTAAGATGTTATGGCCCCTTTAAGTCAGGTTAGTACTATCTCATCATCAGCGCATATTGACCAACCTAGCTGACTGATACAAAATGTTCTCAGGCCTTCTAGCTGACCTTTTTACTGTGTTGACAGAGCCTTAAAGGTTTTATGTGACGAGCTTTTGTGAGTTTGAATAACACAGCCTAGGGAACACTTTGCCCAAATCTGTCCTCTCTCCTCAGTCCCGAGAACCTTTACTAGCCTGGCCCATGTTTCCATGACAAGTCATAATGGTGTCATGTGCTGGGGCAAGCTACACAGCAGAGTGAACATGGTATGGTCTTGAAATACTGTTTCTGAAAGTTCCATACTTCGTTCTATTTATTTTCTTCCAAGACTGACCTTGAGATAGTCCTCTTACCTGAGCCTCCCAAGCACTGAGAATATAGGCATGAGCCAACAACAGCAGCTTTCCGTCCTGTTAAACCAGAGCCATGCTATCTTCAATACCAAATCTGAGGTACAAGGCAATACTTAGATCCTCAGTACAACCAGGATTTCAGCCTGTAAGGATTGCCCTGCCCCCCACACCAGTCACACTATGTAAATAGGGCTGTCCTGGAGCTTGCTAGGAGCTCACTATGTAGACCAGGCTAGTCTTGAACTTAGTTAACAAAGATCCTTCTCCTTGGCCTCCCTGGTGCCCAACCAATCTCACTTTGTATTATAGCAAGTAGTGACAGCAATTTTTTAATTGCACAATATGTCTCTTGTGGCAGTGTCCTTGCCCAGTGAGAGTTGGAGGTGTGCTTGTCTCAGAGAAGCATCCTTCCCAGCTGCAGCTTAGTCCCTCCATGCTGTAGGTGTGACAGGAAGCCTCTGACTTCTCAAGTGACCCAGACAGGGCTCAGTGACTCTATCTGGCTACTGGAGGTTGGAGGTGGCAAATAAGTCCCAATGCTAGCAACTGGCTTTCAGCATAAAGAGCTCCTTTCTTGGCTAAACAGGCCTCAAGGGACTTCTTGGTGCTCATTGAGTTTCGAGTCCATCTCTCTCTCCCTTGTAGGAATAAAAAATATTCTCCAAATTTCCCCATCTCCTTTGTGTAGCTCCTTTGCAGATCACTCTGCCCTCACACCCAGACCTGCAGACCTTTGAAGAGCAGGAGCATACATATCTGCTCCTGTGTCTCTCTACCTGGGTGCAGTGGGGACCACTGCCCCCATAGACCCAACATAGGGAGAGCCGTCACAGCCATATATTGATATATACACTGGGCACGATGGAGGCTTCCTGACCACAGTACCCATGGTGAGGCACAGAAAGAAAAAGCAGAGATAAGAAAGACAGTGACCAAGGAGCACAGGACCCAGACAGGAGAAACTCAAAAGGTTTATCTTCCTTCAGATTTTTCTGCAGTGCTTGGTACTACATTCATCTGTCAGCTACAGTTAGCATGGTCTTCCCTACCTACCCTTACTGTAAGGGTGTAATAGAGAAGCCTGTCTTTCTTTCCAGTGTCTTATGCATGAGAATTACAAAATAAACCTGAGTCAGAATAATATAGAAGAACTGATAATGTGAATTCTATTCTCTCCTTCCCTGAGACAAGGCTTTGTCATACAGCTTGATGCAAGTATCCTCTTGCCTCTGCCTTCCCTAGTGCTAGACTTACATAGATATGACACAATGCCTAGCTCTAAAGTTCTTTATCCCCCTCTGCTGTGGGGGTTTGTGTTTTATATTTGTTTTATTGTGACGTGATCTCATGTATACCAGTCTGTCCTTAACTCACTGTGTGGCCAAGGATAGCCTTGAACTCGTGATTTCAATCTCTCTAGTGCAGAAATTACAGTCATGAGCTACCATGCCTAGTTTATGTAGTGCAGGAGATTAAACCAAGGGCTTCATGCAACTAGGCAAGCACCCTACCAACCGAGTTGTATCCCAGCCCCTAGAATTCTTTTCCAAAAGGCCTTTGGGGTCCTGAGGCAGTCTCCAGTTTGCTGGGGGAAGGGCATGTACATGCATCCTTGAAGGAAACAACAAAGCAGCTTGAAAGCAAGTGGACTGGTGTAGTGTCAACCTCATTACTGGTGAGAGGAGCCTGGAAAAGAAGAAAAGCAGCTGTGGGTGGGGAACCATTAGGATGAGAAAACAGTGGTTCTCAAACAGAACCCACAGGCCTTTGATACATTTTGGGTGTCCCCACTCCCATCAGAGTGTTGAAATGTGGACCTCAGATGGAGCCTAAAATGTTCATCTCTGACAAGTTACCAGGTGGTACTGATGTTGATTTGATGGTCCACATTCCACACCTTAGGAACAGCTCCCCTAGAAATATGGACCTAAACATATGTGAATGTTGTGAATGAACCAGAAGGGTAATTCAGATTTGGTTAAACTTTCTCTTTCAGTTTACCTTAAGTAGCTGAGACTCTAGGCTAGCAGGCCCTCCAGGCCTCTTGATCTATAACTAAATGGTCTCTGAGGTTCCTTTGGAAAGCACCAGTATATTCAATAAGTGGTTGGGACCGAGGACTGCTGTTTACTGCATTCCACTGGCACTCTTCTGTAGAATCAGTTCATCGCTCTCCAGACCTATGCTTGGCCAGGTTTGCCCGGTTTCTCCTGTCCTTTCTTCCCAATGTTTGTGGTGACAGACACTAACTTCTTTTTCTCTTCTGCCTCTTCCCATGTCACACCTCTAGGAGGAAGAGCAAAAACAGTCAGTAAGTGGACGTCAGCATCCCTGACCGCTCCCGCCCTCTGCATGCTCCCCTGCTCCGCCTAAACGTTGCATGCCCTCTCCTCCCTGCTGCCGTCACCTCTGACCCCTGAGGAGTTGGTTATGTGTAATACCCTCAGAAGTTTCCCTCCATTGCAGGGTGCAGTGGCCCATGTCTGGGTCCTGTTTACCTCGAGGAGCATGTTTTGACTTTAAACCCAAGCTTTTTAAATTTGTGCTTATTTAAATACGCATGATTACTGTCATTGCATTTTCATGTTCTTTAGCTTTCTCCTGGTTTGTGTCTTAATTGCCTGAAACAACTTTCAGGTGGTGAGGATGGCCTCAGGTCCAAATAATGTGTTCTGAATGAATTTGCATGAAAGTGGAGAGGCCTTTGGGTAATTGTAGATATCATATGGCCTCAAATAGGCTCTGTCTCCACTAGCCTTCTTGACAAAATTTGTGACTTTTTCCTGCTCTGAGCCTTTGGGGCCTCAGAAAGCAAGTGACACAGGGTGTTTTGAATGGCATGTGTATTAATTAATTAATTAATTAATTAATTAATTAATTAATGATGTTTGGGGACAGTTGGTGTTTGTTTTGCTTCATAGCTGTTAGCATACATAAGAAAATCAAGGGCCTGTTCATAATAATAACCTGGGGTAAACTAAATTCAAGAGAGAAATATAAAATGCCAACTTTAAAAGGGAGTATAAAACATTTCATTTAAAAATAACCCATCTTTTAGGGCTAGAGAAATGGCTCAGCAGTTAAGAACACTAGCTATTCTTCCAGAGGACAGAGGTTCGATCCCTGGCACATACATAGTGGCTTACAACTATTTGTAACTCCAGTCCTGGGGATTCCAGTACCCTGTTCTAGCTACCAAGGGTACTGCATGCACATGGTACACATACATGTAGGCAAAACACCTGTATATATAAAACAAAATAAGAAATAATTACCCATCTTTCTAAAAAAATATAGATTAATGTGTTCGATTTTATTGATGATTTAATTAATAAAATTAAGGCATTAGATTTTATGACATGAGTATGTTCAGCTGGGAGAGCATAGGTAGTGAGCAGTAGAGGCAAGAATAGTGATGAGAGCAGAAGCTCGCTATGAGCCCAGAAATCATGGCTGTGATGTAGAAAGTTCGCTTTGTTTGGTCGGCCTGCTTCCCTGACGCATACAACGTTTTTTTGTCTGTGTCTTTAATGGAATGGCACTTCCCCATCAATAGGTACATTTACCTAGTTGTTGTTACCAATTTAATATGAAGGATGTCATGAAAGATGCAGAGGTACAGATAGGTAAAGAGGTACATACTGCACGGTCTAGAAGGTCCCCAGCACCGGGGTTCTCTCCCTGCCTTGGGGGCTCTGCCCCCTGGCGTGTAGGTGTGTTCACTAACCCCTTCATTCAGGATGATTAGGTTCTGCTTCACAGGGACGGTTGATTCAGTCACTGGCTGTTGGTATTTAACTTCATCTCTATTCCTGTTCCTCAGAGGTCTGGAGAGGGCAGCAAGTTCTAACAATCATGCTGTGGGCTTTCTGGCAAACAGCTCCTTTCCTGAAAGCAGCCTTAGCATACATATACTCTTAACTTTCTGGTGAGTCTCAAGGTTTTTAGAAGCTCTTGTGACTGAACCTAGGCCAGGAGGATATATGAGGCCTTGTGTTCCATCCCAAGCACCGAAAATAAATGAATAAATAGATATTCACATCTTATTGAGGCTAGGGTTCTGCCTCCACCTCAGCCACTCTCTCAGCGCCTCGAATGACCTTACGTAGCAATCCTTCTGTCTCTCCTCCCTCACTCTCTTTCCTTTTCTTTCCTCAGATACAAAGATTATAATTAAGGGAGAACTGCATGGCTTTTTCAGATCAGACTGCTCACCCTATGGTTTACCCTGTAGTTTAAGAAGCTCATTTGAGGAGCCGGGCGGTGGTGGCGCACGCCTTTAATCCCAGCACTTGGGAGGCAGAGGCAGGAGGATTTCTGAGTTCGAGGCCAGCCTGGTCTACAGAGTGAGTTCCAGGACAGCC
>NW_021604743.1:569294-569858 GCF_004785775.1 Grammomys surdaster | reverse complement strand
AAAAAAAAAAAAAAAAAAAAAAAAAGAAGCTCATTTGACTGGGTCAGCCAATTTAGGGTTAATCATGCCCAGAACCACCATGAGTCTAATTAAAGGACCTTGCCAGCTCTCTTCAGTGTTGTATTTCCAATCTCTGACCTAGCCTGCTGAACTGCAGATACTCAATAAATATTTGCTGAGGGAAAACCACCATTAACCAGAAGACTGCACAAGTTAATCATTGTATTAATTGTAAGGAACATAACCAGTTCAAGTGCCTATGGCAACAATTCTGGCCCAGCCATTCTCAAGTAATAGGCAGATCCATTCAGGAGACTAATTTGTGACTCAGAAATCCTCTTTACAACAAGGAATCAGAAAAACGAATTTTAGCTCTGTGTGGTGACACATACCTTTAATCTCAGCACTCAGGAGGCAGAGGCAGGTGAATCTCTATGAGTTAGAGGCCAGCCTGGTCTACAGAGCAAGTTCCAGGACAATATATAGAGACCCTTTGTATAAATAGATAGGCAGATAGATAGATAGATAGATAGATAGATAGATAGATAGATAGATAGATAGATA
>NW_021604743.1:552341-569284 GCF_004785775.1 Grammomys surdaster | reverse complement strand
ATAGATAGATAGATAGATAGATAGATAGATAGATAGATAGATAGATAAGGCAGGTAGGCAGACAGACAGACAGCAGTGACTATGTTCACCTAGACACTTGACCCCAGAAGTGCCACAGTCCAGATCTTTACTAGTGTGGAAGGACTTAACTTCTCAGTTCCCTTTGGAGACTTCTCAGATCTGCATTTCCCCCAGTGACTCAGCATACCACATTATATCACTTCTCATTCAGTAAAATAAGCTGTCCATGACCAGGGGTCCAGCTTTCCATGAAGAATTTCTATGTTCCTCTCATACAGCTCCCATGTTTCTCACCCCATAACAGAAGCCTGTATCTACTTCCAACCCAGCCAGGAGTTACACTGACTTACTGACTCGCGATGCTCTGCTACTTGTATCAGAGCTGATGGGCTTAGTCTGTTAGAGGATAAAAAAGAAACCAACACAAATTCCATTCTCAAATAGTATGGACGACATCATTTTCTGGTTAGTAGCAATGTAACTTTTTGGTTGACACAATGCCTTAAATATGGAAATATGAGCCAGATCATTGTCATCCTGAACCTTAACTACACTCCTCTCTCCTAAGTCTGCTAAAGCATAGCTTTTCGTGAATTGATGAATTAATGTACTTCAAGACAACTCCACAGCCCTTACCGTGAGTCCCAGTGTCAGCTCTCTGTCGGCCAGATCCAGTGGCCTGCAGATGGCGCGTGGAAGTCGACCCAGAGTGCTTGTTTATCAGTCTTGCTTCTCTGCTCCCTGCAGGGCCTGGCAGTTCCTTGTTTTGGTTTTGGTTTCATTTTGTAAAAAGCGGAAATAGAATTATGTACTCACAGCTCCTTGAACACCAGCAAGAAGCTTTCAGTGAGAATGTGAAATGATTCTTGGATCTGAGGGACATACCCCTGCTTTCATCACTCCATAAAGGACAAGCTAAGAGGCTTTCTTCTATCTTATTTCCATTCTGTACTGTATTTCTGTAGTTTGCTCCTCTGACCATAATGTGTATATGATACGAAAACTGGCCCCCATGCTCTCCAGGAAACTGCACACACTAGACTAGAGAAGTCCTCCCGACCTCCATGGGAAGAGCGTTGAATCCTGGGACACACTCTCTCCAGAATGCTTCCTACTATCCAGATACCATTAAAAAAAAAATCCAAAGAAAAGGCAGAGTGAGCCATGGGTTCTAGGTCTAGAACCCCAGAATCTGGGAAAATAAAGGTCCCTGCCAAGAGAACAGCGGAAACAGATTATTCTGGGTTATATGTGATCCTGGTTGTCGAGTTCTTGGTCATGTGACTGACTAAGCAGTCACAGAGAAAGACCTACTAGATACCTAGAGCTGTGCAGCTAAAACTCCAGCTGATGTAGCCAGGAAGATTTGGATCTGGTGTTACCATTGGCTCAAAGGTGCTGAGCGCCGTCCTCTGGTCCCCTAGACGAGGGGCATGGGCTCTGAGGCACGACGTCATCTTGTCAGCCCCAGAGGAGTGTTATTTAACGGGGTAGTACCATACACGTGGAATTTAAGTTTGCCTCCTTGAATTCTAGAGTGTCATCGGTAGGCTGGAGCTCTCACCCTCTTCCTGTAACTGGCTTTCCAGTTACAACCTTGTCCTCCAGTCCTATCTAGTTTTGTTTCTTATGTGCAACTGTACTGTCCACAGGTCAGTTTTCTTTTAGTGAGGTTTCTGACCATTTTTCTGAGAATTGGTTTTGAAATCCTACACTGGGGACCCACTACAGGGGTAACCAACCCAGGTAATACAGGAGAATTGTAGTCTTAGAATATATGAACTTTCTCAACTACAATTTTAAATATCAACTTTCTTTTTGTTCTTTGAGTTTACTGTGAGTTATAGTAAGTTGTGTTTTGTTCCAGAAACTCAATATGCTTTCTTCCTTCCACAGAGAAAAATAAGTAAACACCTTGCCTTCTACCCTTTTGAGTCCTGAAGTAAGTCCTAGCTTCTATATAACAGTGTGATTCAGGTAGAGACAAAAATCATGATTGAAAGCCAAATGCACACTACTTCCTGCTGCCAACACTGTTGATTCACTTATAGAATACTGGTAATCTCAGAAGACCCCACAGGCCTCTGCAGTGAGAGACTGGTCATATATGGGTCCTGTGTTTCCCAACATGGTGTAGGAGCAAATAGATGTCAGTTCTCTGCAGAGGGACCATATGCGGACCTGTTGGGAGCCGTATCCTTCCATCAGATACACAACTGATAGACACATATTCTCCAACCAGAACAACATCATAGAAAGTCTCAGTACTCTATGAGCTGTCTGGAAACCAGGTTTGTCCTTTAAAGGTCACGATGGCCTGTTTTTGTAAATGGGTGCTTGCCGAAGAAGGATGTTCCAGTACCTCCTTCCCTGCTTCAGTTAGCCCAGGTGGAATATGCATACCCAGCTGCCTTTCCTACTGGTACTGGTCCTTTCTTGCCCCTGTTCCCTTGTTATGGATGTGATGTGACTCCCATGCCCAGTCCTAACTCCCAGCAGTTGATGAGGTGGTTATTTTCTCATCCTGCAACAGAGCTGACTATGGTGGAGACAGCCCACCCTCCGCAGTGAGTGGTGAAGCTGCACCCTCCCAGCACAGAGCCAGCACCAGCTCAGAGTGGTGTGATGTTTTTACCTGTTCTCTGGGGGGAAATGTTCTGGGCCCAGTATTCATCTGCTCCCAGTCTCCATACAGCCACAGTTGCCTTGCCTGAATGTCACACTTACAGCGCCTTTCTCCCTGGATCTTGTTTTTGTTTTTCTGACAAGGCACCTGACAACCAGCAGCAAAGAGGCCAGTTTGTTTAATTTAAATACACTGCGGCAAAGTGAAGGTAATCGTCCACACAGGCCATCTGCTGCCTGGCAGGTATCCATGAGTCAGGGAAAGAGATGGAGACTGAAATGTCCTCCGTCCTGTTGCCATGATAGCAGCCTGGGAGGGAGGTGGGGGATGTGAGGAGGGTGGGGCTTGCTCCCAACAGTATACTTTTTACCACAGACCTCTCTGGACTTGGCTACTTGACTATAATATGTACCAAAGAGATTTTAAAATCTTATCTGTTCCATATGGAAGAGATGAGAAAGAAGTCCTATTTATGGAGTCCCTACTGTGTGCCAGGCACCATACTGGGGATGCCTAAAGACAGCCAAGAGCTGTGCCCTGGTAGTTTTTACTAAAGAGAGTGCCCTTTTCTCCCAGCAGCTGGTCCTCTGGTGAGTCTGTCTGCCTCTGTCTGAGTTCTCTTTGCTCTGGGGAAGGATTGCTGTCCTCAGCTCACCTTCTCTGGCAGTCTCAGTACCTGTTTTGGCTCCAGTATTTGATCTGTGTTCTAGATAAGGGACTAAGTCATCATCTGCATTCTCCTTTCCTACATTTCTTGTACTTGCTGGGGATGAAATTGATTCTGCTAAACTAAATCACAGTAGTGGCTGAGGTTTTGGCACAATGGTAGAGGGCCTAAATTCCAGTCTAATAGAGGGAATCAGAGGAAATCAAAGTTAGCTTCAGTCATGAGAAGTCTTGACTGATTCATGTTCCTTCTGACCTCAGGACTGTGGTAATATGATGCAAACATACTCGGGCTTCTCCTAGCCATTCGAGGCCTTCTACTCATCTGTTTATAACCTGGTTGACCACTGTGAGTCTCAGTCTGTGCATTAGGTCATAAGCCCCCTGACTACATAAACATATTTTCCCTGTACTTTTCTGGAACCTAATGGGAAACTTGCTTGAGTTTTCCATGTCTTCGCTGGTTAGAAAATGAGAAGCAGCAGTCTGGACTGCCGCTCCGAGGATAATGTGCCGCTAACTCTACATTCCCAGCAGAAGAGCTCTAAGGGGTATCTGCATTCAGAGAACCTGAGTTACAGGGCATTTATCATCTTTGCTTATTGGTTAGATATGTGATTGGCCATGCTGGATGCCAGCCTTCGCTCTGGGTTGTGTTACAAGTGCAGTGTCAGGAATCATGGAAGTTCTGCTGTGTGTTGTGGCCGATGGCCTACCTTTCTTGGAGTCATCCCATCAACTCTTCCACTTTTGCTTCACTCTCAGATTCCCCAACAGCTCCCAGATACCCACTGTGTTGTTCATTATAGACTAGTTGCTCTTAACAGAGAGGCAGGCAGTCACTGTGGAGAGGGCCTGCCTTGACCATGTATGTCCCTGCTATTGAGACAAGGTGCTAGGGTACCATACTGTAGTGCCACAGCTGGGTTCTTAGTGTCTCCTGGCCTCAGCCTGCAAGTACCTGCAAGGTGAGTGAGATACAGCAGGTCGAGGGGATCACTCACTGTCCCACCGTGCACCACACATCCAGTGTGCTTACACATGATCAGAAGGCCCTTTCCTCCGACTGTCTTTCCAAAGCTAGTCCTATACCATGCAGGGCAGCCTGTTCTCTGTGCTTCTCATCAGCTTCACTTCTTCAAGGCCTCTGTATGTAACATCTCTGGTATTGGCTGGATGTGTGAGGAAGGTTAGCTATAAGCAAAACATGTCACCAGCTGACCTTGCGACAGAGGTGGTTGCAGAGGAGCATGCTGTGCTCTGACAAGGGTTTCTACTCAAGCCAAGCAGGGCCACTGGCAAAGATGCAGTGATTTGGTAAAGATGATGGATGATAGCACTTTTTATATGAAAAATACCTCAGATGTCATCTACTATCCTCCTGTTTATAGAAGAGAAAGCTGGACCCTGGAAATGACAGTGTGTGTGTGTGTGTGTCTGCGCATATGCGTGTGTGTGTTTGAGAGAAGCCAAGTTTCTAACTTCTATTTCCAATGACCCACTCTGCCTCCCTGTGTGCTAACCTGGGAAGAGCTGGGAGTGCCTCTCAGAGCCTGCAGCTATCCTTCTTTGGGTATAGAGCAGTGCTACAAGGTGCTGGTAATCGTGGACAAAGAGCCAGAGACTGAGTATCTGAACAGGCTTTTGGACTCAGGGACCTCAGTTTCTCACATTAGGGAGATATTTTCCTGGTTATCTTTTCTTGCTTTCTTCCCTCTTCTGGGCCTCTTTCTGGGGGCCCTCAGCCTATTATGGGGCCTCTGGTTCTAGTCTTTCCCCCAAATCCATCTGCCCTCTTTATCAACCAAATTCCAACTGTGATTACTCTATTAAAGTAGTTACATCAAAAACAAAACCACAGTAAGTTTGATGCATTATTTATTGCCATACAGTGTCATCCCAAAACTGTGGCTTATAAAAATATATCACCGGATGTGGTGGTGCATGCCTGTAGTCCCTCCAGCCTGTGCCATATCAAACTGTCTCAGAAAAGCAAAAAGGAGAAAAGCAGGGGAGAGGAAACAATATCACTCATCCCATAGCTGCTATGGACCAGGAACCCTGCAGAGGCTCCAACAAGGCTACAGCCAAAGGTCACCCAGGCGACAGTCACCATCTTTTATAACCTGACCTCAAAAGTGGCCTATGTCCCACTTGTCTGATTCATTAGAAGCAAGTCACTTGCCCAGCTAACATTCCAAAACCAGAGACTATTCCGGGATGTAAGTGGCAGGGTCACTTTGGACTGTCTGAGGTCTGGCTACCACATTTAGTTAGCTAGTTAGAGAATTTCACGAAAAGATTTTCCAACGATTGATCGATTTATTACCCAGTGGGGGTTATTGTCTGCCCTAGCTACTTTCCTACAGAAGGAAGTGTGGGAAACCAAGAACCTGTGCTAAGCACAGTGGTGTAGGGATGGAATGTGAGAAGACAAGCAAGAGCCATGCTCCAGGTCTCAGGAAGACTCTCAGGCTCATGCTGATGCCTGGGATCCAGCAGGCATGCATGGGTCAGAGTCACATAGAACAGAGGGGAATCATGCCCCTGAGAAGAGAAGGCAGTATGCCGCCTGTTAGCAAAGGAGGGCACAGTCTTTTTTTAACACAGAATGCAACATTGCCAGCACATTTGTTGTTGTTGTTATTGTTGTGGTGGTGGTGGTGGTAGTAGAGCTATAGAGTAATGGTCTCTTAGCATCCCTGGACCAATGAATGGCATTCTGTAGCCAAAGCCAGTCCTTCTCAGGCAGGACTGGAGCAAACATATCTACCAGCCATGCATTGTTTCTTACCTGCCCTGGATGTCAAAGTGTTCATACTCCACCCAAACATGGCTTCAGTGGGCCTCTGCCAGCTCTATCCCAACTTTTTTTTTTAATTATTTTTTCAATTGTGTATGTGTGTTTTTACCTGCATGTATGTATGTGCATCGTGTGCGCTTGGTGCCTGAAGAGGTGTTTTGATCCTCTGGAACTAGAGTTATAGGTGATTATAGCCACACATGGATGCCGGAAATTGAACCTTTGTCCTTTGGAAGAGCAGCCAGGGGTTTTAAACAATGAGCCATCTCTCCAACTCCCTGTCCCAGCACTTTTAATGTGCAAATATTAAATAGCAAAACTTGATGGATACTAGGATAGGGAGAGTCAGTTCTCCTCAGGGATGCCACCTCTGGAAAACTACCTGTGGTTCAGTAGATAGTCCAACACCCACTAGCTAGACTAAGGACTTTTTTTCCAGCGCATGAAATTGGAAGGGACTGTCAATGGGGTGAGCTAGGGGAAGAATTGAAGGGGAAGGATCGGGGTGGATTTGATCAAAACACATTACATTATATTCATTTATGAAGTACTCAATTTATTTTTAAAGAATTATTTATTGGAGGTTAGAGAGATGGTTCAGTGGTCAAGAGTGCTGACAGCTCTTCCAGAGGCCCTGAGTTCAATTCCCAGCAGCCATATGGTGGCTCACAACCATCTGTAATGGGATCTGATGAATTATCTATTTATTTTATGTGTATGAGTACACAGTAGCTATCCTCAGACATACCAGAAGAGGGCATCAGATCCCATTACAGATGGTTGTGAGCCACCATGTGGTTGCTGGGAATTGAACTCAAGACCTTTGGAAGAGCAGTCAGTGCTCTTAACCACTGAGCTGTCTCTCCAGCTTGAACTACTCAACTTAAAAAAGAAAAAATTAGTTGGCCATAACAAGATTTACTTGTAACTGAGAAGAAAGGATGCATACCCTGAAAAGGTAAGGATTGATAAAATGTTTAATAATTACTGACAAATAAAAATGAGTATTTCACAAAATAAAATATTTAGTCATGTCATATTTTATTAATCCAGGTTAGTGGACTTCTGGGATTGTTTCCCTTGGGGCTATTACATTGTTGCCAGTGGACATTTGTTTTAGGTGGGCTTGTGTTTTCGTGTCTCTGGAACACTCAGGAATGGAGTTTCCTGGGTTGCATGGTTAAGTTTTGTTTAACATTCTAAGAAACTGCCAAGATCCTGGCAACTTCTCAGGCTTGGCAGAGGGGTGCAGGGTGTCCCCATATCTTGAGCTGTAACTTTCTGAGCAGAACGTATTGCGTTGTGTGTGCAGTGCCCCTCGCCCTTGGGACTTGGCATGTGATTGGATTGTTTATCACATTACTGAGTTAGGAGAATTCTTTGTATGTTCCAGGCACTGTTCTGTTTCAGATACAGCTTGTGGATGTTTTCCTTCAGTCTGTGCCTTCCTCCTGGCTCACATCCAATGTAAACTCACTATTTTTTAACTGTACAATTCAGTGTTGTTGTTTTTTTTTAACGATATTCACAGAGTTGTACTGTTGTCATTACCTTCTGTTTTAGAAACTTCATCCATCTCAAAAAGAAGCCACACACCATTCTTCGTCCTCCCCAACCTCCACCCTGCCTAGCTAACTGCTAGTTTATTTTGTCTATGATTTTCTCATTCTGGGAATTTCATGTAGGAAATTTTAGAACTCGTGTTGTTTTGTGAATGGCTTTTTTCATTAGCAAAATGTTTTCAAAATGTTTTAGGATGTCTTTGGTGGTTTAAATAGGTAGGGCCCCCATAGACTCATGTGTTTGAATATGCTTAGCCCATATGGAGTGGCACTATTAGGAGGTGTGGCCTTGTTGGAGTGGGTGTGGCCTTGCTACAGGAGGTGTGGCCTTGTTGGAAGAAGTGTGTCACTATGGGGGCGGGCTTTGCTCCTATGCTCAAGCTCCACCCAGAGTGACAAAGTCTCCTGCTTTCCTGAAAGAAGATATAGAACTTTCAGTACCTTCTCCAGCACCATGTCTGCCTGCAAGCAGCCATGTTTCTCACCATGGCAATAATGGACTAAATCTCTAAAACTGTAAGCCAGCCCCAATTAAATGTAGTCCTTTATTAGGGCTGCCTTGGTCATGGTGTCTCTTCAGGGCAAAGAAATCCTAACTAAGGCAAATGTTATCAGTCCTCCATTCCTTTTTATTGCCTAATAGTATTCCACAGTATGGGTAGCACATTTTGTTTAAGGTGTTCTTTAGGTGACGTTTGAGTCAATTTGGCTCTTTGGCTGTGTTAGTTGATGTTCCTGTGAACATCTGGACACCAGTTTTTGTTCAAACATGTTTTCATTTCTTGGGTGGGTATGTACCTGAGAGTGGGATTTCCATGCCATGTGGTACTCAGCCTCTTGAGGAACTGCCAGGTTGTTGTACAAAGCAGCTGCACCATCTTACATTCCTGCTGGTGGTGCCTGAGGAGTCCAGTTTCTCCACATTCTTGTCGGCACTCGTTGTTATGTCTTTGTAGTGTTCATCCCACCGGGCGTGAGGTAATAGCTCATTGTGCTCTTCATCTCTTTCCTTAGTGTTTAATTAGGATCTGTTTCATGCCTGTTGGACTCCTTTGTATCTTTAGACAGTTGTGTGCTTGACCTTTTGCCTGTGTTAAAGCTAGATTGTCCTTTTCTGACTGAGTTGGGAGAGTCTTTGTATGTGCTAAGTACAGGTCCCTTATGAGATATGTCATCTTAAGGCTTTTCTTTGTATCATCCTTTCACTTTCTTTTGTTGTTGTTTATCACTTAAGTTTTTATTTTATTTTTTATCATTTTTATTATTTATTTTTGGTATTGGTTCCCTTGAAGCCACCTGATATGGATACAGGAGTCCTAGGCTGTTATTGAAACGGAGTTTCATGTATATAAGTGTCTTTCATTGAAGCTCTTTGTACAGCTGAGGCTGGTCTTCAACCCCAGATCCTTCTGCCCCTCCCTCTAAAGTTCTAGGCACACCCAATGCCCAACCTTTTGGGGGTGGGGCAGAGTCATTTTTGCATAGCCCTGACTGTCCTAGAACTCACTGTGTAAATCAGGCTAGCCTTAAACTCAGAGATCTGCCTGCCTCTGCCTCCCTGGTGCTATGCCTAGCTTTATTTATTTAGATTGATCGATCCAGTTTTGAATTTATCTGCCCATATGGAGTTTAATGACTTATTTTGAAGAGCAAAGAACACTTGTTTGGTTTTTTTTTTAAACCAAAAGATGATAATTTCATATCTCATATATATATATATATATATATATATATATATATATATATATGTGTGTGTGTGTGTGTGTGTGTGTGTGTGTGTGTATGTATATGTTATGAATATTTTATCAAAAGTCTTTAATAAAAAAATATCATGGGGTGGGGAGATGACTTGTTGGTAAAGCACTTGGCACTTAAGAGTAAGGTCATGGTGGCGTGCACTTTAATCTCAGTACCAGGAATGCAGAAGTAAGAACATCTCTGGGGCTTGCTGGCCAGCTAGCCAAACTAATCAGTGAGAAGATGAAGAGATGGCTCAGCAATTAGGAGCAATGGCCATGCTGGGTGTGGTGGTGCATATACCTGTAGTCCCAGAACCTAAGTAAAGACAGGTGGATCTCTGGCACTTCACTGCTAGCCTGGTCTACATAGTGAGTTCCAGGATAGCCAGGGCTATACAGTGAAACCCTGTATGAAAAAGAGACAGAGGCCACTCGCTGTTTTTCCAGAGGACCTGGGTTCAAATCCAAACACCCATATGGCAGCTCACAACCATCTGTACCTCTAGTTCCAGGAGATCTGACTGGTCCTCGGGCACCAGATACACATGTGGTACACAGACCCACATACACACAGGCAAAACACCCATACACATAAAATAAAAATAATTCTTTAAAAAATTATATGGGGAGTGTTTGTAGAAGGTGCCTAATGTAGATCTCTGGACTTCCCAAGCCACACAGACACACACAGTAAAGAAGGAAGTTTTCCTTTTAAATGTCATGGTTTGTGTGTTAGATCCAAGAAGTCTTTGCATAGGATTTTCCTAAGCATTTTTGGGCTTTTTGTTTGTTTGTTTGGTTGGTTGGTTTTTAAGAAATTGTGCAATTTAAAGTTTAATACGTACTATGCTCCACTTTTAGGCTCTTCCATTTGGGGTTTTTGAGTCAGACTGTGTAGTCTTGGCTGTATTTGAACTCACTTTGTAGACCAGGATGGCTTCAGACTCACAGCGATTCCCCCTCCCCCCCGCCTTCTGAATGCTGAGATTAAAGGTGTGTGCCAACAGTATCCAATGGTTTGCATTTCAATGGGATGTGAAATATGGATCCAAAGTCATACTTATTGATATTATTCATCATTCTCTGGGAATATGAAGTGATAAAAGTAAATTTAATTGTAATTATTGTAGTTCAGTACCATTCATACAGAATTTAAAGGCATGAAAATGTTATATATTATTCATAGTTTTATATATGTGCACATAGGTTAAAAAATCTACACTAAAATCTCTGGTAAGAAAAACTGAAGTTTCCAAAGAGAAAAGATAAAGGCACTGAGCCTGTGAAGATTTGGTGGTAAAGGGGTCTTCAAGTTTATCTGTACTGTTTTTAGATTAAAATAAATTGTACATAGTTATCCATCTGGGGTGGCTTTATGGTGGTGTACTTGATTATTTTCTGAGCTTTTACATTTCTTAAATTAAAATACACAAAGATCTGGTATTATGGTATGCCTGTCATCCTAGTTCTTGGGAGGTAGAAACAGAAGGAACAGGAGTCCAAGGCTATCCTCAAGTTCAAGGCCAGCCAGTGCTACATGAGACCCTATTTTAAAAAAATAAATAATACACATACACACACACACACACACACACACACACACACACAGGTCAAGCAAGAATCACAGAGAGCTGGGCAGAGTGGCATGCTCCTGACACCCCAGCATGCAACTGCCACACGGGATCTCTAGGTCGAGGCCATGTCTCAGAAAACAAGCCTAGAGAATAGGAACCCTAGAGGACAAACTATTCCACTCAGACCCACAGGCTGCAGCAGTGAGGGAGGCATTGTGAAGACCTCCAGGCAGCCTGCTTGAGGCAGATTCTCTGTGTGTGGTGTTTCTGAACTAGATCCCTCTCTACAGAGTTCACAGGAGCTCATTCTCTCAGTTTTGCTCCCACAAAATCCTCCAATATCACACACACACACACACACACACACACACACACACGCTCAGGGATCTGCCTCTGATTGTCTTAATTCTTCCTGCAGTCATGCCCCAGTGTTCCAAGCTACATTTAAAACTATACCGGGTCTTTTTCATGGTTCCTCTCAGAGGGTCAGTCCTGTCAAATTAAAGCTGAATATCTCCTTCCCTGCCACTGGCTGTCAGAAACTTGTTAAAGTGGATAATGAATGCAAGCCTCAAACATTAAAGCTCATGGCCACAGAAGTAGCTGCTGGTGCTCAGGGTGGAGGGGTTATGCAGGCTGAATGAGCAGTGGGAACAACAAGCAAGGCTTTCCCATGAAGCAAGGTGTGTTGACCCATGGCAGTGTGCTCCTGTTGTTGAGTAAGGGGTGTTCTTATTATAGACCAGGGAGAGCTGGAAAGGGGAAGTGCAAATCTATACAGAGTGCATTGTGGGTGAATCAGAAAGTATTTCAGTTTTTCTAAAGAGGATGACTTCTATCATGTCAGAAAGCCCCTGAAGCCCAGGACCAAATACTGAAGATTTAGCGTCTCCTTACTCCTTGTGTCCTGCAACATAAATGCTGACATGTTAATCTGAAGAAACAATATGCTAAGCAAAACAAGGAGGAGGCTGTAGAACATGCTAAGCTTTTGGCCAAGAGTGTGAAGGAGGCCAAAGAACACCAGGAACAGATCACCAAGAGCCATCCTTGCCAAGAGATTTACTTACAAGTCTGAGTCCAGTCAAAAATAGATCTTTAAGAATAGTGAATAGCCAGGAGGTGATAGCTCATGCCTTTAATCCCAGCACTCAGGAGGCAGAGGCAGGTGGATCTCTACAAGTTTAACTGAAGCCAGCCTGGTCTACATAGTTCTTGGACAGCCAGGGCTAGACAGACAGACAGACAGACAGACAGACAGACAGACAGACAGACAGTATTAATTATCAGACCTTAGGGAAAGGGAAAAAAAAAACCTATACTAGGCTTTCCTGAGGAAAGCTCCCCCTTCTAATGAGCAGGTGACCACTCTCACCTACTCCCATGGCTACCCCAACCAAACAGACCTCCCGAGAGGGCGGGCTTGGCAGGTACAATGTAACTGTTTTGCTGAGCAGACTCTGCAGAAACAGACTGCAGCAGAGCCTCCTGAGCTGTCAGGAGCACAGGAGCCTGGACTGGGATCTCCAGTGTGAGGAAGGCTGCCCTCGAAGTGGAAGGGGTTTATTCTGGTGCCTGTCTCTAAGTCTGCTAAAGCATAGCTTTTCGTGAATTGATGAATTAATGTACTTCAAGACAACTCCACAGCCCTTACCGTGAGTCCCAGTGTCAGCTCTCTGTCGGCCAGATCCAGTGGCCTGCAGATGGCGCGTGGAAGTCGACCCAGAGTGCTTGTTTATCAGTCTTGCTTCTCTGCTCACTGTAGGGCCTGGCAGTTCCTTGTTTTGGTTTTGGTTTCATTTTGTAAAAAGCGGAAATAGAATTATGTACTCACAGCTCCTTGAACACCAGCAAGAAGCTTTCAGTGAGAATGTGAAATGATTCTTGGATCTGAGGGACATACCCCTGCTTTCATCACTCCATAAAGGACAAGCTAAGAGGCTTTCTTCTATCTTATTTCCATTCTGTACTGTATTTCTGTAGTTTGCTCCTCTGACCATAATGTGTATATGATACGAAAACTGGCCCCCATGCTCTCCAGGAAACTGCACACACTAGACTAGAGAAGTCCTCCCGACCTCCATGGGAAGAGCGTTGAATTCTGGGACACACTCTCTCCAGAATGCTTCCTACTATCCAGATATCATTAAAACAAATCCAAAGAAAAGGCAGAGTGAAGCCAGGTGGTGGTGGCACACGCCTTTAATCCAAGCACTTGGGAGGCAGAGGCAGGAATTTCTGAGTTCGAGGCCAACCTGGTCTACAGCCAGGGCTATACAGAGAAACTCTGTCTCGAAAACCAAACAAAAAAAGAAAAAAAGAAAAGAAAAGGCAGAGTGAGCCATGGGTTCTAGGTTTAGAACCCCAGAATCTGGGAAAATAAAGGTCCCTACCAAGAGAACAGCGGAAACAGATTATTCTGGGTTATATGTGATCCTGGTTGTCGTATTCTTGGTCATGTGACTAACTAAGCAGTCACAGAGAAAGACCTACTAGATACCTAGAGCTGTGCAGCTAAAACTCCAGCTGATGTAGCCAGGCAGACTTGGATCTGGCGTTAGCACTGGCTCAAAGGTGCTGAGAGCCGTCCTGTGCTCCTCCCACACTCTCAAGACGCCTCTCACATGGTCTTACTATTTTCATCTACTAAACTCATTTAACAGACGGCCACTTTCTCCCCCCAGGTTCTCGGGGAGTCAGATAAGAATGGGTACAGAATGTCGACATGCAAGCGTGAGGATGTTTGGGGGTGTTTTATCCCTCTTGGAACCTCCTGGGGATAGCTACTCTTCTGACCAGCACCACTACATAGCCTCTGCCCCTCCTCCTGACCTTTCTCAGCCTGTTCTTTATTTTTGTTTTTCTGAGACAGGTTCTCACCCTGTAGCTTTGAACTTACCGTGTAGCCCAGGCTGCCTTTGAACTCTCAGCCATTCTCCTGCCTCCTAAGTACTAGTCTCAGCCTGCTCTTACAGCACTCTTCCTCCCTAGGCTGACTCCTGGCTTTTTTTTTTTTTTTTTTTTTTTTTTTTTAAGCATGCCCCTGAGAAGTGCTTTCCCCTTTTCTTGGAGAGATTAGACCCGCAAGGTGATGTGTTTTTCTCTCTGATCCTCCCAGGCTCAAGCCACAGGGTCACCACACACATCACCCACCCATGGAGGTGGCCGCCCTATGCCCATGCCTGTGCGGTCCACATCTGCTGGTTCCACCCCGACCCACGGCCCACAGGACTCACTGAGTGGAGTTGGGGGAGACGTACAGGAAGCCTTTGCACAAGGTGAGTTTCCAGGAGTCTGTGGAGAGCTCAGGGGCTGAGAGCAGGTGCAGGCTCCCTGCCAGGATTTTTCCAGTTACTTTCCTTTTGTGCCCTTGGCTCTGGATGATCAGATAGTGTGCCTTCGTAATCAGATTTACAGTATAAATAAGTTATGTGCTGGCTCCTTCTCTGCGATGGGCTGGTCCTCTACGGGAGGTCATGGGCACATGTGTGAAGATGGCTGTTCTCCTGGGTTCTGAGCTCTGCACTGAAAGGAATGCCTTAGCCTTAGAGCTTTGCCTCCTCCAAAGGAATAAACTCAGGTGACACATTTGCCCTATAAGGTCCTTAGAACAAGCAAGAACAGGAAGAGAGGTAATCTCCATAGGACCTAGCCAGTAAACATGCACTTGCCATGGCCAACTGAGGAACCAAGACCTGTAATCATCAGTAATGGACAGTGGAGTTGGGAGGGGAGGGAGCGAAGACAGGAAGTGGGAGGTGGTGATAGGAGGGGAGGGAGCGGAGACCGGAAGTGGGAGGTGGTGGTGGGAGGCAGTGGTGTTGGCGAGTTAACCCCCTCAGCCGAAGACTGAGGAACACCCTGAGGCAAACCTCACCTGAAACCCCTGCTCGCCATACTGCTGCCCACAGTGACAGTCTCCGCACTCCCAGTAGAAAGGATGGAGTGGGAACTGTGGGCTCCCGGTGTGCTAGGAGCATGCAAAGCATGCATCCACCGCTAGTCCATCTCTGCACCTGGATTCCGGGCCTCACTGCCTGGGGCATCTCTCAGAATTCATCTCCATGTTCACTCACCTGCATCACCATCTGCTCTGACCCTGCAGGGACAAGGAGAAACCTCCGCAATGACCTGCTGGTGGCTGCTGACTCCATCACCAACACCATGTCATCCTTGGTGAAGGAGCTGCACTCAGGTGAAACCCAGAGCTTTCCGCCCGTCTCCCCCCACCCCCTTGTACCTATGCTCCCTGCCCAGCACACAGCCCTTCTTTCCACTCCATTTTCCCTTCTAGGAACACATGGGATCGTCACCCAGTGCCTCCCTCCCACATGATCACACACAGTTTATATTAAGAACAGTCTAATGGAGCAGACACAGTTCCAGCTTGAAGGAAACCCTGCTCTTCAATGCACCCAGACCCTTCCTTACTTCCTCATCTCTGCCTATATCTTTCTCTAGGCTGGCCGTCACTTCATTCTGAAACTATCCTGGATGTGGCAGCAGCCAGCACCAAGCCACCTGTCTCCATTCCAGCTGCCCTTTGACTCTCCCGTTCGATTCTTGTTTTGAAACTCTGTCTTCTCCTTTTGTCCATGACCAGGCTCTGATCTCACCTGCAGACCCCAGCTGCGGCTCCCTCTGTCCTTCATGTTGGGTCCTATCTGACTTCTCTTCCATCTCTCTATGACTCAGCCACTGTCATGGCTTCCTGGAGTTCTCTGCTTCACAGCCTTCCCCGCCCCCCTGACATGAAACCTAGGAAAGAACGAGGATACCTCCAAGTACCCCCAAGCTCCATCAGTGACAGAGCCGCACAGTGCTTAGGAATCATTTTCCAGCCATGGCATTCCTTCCTATGAGGGCTTCCTTCCTATGAGGGCTACCGTCCTGAATGCTGCGGCATTCGCACCAAGGGCCCACCTCTGTTCTTTATTACCTAGTGCAGGGCTTGTAAGGACTCTGTGGTGGCTTAGCAGAACTGTTGAGTGAAAGCACAGAGCAGTGTTCCCGTGGATCATCCAGACGTTCCTGTGGAAAGCACGCCCAGGGTGTTTTTCAGCAGAGGGAAGCCTCCCCTTTAGGACTGTTGTTTTGCCACACTTATCCTCAAGTCTGTCTGTTTTCCTGCAGGAGAGATTACACATGTGTCCTGATTGGCTTTCCCAGCTAAGGTCAGTTGCCCATTCTGCCACAGGAGACGATCCCCTTACCCTGTCTCATCCCATCTCTCATGCCCATGCTGAAGTCCAACCCCTCACTATGCATGAGGGGGGGAGGGTTACCTTCAGGATAACCACACAGACAATTAGAAGGCCTTTCCTCTAATACAGTCCCCTAGTAGACTTCACTTACAGTTTCAGAGAGAATTTCTTCGGAATTTTTAAGCCAAGTAACTGAAGGGCAGTTGTGCTTGTGGCCACTTGTTATGCAAAACAAGTGGCTCACAAGCTCAGCACTCAAGGATGAGCGTGTAATGTGATTGACAGGAGCTAAGTTAGGGAGGCTTATGAATTCAAGCCTACCTGGGTGTTACTACGTGGAGGGGCCAGGGAATAAGAATACTAGTATGTCATGTCAGAAGTATATTAGTGATCCTATCATCCAACCCCCTTATTTTAGAAATGTGATAAGTAACTTTTCAGAAAAAGTGAACTGTTTGAGATCACACAGAGTCCAGAGGCAAAACTAGTTCTAGAGCTTGTATGTAGAAAAACAAGAAGCCAGGGCTCTGACATCCCCTGGCCCCGGACAGATGAAAGGCCAGGTTCTGTGAAGCCACAAGCACAGAAGCCTATAGGTTTATAAATAGGAGATAAATCCTATTCTTCAGTGGGAGGGAGAGCTCTGCCCAGTAGAGCACGAGTTGACTACTTCCTTGAAGGTGGCTTCATAGGCTTTGCTAGATATCCAGGACGGCAGTGGATATCCAGGACGGCAGTGGATATCCAG
>NW_021604743.1:514381-552331 GCF_004785775.1 Grammomys surdaster | reverse complement strand
GATATCCAGGACGGCAGTGGATATCCAGGACGGCAGTGGATATCCAGGATGGCAGTGGATATCCAGGCTGACCTCTCACACATTTCTGCAGCATGCACAAGACACACATCTATAGCTTGTCTTCCTCACCTTTCACAAATATTTTTAAGTAATTGAATCCTAGAGTTCAAAAGGGACTTAAGGATATTTAATTGAACTTTCTGTTAATATTAAAGCCTCCAGTTTGAATATTTCCAGGGGGCTCAGACATAGCCATAATCACTGGAGATTTCTTTCTAATTAGAGAGCTAAAATCTCCTTTCTGCCCTAAATCCATCTTCCTCTACAGCCCACCTTTCTGGTGTTTTATGGGAAATAGCGTGGTCACTCCCAAGTTTTCTCATTTTTAGGAGATTCTACCCAGTCCCTTTAAGACCTCAAATATGACATGATTGTTCTGTTTGGCCATACCTGGTGAGATGTGACCTGGTTTCCAGGATTGCACCCAGCTCTACTTCAAAGCCCTACAACTGTTTTCTTGAACTTGAACACAAAATGTTAAGTGTAACCCTAGTAGATAGCACCCCAACCCTGACCATCAAATCTGTCATCATGCCCTCTGCTTCATGGCTGTGAAAAGTTCCAATCAGACAGTGCCAGAGTGCAGCTGTTGGGCATGGACAAAGGACATGTATACACCCTGAGGCTGCTTGCTGCCTTAGGTCCCTGCCTCAGGCCTTCCACAGTGGCACTGGACCAAAGAGTCACTGGCCTCCTTGGACTTGTTTCCCAGCAGAGAGAGGTACAGAGGAAAAAGAGAAGATGTAGGATGAGAAAGACAGAGGTAAAGGCAAGTTCCCTAGTTTGGGAACCCAAGCTTTAGAGAAGTAGATGCTAACTTCCTTCCCCTTAGTTTTTGACCTGTCTCCTACCACACCCTCCCCAAGTCTGCAGCACCCCCACAGTTCCTCCTGCCTGTTCCCCCAACTGCCTCCGAGGTGTGCCCACAGGTAGTAGTGTCTCAGGTGACTTACTCATACTGTGGGATACACACAAGTCACAGAGCGTCTCCCGCCAACCTCATGGGGTCGATGGTCTATATGACTATCATCTGCAGAAGTGGGGAGAAAACAGAGCAGGAAGGTGTGGTCAGAAAGGATTGACTGTGGCTGTAGAGCAGGAAGGCGTGGTCAGAAAGGATTACTGTGGCTGTGGAGCAGCTCAGTGGGTGGATGCTCACCTAGCCCAGGGTAAACTACAGCATAAACCACAGGAGCGGTGGCACACACCACACCTGCAGTCCCAGCGCTTGGCAGGTGAAGACACGAGGTTCAGAAAGTCAGGCTTATCCTCTGCTGCAAAGTGAGCTTGAAGCTAGTGTGGGCTACCTGAAACCTTACCTCAAAAGCAAACACAAAAAAACACCATTAAATGTATAACAAGAGTTTCTGAAAAGTAGGAGACTTTTAGGTTGGAAGAGATAGGAAGAATAAAACCAAGAAAGAAAGGTGATGGCAAAAGACAGTAATGCTTTCCTCATCTTGCTGTGCAAGAAGCTATGTGCTTGTTATGTGTACTAAATGCTTTCATGGAAAATCTCATGTGACCCCTGACACTGACACACACAGATGGTAATGTCCCCATTTTAGTAAAAGGGAAGCAGATTCTAGGGGAGCCTGCTCAGGCAGACTCTTGAGTGGGCTTGAAGTGGGTCTTCCTGACTTCAGACTTCATGTTCTTGACTATCATCTTTCAGTGGGATATTAAACAGATACCAAAATCCTCTCAAGGCTCTTGAGAGTCTCAGGTTATGTCTATCATATATCAAGATGTTGTTTCTGGATTCCTCCAGAACATAAAACTCCCTGAGGCAGAGAATTTGGCCCGTGTTGTTGGTAATGGATTCCCAGTGTCTGGAACGGTGCCTGTCTTCTAGGAATGCCAGTGAATGAACTTGTCTCAGGCTGTGAACAGGGTGACATGATAGCATTAAGTGAAAAAGATGACCAGTGTCGACAGGTGAAGGGAGAAAGCAGGGAAGGTAAGGAGATAGCAGGGCTGGTCCTGAGCCTGTAGGTAGGCCTGTAACATGGCTGTCTTTATCTGGCTTCACAGCCCCAGACAGGAAGAATTCTAGACAAGGCTCTGAGGCTTATTAACTGGACAGGTTAATAAGTGACAGAGCCTGGACTCACCCCAGTACTCTCCAACCCCAAGCCCAGTGCTTCAATTCAAACAACAACTAGTCTAAAAGAAGTGGAAAAGCTTGCAGGATGGAAGGAGTCAGGGGAAACGGGTGGGAATCCTTCAGGGATGGAATGAATGAGAGAGGCCTGGGAGAACTGGGCCACTGGCACGAGTTGAGGTTGGAGGGTGATAGCCTGGCCTGGCCACACTTTAGGCTGTCAAAGAGAACAGCCATTCAGAGGTCCAGGTCTAGATAAGAAGGGCTATGGGGCAGGAGGAACAGACATGCCCACTCGTAAATGCCCACCCACCACCAAGCATATACCAGACCCCAGCCAAACCCTAGCATTGCTGTGGAACATTTTTCACTAAAGAGCTGCTGCTAAGGGCAGCTGCTGCCTTGGCCTCCCTTCCTATGTGCCTCCCTGCTCTATGCCCCTCCTCCTTAGCTTCCCCTACTTCCCCAAAGCAAGTCTAGACCCTTGCCCTCAGTCACTCATAGGAGCTGGAGTGGTTTTCCTTGGCCAGACTTGGCTCGGGGCCTCTGTCTCTGTCCCTGGCTGACCCTGTCAGTATTTTTCTGTGATACTTACTCTTAGCCCCTCCTTATCCCTCTAAGTACACGTGTCTGGTCTGTGTGTCTATTTGAAGGCTTTCTGTGAGAATACCTGAGCTTTTATGGCTTTCAGGTGCCATCTTTAAGAGCAACAGAGTAAAGAGTTGAGGTGCCTCTCAACACTATGTGGGTCCTTGCAGATATAATGGGGACATGTAAGATCAATAACTACTGATTTTACAGAAAAAGATTTATTTTCTTTGGAGTGAGGTCAGTTTCATGTGACATGAACACACCCTGTCATCTCCCTGCCCAGCACATGTGGTCTGTTCTGCATACAAGTCACAAGCACCAAAGGGATACATTTGAAGAATTCTGGTCAAAGCAGGCATCTCTGCCATATTCACCCCTAGCTTTCACCTCTGTTTGTTCTACACTGGATGTCTGAATCCCAGAAAAGGATACTGCTGTGCTAGTACCCTTCCTACGAGCATCCCCTGACGCCAAGCGGAAGAGAAGATCACAGGATGAGGCCTAGGCTGTTGCCTCCTCTGGTTGCCCAGAACTCCCATGTATATATATCTGAATCTCTCCAGAGCATCTGAGTCCTTCAGAATGTCCCCTAGCAATCTAGTTTATACACTGAGGCACCCTGATGTATATCTGGCCAGCAGTAGCCCTGAGGAGAAACATGGACTCTGGAACATCCAAGGGCCCTCTCTGAGGACAGACGTGAACTCGGAACATCCAAGGGGGAGGTAGCTTGCAATGCTGTTCCAGAGCATAGAGAAGTGGTGTCTGCACCAAACCTGTCCCACCCGGTTTCCTTTCAGAACCATAGGCTCTAACCCCACACTCCCTACTGCTAACCGCTCCCTACAGCTAGGGAGGCTCTGCCTCCAGTCACTGTTTTTTTTTTTTCCTTCACAATATTCCATGTCAGTTAAGTGCAGGTTGTAGGTAATCTGCCTCTACCCCATTGTCCCTGGCAGGAGAGCTCAACAGAAAGGTGAATATAAGTCTAGCCCCTGGCCATGTGAGTCAGGAAAGCCCCCTCAGAGAAGTCCAGCGGGCTGAGGAAAGCCTGAGTGTGATCTGTGTTGTTTCTGCCTCTGCTACTGCAGGTTAGCCCAGGAACATCCGGGACATAGCAAGCTCGGGTGAGTAGTGTGTACACCCCTTCCTCTACCCTTCCTTGCATCACAGATCCCAAGCCAGAGCAAGCCTAACTTACAATTAGGATGTTCTAGAAAGAACCCAGCTGCACCTTTTCCTCTGATCCCCCACAGCAGCCGCCACTGGACCTGCTTACTGGGTGTCTAGGCAGTGGCCTGTCTTGTATCGAATGTCATGGCCTGGTATCACCAATAGCACTGACTGAAGCAGGCTGCAGAGCACCAGCCAAGAGTAACCACTTCCCTGGTCTGCCTCTGCCTCTGTACTCCTGTCCTCTGTAGCTACGGTCTAACCTGCAGCAAGAATTCTCCTGGGCTTCTGTCACTCAACACTGCCTCCTAATGTTGTCCTCCACTGACCACAGAGAGCCAGTGAGTCTAAGGACAGACACTCTGCTAGCCGTAAGGAAATCAAGTGCCTCTCTCCCTTTTTAATCTGTATTCTGATGCCAGCTAAGCTATATAAACTATTGCAATTACTGAATTCACTTTTTTTTTCAGGACAGGGTACCACTATATAGCCTTAGCTGTCCTAGAATTTGTCATGTAGACCAGGGTATCCTCAAGCTCACAAGGATTAAACTGCTTCTGCATCCTAAGTGCTGGGACCAAAGAGATGTACCAACACGCCTGGTCTCTACTTTTTTTTTTTTTTTAAATTGGGCATCTTTTTTTCAGTTACCAATCTTCAGTGTAGAAAATCCAGGGTCGGGTTTAATCCCACCACTTGGGAGGCAGAGGCAGGCGGATTTCTGAGTTCAAGGCTGCTCTGGTCTACACAGAGAAACCCTGTCTCGAAAAACCAAAAAAAAAAAAAAAAAAAAAAAAAAAGGAAGAAAGAAAATCCAGGGCCATGGCACCACCAGCCAGCAAAGGAACTTTCTCAGACAGTCTTCTAAGTACTGTCACCTCAGAGCTGCCTCTGGGCTGAACTAGTCCCCACCCTCTCTGCAGGGTCAGCCTGCACACTTGGCTTACAAAGCTGGTTGCAGGGTGCTGCTACTCAGTATATGCAGACCAGGCCCTTCCTATGGCAAGCCCAGGCTTCTGTGAGCTGTTGGTGAGATCAGGAACTGACTCGAAGGCCTTCAGGAGCCTGCCAGGTCCCCTTTGTCCCCAGGGCCAGAGGGACAGCATAGAAAGGAGTTATGTGTGCACCATCAAGCCTGCTCCCTCCATGTACACGAGAAAGCCTACGTCCACACTCAAGACCCTGGTGCCAGAGCTGGAGTCAGCTGGCGTCTCTGCCTCTGACCCGTGTTAGGTCCTATGAGAAGCCAGCAGTTGAGGTAGATAAAAAGTGCCACACACTGCAGCCTGCTGTCTGCTGCCAAAGGCTAGGCTTCCTCCCCTTCCAAACCTGGTATTATGAACCCAGTTTTTAATTCAATTGAAGTATTTCCTACTCCTGTGACACAAGCAATGACCTAAGAAGACACATTCTTGCCACACCCCAACCCTGTCCTCTGAAAGAGAAAAGACGTCTACATGCACAACTGAAGAGCCAGAGACCCAACATCCCCCACCTCCATGCAGGTCTGCTGGTGCACAGCTGTTGGCAGCTTTGTCCTGAGCCCCCAGTGTGCTTGTGACTAACAGTCTGTCTTGTACAGGCGCAGAGGCGGAGGAGCAAGCTGGCACCGACAAGACACGGGAAGGTCTTCCCCCAGAGGCACATTCCTATCCGTCTTTCTGCTGCACACCTGGACCAGGCTTGCAGGCTGCCAGACTCATTCAACCTCCAGAGAGGAGCCAAGCCTGTGGGAAGTGGGGAGGGACTGCCTGAGGCTGCAGCTGGTGGGCCTCCTGCATGTGCTAGCATCTGCACTCCTCCCTCAGGGCATGCTCTCATCTCTGCATCAGGAATTTACCAGAAGATAGAAAAGAAAAGAAAAAGCGCTGAGCCCGTGTGTGTTCCTGACCAAATGGGGTTCCTTCTGGCATCTGGCCAGCACAGGGTACTCTCCCTAGTGTGGGCACACACATTTCTTTCCTACCTTTGACCTTTAAAAAACAACATTTTCTGTCTATGCAAAGAAAGCTGCAGGCCTTGTTCAGCTCTACAGACATTTACACCCTGGCCTCAGTGCTATAAATAGTGCCCCCTTCCTCTTTGAACTGGCGAGGCTTCCGCCTGCACAGTGCTGTGCGGCACTGTGGTTGTGCAGGCCGGAGGCAGGCGGAGAACCTTGTGGTCCAGTCAATGGGGAAGCAGTCCTGTTCTATGTGCCAAGCTGGGACTGGCAGCCAGGGGGCGCACTGCCTGGGTGCTGCTCATGCATCCTCTCCTGGGGTCCTGTGAACATGTGATCACTACATCCCATTCACATCGATTTTCCTCTTTTTTCCCTGCTCCCTGAGCTCCAGGATGTTATTTTTAGTAGACGAGCTACTATAAATATTTATAAAGGGCAGTGACTGGAATGATGTGAGAGGGCCCACAGCTGGCACTGCAGCATTCCCTACCCACCTCTGAAGACCCTCCCTAACTGTGAAGTGTATGCAGAGCCATGGACTGAATCCATGGGCACACATGAGGTCCCATGAGAGTCTCCTAAAGGCGCAGTGAAGGGAGAACAAGGGATGGATACTGTTGCATTCCGGCCCCATCTGTTTCTCTGCCTTACTCCCATTTCTAGCTGGAGTAAGTCAAGGCTGGGAGAAGCAATAGGAACCTTGCTGGGCCAAGGTCCTCAGTGTCCTGGGCACTTAGTATGAAGGGCAGGTGCACCATGGATCACTGCCACTGTGAGGGCGGTGCTGGCCTCTGCTCAGCTGTTGGAAAAACACTTGGCTTCCTGACCCACCTATGGTTGGTTAGCAGGCAAGCTAAGGACTTAGAAGGCCAGCAGGCCTGCCCACTCAGAGAAAGGGGATTCGGGCTTATGGATGGCCAGAGGGGCAAAGATGAACAACTCCATGTAGAAAGTTCTGGGGATACACTACAGACCCCAGTGGTGAAATGCACTGTAAGGGTAAGACAGCTTCACAGACAGCCGATCAAACAGCTATGCAGGCTGTACTCTCCCCATCCTCGCTTTTCACACTCTGTGTAGGGAACAAGGTAGACTCCTACCTCCTGACTCCTTACGTGAGCGCGTCTCTGGAAAGTGTGGTGTTCACCTCACCCTGACCAGAGTGAGGGCTGAGGACCAAGGAGAGGGCTGCGTCCGTTCCTCTGATGCCAGCATTGGAGACATCATGTCTACCTTTGTTAACATCAATTATTGATTTCTTTTAGAGCTAGAATACCCATTATTATATAAGGCTCCTTACATTTGGTATCTGCTTTCAAAGTTCTTGCCTCTATGACCTGGAACACATAAGGCCGTTCTATGGTAGGTACTTTCTTGTTAATTTTTCCATAGCAACTTAGGCGCTTAATTTAGTTTAGGCAGGTGATCTGGCCTGGAGAGTCAGGCTGCTCTATAGGACCCTGGTCTAAATTGCTGCTTTATGTGACAGGGAAGGACCAAATGATTCCTGGGCCATCTTTTGTATATGCTGAGGGAAAGATTGAGATCCTAGCTAACCTGGAACTCGCAATCTTCCTGCCTCTGTGTCTTGAATGGTGATAGTCCAGATGTGTGAGATTCCAGACGTGTGCCACCAACCTGGCCGTCCTGGGAGGCCACTCCCCTTCTGGCTCTGGTGCTTGTGTACAGCTGTCCTGAACTGTTCTCGCCTGCCAGTCTTTATTTGCTGGTAGACTCCTTTCCTGCATTGCGGGCTCCCTGTTCCTGATGCCCACCAGCATTAGAAGGTGCAGTTGCCATGGCAATACTGAGTCATCTGAATTCCTGCAGCAGTGTCTGGAGGAAAAGGGCTCACAAAGGGTTGGTGAGCCTCAGCCAGTGTACTCTTCAGGGGTCAGGTGTTTGATTATAACTGGAGTGTGGGAGGTGGGTGTTCTACCTGCCTCTGGAAGATCCTGTAGTGGCAAAACACCCACACCCTCACAGGCTTTCAGAAGTGGAGGGCTCCCAGCAAGGATTCTCAGGCAGCACCCTATTCTAGCAGTTCTCAAACTGAGCATGCATCGAGTCTCCTGCAAGCCTTGTTAATGCCTCCATAGTCTTTTGAGCCAGTTGCTCTGGGCTGAAGACAGTACTTTGCAATGCTATGGCAAGCCTCAGGTCATCTTGGTACTCAGCCTGGAGCCTGTATTGTCAAAACTACTTTGAGCTTCTAAGAAGGGGAAACCAATCCCACCCATGCAGGGAACTACTTTTTAGTCAGGTAGAAAAGGTCAAGAGTCTGTTGTCCTAGAGGAAGAAGAGGTAGAGGGAACCTCAGAAATCCCATTGTTTCCCTGGAAGAAGGTAATGTGTACTGGGGCTGGAGACCCCTATACTTCATTTGAGTGTCTTCCCTTCTTTCTTTAGATTTATTTTTTAATATTCTCTCTCTGTGTCTCTCTGTCTCTCTCTGTCTTCCCTCCCTCCCTGTGTGCTGTGTGTGTGTGTACACATACATGTAATAACAGATGCCCACAGAATCCAGAAGAAGGTGTTGGTTTCTTTAGAGCTAGAGTTACAAGTAGTTGTGACAGAAACCAAACATGGGTCCTTTGCAAGAGCAGTGCATATCCTTAACTGCAGAGCCATCTCTTCAGCCTGGTAGACTAAATCAATCAATCAACCTCTCTCTCGCTCATATTTTTAATGATAAATAAACAGAGGGCCTGGAGGAATAGCTCATGTTTGCTAAGAAATCCTTAATTATATATAATCAACCACAACTTAAATCTGCCTTAGCCCAATGAGAGTCCTTCACCAGGTGGCAGAAACTCCTGTCCCATTGTTCATCTATAGCCATGACCACCTTATCAGTCAGGTTGCTAGTGTTGTGGAAGTCTGAGCAAGCTGATTCTCATAGCCACTGATACATCAGTAAGGGTCATGTATGCCCACAGCCTTGAGTTTCCAGTGGGTACTCTGGTTTTCCCACAGGAAGCAGAATTTTAGATTCAGCCCCTGACGTGTAACTGATGGGGCATCTGCCCAGCTGAGCTGAAGCCCACCGTTAGACAGTGGGCTTGCTAAAGACCTCCTTCAGTCACCAGTGGAAAATATGTCATCACATACCAGGCATCAAACCCTAATGAGCAATATTCAGTAAAGAATCAATTTGAGTCCTGGGTCTGAGGGTAATAAGAAGTTTCCCTGCAGCTCCAAAAGTCCCCAGCCCAAGAGTCCCAAGGGACCCCGGTCTTTTATTTCCAACTGTCAACTCTGAGGCAGGCCATTCTCCTAGTGGCATCTGGGGACAATGAGACTTACTACTCCCAGGTAGGCTCTGAAGCTGTGCCTGGGTAAGGCACCACCCTTTGGCCACTGCCTTCCTAATGTCGCCTCTCTACAACTCATTGTTGGATGGGATGTTTGAAGGAGTACGCACCTTGGGCTGCTGGGAATGAAGTAAGTTACAAGCGACAAGTGACAGGAGCGGCTCAGGGCCCAGGGATAGGAGTCGGGCACAGATGATGGCTGTGAGATGCTCTGCTGAAGCCTCTACTTTCTGCCCTTTTCCTCTTGGGTGCCAATTGGTGTGGGGCCTACATTCTTCATTGCCTAGGCAACCATTCTGAGCTCTCCCTTCATCCAAGCCCACCACGGAAGCCCAGATCCTTGCTTCTAAAAGGACAAAGACCCAAGGAACAGGAATAGGTGTAGAGCTGCAGGTGGAAGAGGGTGCACAAGGTGGCATAGGGCAGCTTCCCACCCTGGGCTCAAGTGATAGCTTCCGATGTCCAAACGCACTCATTGGGCCTGGGATTTGACCCTGCTATGTCCGAGCTCACTTTGAGGACCTAACTTCATAGTTCTTCATTAGGTTCCCAAGCACAGGTGCTGCTTCCTGTCTCAGAGACTCTTATCTGCCTCTCCCTTCCCTTCACACACTGTACCTCTCCCAGCCCAGCTCCTGCAGGATTTCCTGGGGGCTGCATGCTTCAAGAAGGCCGCTTATCTCTGCCTTCAGCCATCCATAGAGAGTGGGAATTAGGTTGGGGTCATTCAGAGGCCTCGGGCCAAACTTTGCACACTGTGGGGTTTAAAGCTAGTGCCGTGGGGAGGGGCCCTGGTTTAACAGTCCTGTTTGCTGAGGCCCCTACCCTGAGCAGCCCAGAGCCCCACCTCATGCTCACTGGGCTTTTCCTGCCCCCTATTTTATGACTTGGGTCTTAATCCACTCCTGTTGAGAAGAGACAGCTCTATGACAAGGTCTCCTGGGCTATGTTGTGCACACACAGCTCCCCTCAGAAAAGGCCTTCTGTTTGGCACACCCAGGCACACCCTGCATAGGAACTCTACTTCAGAACTATCTCCAAGCTAAGCCCCATGCCCAGAGAATACAGATAGGGCCTAATAGGGTTAATGGAACCAGAGCATAGGGCTGCTGAGACATTTAGAGAGAGATTGGTATAGCTCACTGGTCCAGTGCTTGCCTAGAATATGCCAGGCTATGGGTTCAACCCCCAGTACCAAAATAAAAGACATCTGGGAAGGGAAAACTGAGTTCAGGTATAGTGGCTCACACATGTATTCACAGCACTCTGACGGAAGTGGGATTTACAGTAAGTTCACTGCCAGCCAAGGGTCTATGTAATGAAACCTTATCTCCTAAAGTAGCAACAACAAAAAACAAGAATTACACAGTTAGTTCAGCAGATGTATAAGAGGAATGTGTGTTGGCTATGCTGATTGGTATCACTGACTATCCAGAGCAGGTGGGACTCTTCAAGGGGCCTTCTCTGAAAGAAAGAGAGCTAGTATACATTTCGTGTCTGCCGTGCACCAGGTGTGTTTATGTATGTAATCTTGTTTAATGCTATCTGCTCATAAAGCTGCCATGTTAGGTTTATCCATTCTCAGAGCTACGAGGCTCAGAGAGGTCAAGTGCCTCCCCTGCAATCACACAGAAAGTAACAAGCCCCATCTGTATGCTTGACTGATGCTCCCATGACCTCAGACTGCTAATGTGGTAAAGTCTGTGCAAAGTTTCAAGAAGGATGAGTGTTCCAAGTTCAGTTGAAGGAACAGAAGTGGCTCAGCAGAGGATATGCAGTGTCCCATCAGTTGGTTTAACAAGAGTCTGGTTTGTCCTCCTCACAAGCCACGTACATGGAAGCTGGGAACATAGCCCAGTTGGTACAGTGTTTACCTAATATGCAAGGAAGCATAGACTGGGCATGATGATCCACACTTTATACTCCCAAACTGGGTAAACGGAGGCAGGAATGTCATCATTCTTGCCTATGTAGTGACTTGAGACCAGTGTGGGCTACAAAAGACTCTGCCTCCAAAAAGGAAAAAGAAAAGGAAGCTGGGCTTCATGCTATAGCTTGAGCTCCCAACACTTTGGAAACTGAGTTAGGAGGGTTGTAAGTTCAGGGCCAGCCTGAGCTTATAATGAGTATGAGACCAACTTGGGCCACATAGTGAGACCGTGTCCTCTCCCCAAGACAGAGGCAGGGCTAGAGAGATGGCACCCATTTAAAAGCACTGGCTGTTCTTGCAAAGAAGCATGGCTCACAACCATCTGCAACTCTTGTTCCAGGGGATCTGATGCTCTTTTCTGGCCTCCCTGGGCACCAGGCACACATGGTACATGACATGCACACCAACAAAATACATATACGCATAAAATTAAAGATTGAGAGAGGGTCAAATGCTTCATTGAAGGAATAGCCGCTCAGATAATTTTTAAGCCTTAAAATGTATGTCTCAATTCCTAATGCCCCCCCCCCCCCCCCCAGACATACTCTTTGGTGCCTTCCAGTCCATTTAAATCCAACATTGACCTGCCACAGACAATCGTGTTCACTTTCCCTAGATATAGACTCTGTGATAATAACCCAGCAAGAAGGGAAGAAGGAAACAACAGCCTTCCCGGACCCTTTCAGGATATATGTTCAAAGTGTTTAGAATGAGTTCCGAAGTGTCTCAATAGGCACTGAAAATACCATCATCTCCTGGGGACCAAGGGGTGACCATGTGGCTCTCAAAACTGTCTCCAGAGACAGATCTACCCTAGGAGGAACTGCCTTAGTAAATCATAACAAAACTAGCAGACTGATGACTATTTGTCCATCTCAAAGCTGAAAGTCCAAGATGAGGAAGCACCTGGCCAGAGCCTTCTGTTACTTCATATCTTGGTGGGAAAGCAGGATGGTGTGTGTTAAAGAGGCAGCCTTGTTTTCTAACAACCCACTCTTGCTGGAACTAATCCTTGTTCCCCACCCCCCCCGGCCGCCGGCCCCCGGCGAAGGGGCCCACTAATCCCTCTTAGCAAGCTAATCACCTCTTAAAGGTCCAGCACCTCTCAGTTCTGTTCCTCTGGTGACCAAGTTTGAATGTGTTCAAGAGGAGGCAAGGCATATTCAAACTATAAAGGGCCTTGATCCCCAATAGACATGGATATGCAGGACTCTGAGTTCCTTCCCTATATTATTTGCCCTAGACAGGATGAGCAGAGATTGTCAGTCTGTGTGTAAACCATGTGGTTTCTCACTAGGGTCGCCCTGCTTCAGGGAACCAGTAGATCTGTATTAACATCTCGGGCCCCATTCTGTACTCCAAGTTTTCATGGCAGAATGTGAAAGTTTTCAGGTTCTCTGAGGGGTTACCCATCCTGTCCTGAGCAGACCTTCCTTACACGAGGAGACTTGCCTGACTGTAAGGGGATCTCCAAGTATAATCAGCACTACGGAGAGGCTGTGACATTCCCATTGCCATGTGAAATGTAAGGCAGAGCAGAGCATCATAGAACTTGGCAGCTCAGGAAACCGAAGCCAAGGCCTCAAATGGACTAGGCCACCCAGGGAGGGATTGGAGGAGCTCCCAAAGGAGCCAATGATGCCTTCCAAACTCGTGTCAGCATGCATCATGGCATCTAGTCCTGACGTAGGAGAGAATCCTGGATAGGGAACAGGGTGCTGAGGATACTCCTCCAGACCACTCTCTACCCAACCCGAGGCTGAATGAGTGTCAGCCCTTAGTCCTTGCCTCCTTCACCCCCTGACTCCCGAGAGCTGCTTCCAGGTAACAGAGGCTGACATTCATGTCAGGTCCCCAGAGGATGACAATTATCCTAGAATTGTCCTGTCCAGTGAGTAGTCTGAACTTAGCTGACCAAACAAAGAAGATACCCCTCCTCTGTGCTTACTTAAAGTCCCCAACAAGATTAGGTGAAGAGCAGGGCCTATTACAATGCCTTCCACAGTGGAGATGCAGATCCTAGTGACCAGCTATGGGTAATAATGGGACTCAGGCAACTGGGCGGGGCTGTAAAGGGCAATCAGAGAAAGCGGCACCTGCTCATTGCCAAGCCAGGACATAAGAAAATGCCAAGGGAAGAAAAATTCAACTTGGAGTCAATAAAACAGTGGTAACATCCACGAGAGCACAGCCATGCTGCCATGTTCCATGATACTTTGGTCAGCTCCTTTAGTTTTCCCTTCCCTTCCCTTCCTTCCTTCCTTCCTTCCTTCCTTCCTTCCTTCCTTCCTTCCTTCCTTCCTTCCTTCTTTCTTTCTTTCTTTCTTTCTTTCTTTCTTTCTTTCTTTTAAATGAGTTTTGAAATAGAAAATTCCTCCTAGGGAAAAAGTTGGCTTCCCTGGCTCCTGCCTTTGAAGATTTGCTGTCACTACCCTCACTGTCGAGGCTCTGAGGTCCCTTTCAGTCTGAAGGCCTGTGGTGATGTCAGCATATCCCAGCTGCTTTCAATTAAGCCCCTTGAGCTGAAGAGCAAATGGCTTTAGCGAGTTGATTTTCCAAAGGGTCAATCTTATTTTGAACCAATGTGTCAAAACAAAATCAACTCAACCACAACACATACTAAGCAAATAAATACATCTCTTCTCAGATTCCCTTTAAAAACTGCAAGTGTGTAGCAAGAGGCAGCGTGTGGCTCAGCCCTCTGCTTGAGCTCTAGGAGAGATGGATAGAGTTCTGTTTCAATTCCTCCAAAGTAGAGGGCCAAAAATTGGCAACAAAGCAGAGCCTGCCTGGCCTTGTGTTAGAGGCTGTCTAAAGTAAAAGCCATACCACACCTGCCTTTACCTGACCACTGGTTGTGCAAACTAGGAAGGACATATGTCCTACAGAAGTGGGTAGCAAAGGCTAGGAAGGGCAATAGTGAACCTTCAGAGAGTGGGGTGCTAGTGCCCCCACATTGCTGGTATCTCCTTGCTGCTATCTGCTGCTGGGAGGAATGCTCAGAGCACAACTCCCCAAGTCATGTGGTTACCCGTTAGGCTACGGAAGTGGGTACTGCTTTGTGACTGGGGTCTACATTGGAAAGCAGAGTATGAGGAGGCCCAAAGGTTTGTCTGCCCAGGAGGGTCTTTTCAAAAACAACAGGCTGCAAATGGTGAACTGTCAAGAGATTACGCATGATGCAGACTTATAGATTTCTTTTGGAAATATCACATTAGCTCTGCTGCTCCTTCAGTTCATATGGAGAGCACCTTACTGTTCTTAAATTTCCCCATACATTCCTCCATAAACGCACCTTGTTGGTCATGTGTCCTGGGACAGTTGCTCAAGATACTCCATTGGCATTCTGCATCCTCCAAGACCCTTCCACACAGAAAACCTCCCTCACCATCCCCAGGCAGCAGCCCAGAGGTGGCCACCCACTGAGAAGTCAACTGACCACATCAGTTCACCAGGAAACACCCATACCCACAGGCATCCTGCCCTGTTACTGGGCCCACCTCTATGCTGAGCCAGAGAAGGCCTGCTGCTGAGTCAGACATCATTGCCCCAGTCAACTGCTCCTAATGCCTGCCTTCAGCATGCCTTCTGCTGCCATTTGCTGAGGCTGGGGAGCTCCAGCAGCAAAAGCCTCATACCCTTAATCTACATGCAGATCATGTGATTCTGCTTAGTGTGAAATTTGCATAGGTCAGAAGATGATGGTCATGGAAGATGTGGCCTTTCCTCCCCTGTGGTGATAGCAGGCCTGGAATGACCCATTGGGATGGCTCAGCCAGAAGGAGGGATGGAGGGAGGAAGAGACAGGGAGCAGGAGGCAGTAGGTAGAGTTGAAGATGCTTGTAAAACCTGTACTAGCAAGGTTGAGGCAGAAGGATTGCCCAAAATTGTCTGCCATCCTGAGCTACAGAGTGAATTTCAGGCCAGCCTGGACTACAGTGTGCAGACCATCTCAAAACAAAACAAAACAAAAAACTAAAGAAGGGATGTGGAAGAGAGGTTATAATTACAAGCCTAACAGCCAGCCTGGCCCAGTCCTCATGGCTCGGTCCTTCTGGATAGCTTTGTTCTCATCACACCCTTGCAGATCACCTAGACCCTGCGGCTTTGTACCATGAGGTCCTCTGCCTTCCAGAAGCCAGCAAGCTTCCCAGGACATGCTAGGGATTCTTCACACACATGTCTGTAACTTACATATAAAGCAGATTAAATATCTACCTGTTAGCTAGCACTCATGAAATGATACACTAGTGTCTGACAAAGTATGAATAACAGTACTATTTTATTACTTTAAAAGAAAAAAAAAAACAGTCTGGCAGTGGTGACACATGCCTTTAATCCCAGCATTCCAGAAGCAGAGGCAAGCAGATCTCTGAGTTCGAGGCCAGCCTGAGCTCTAGAGTTGAGTTCCCAGAACCGCCAGGGCTATACAGAGAAACCCTGTCTCAAAAAAAAAAAAAAAATCTTTTAAATGAATAAATTCAGAGCTGAAGAGGTGACGCAATGAGAGACAGGCCTTGCTGTATAGCGTAAAGGCCTGAGTTTGGATCACTGAGCCTACAAAGAAGAGCTAAGTGTGGTCTTACACTGGCCTGTAACTCCCGTGCAGTGGGGAACAGAGACAGGAAGGTTTCGGCCAGCCTAGCTCCAGATTCGGTATGACACCTTGTTAAAGGAATGAAGGGGAGTGATAGGGACACCTGACCGTCTCTGGCCTCCATGAACAACATATACACCCTCCAACATTCGCATGTACACATACATGACATTCGTGTACATATACACACACAAAGATGTGTCATCAGCCATCTTAGAACAATGCCCCAGCCAGTGCAAACCTGAAACAGCTTCATACCCCATGCAAAGGAGCCAGACACTGAAGGATGCTATGGCACCAACTCCTGCCTACCTGCTCTTAACAGTGGGTGAGAGAGAGGCTCGTCACCAAGCCACCTATGTTGCAATTTGTTTCTTTTGAGGTAGTGTCTCCTGTATTCCAGGCTATCCTGACACTTGCTATATAGTTGCTATATAGCTGGTCCTCTTGCCTCCTTCTCCCTAGTTCTGGAATCACGGGCAGTACCATCCTGTGTGCCCAGTTTATGCTGTGTTGTGAATGGAACCCAAGGGAAAGGACTCCAGCAACTAAGCCACCTCCAGTCCATGCTGGGATTTTTGACTGTCAGAGAGGATGTTCTCACCTGAGACTACCCAAAAGAAATATAGGTGCTCCTACATGTTGAAACATGAGAAATGAATCTTGGAGACTGAATGTTTGGTGCTTCTGAATACTTGAGTGACTTGTGTAGAGTAACCCAGTAGATGTGCTAGCCTCGGAAAGGAAGCTAAAATCAGAAACTGATGATTGCATAGTGGTCCAACCATTAAGGATCAGCCTACGGTTAATGGATGTGGTTTAGGACAAGGCAAAGGAGTATCTCACTCTGTAGGGGAAAAAAGATCCCCAGAGACTGGGTGTGTGTCACACAAAGCCTAAGTAGGAACCCAGGCTTGACCATGTGGAGTTCTCTGCCCACCCAGCTACCAGGAAAGATCTGCTTCCTGTGGTTCTGCCTTGAACTTGCAGCCCTCTTGCTTCATCTCTGCTCTTTCCCGTGTCAGCATTGTGTGTCTAATGCCCCACAGCACACCCTGCTGACCCCCTATCCTGGCTCTTAGGATATTTATATGTGAAGTTCCTGCCCCTGTCCCAACTGTGATCCCTAAGTCACCCAGTGTTACTATAACAGAAGGCTCAGAGCACTTTTCCCTCCCCATGAGATTCCTTGATTTCCTCCTAAACTAATTGCCCCTCCCACTGTGAGGGTCCCTGCAGGTCTCATGTTAGATTCCTGGTCCTTTCCCTGCCTTTGCTCACACGTGACTTTGCCAGTGTCTACTCTACCTTCTTCCCTGGTGTCAACCACCCTCTCTCCAGGCCTGGCTGGGACTAGCTCCTGGGAGCCCTTCCCTGGCCTCCCTAACTTTGGCTCCTGACTTCTAGCCAAGGTATGGGAAAACATGGACTCTGAGGGCAGCCATGCCTCCTGGTTTGGTTGGTTGGTTGGTTGGTTGGTTGGTTGGTTGGTTGGTTTGGTTTGATTGCCAGGGTTGGTGTATTGGGGTGGGGAGGATGGGTGTTAATTCTTTTTTTTTTTTTTTTTTTTTTTTGAGACAGTGTCTTATGTAGCCCAGGCCTGCCTTGAACTCCTGATCCTCCTACCTCCATCTCTCAAGGGCTGGCCTCACAGGCTGGTGCCAGCACACTGGCTCCACACCTGCTTGTGGTTCCTGATGCTGTTGCTTTCGAGGATGCTTTACCTCTGCATGTAAAATGAAAGTAATTCCAGCCTAGGCTGTCATTTAGGCTCGTGTTAAATGCCTAAGACCTCCTAAGACCTGAAGCCGTGCTGAGAAAGGTGGTAAGTAACTACAGATAGTGCAGTCAGCCTCCCTCTCACTAGCATCTTCTCCACCCACGTGATTCAGAAAGCCAAGGACACTGAGCCCTGGCCAGGCCAGGAGACTGCAGTGACAGCATATGGACGCCTGGCACTGCTGGAGCCAAGCCAGTGCCAAACGGCTAAGAGTCACCATTGAAGAGTCCACCGCCCAGGCTGGAAAGCATGGTCAGGCTTGGAGAGCTGGCTCATGTCCCCGCAGCAGACACATGGGGACTACCTTCTGAGGTTGGGGCACGGTCCCACGTGCCAAGCCGTACTTCTGCTCACTGCAGTCTTTACACAGCAGGAGAGACTTTGTCTGAGGAGATAGGCGCTGGTCTAGAAGTGCCAGGTCAGTGCCGCAGACCTCACCCTGTCACTTGGTATCTGCACGCACTCCTCAGGGCCTGACAGCTCCCTCAATATGTAGAAGGTGCTTTTGTTGGTGGTGGTGGTAAGTTTTGTTTTTACTAGCCTCGAAACACCAAGGTCTTGTCTCAACCTTTCCACAGGACAAAGGGCTGTTTGCCAGACTAGACACGACCTGCTATGAATGCTGTCCCCATCACCAAGGATGTTGGACTCTGCTTCCCTAGGCATAGATGAGGGGACATTCTCATCTGCTTAACACTGAACAGACGTGTGTGTGTGTGAACAGACGTGTGTGTGTGTGTGTGTGTGTGTGTGTGTGTGTGTGTGTGTGCATTCGTGTACGTCTGTTTGGCTGAGCTCACTCACTCAGGCCCTGGCTGGGGATCTGAACTCAGCTTCCCTGTCCTGTGTTTTACCTGCTGAGCCATCTCCATGGTCCTGAACAGATACTTCCCGTCTCCTCTCTCCTCCTCCCTTCCCATCTCCCTTCTACCCTCTCCTTTTCCTCCTCCTACTTTCTCTCTCCTGTCCCTCCTTCCCTCTCTCTTTCCCTTTGGCCCCTCCCCTCTCTGACTCTCTCTTCCTCTTTCCCTCCCCCTCTCCCTCTTTCTCTTACTCCCCTCTCTCCTCTTCCTCTGTCCATCCCCCTCTCTTCCTCTCCCTTCATCTCTTCCTCTTCTTCTCCCACTCTCTTCCTTCTCTTCCTCCTCTCCCCTCCCCTCTCCTCTCTCAGAAAGAGTAGCTCTTACTGGCCTGGATCTCACTCTGTAGACCAGGCTTGCCTCAGGCTTGCTTGAAGTGATCCTCCTGCCTCAGCCTCCAGAATGCTGGGACTCCAGACGTATGCTACTGTAGCACCCTGCCTTAACAGTGTTGAGTGCCTATTACGTGCCAGGAATAGTCTAGGCTTTGGGCAACAACACAGCCAGGTTACACCTTTAGGACACATTAGACTCTTTGGGAGGAGATGGGTAGTAAGTAACTGTCTTGTCAACAAGTGGGAAGTAGGCCAGGTGGTGGTGGTGCACACCTTTAATCCCAGCACTTGGGAGACAGAGGCATGTGGATTTCTGAGTTCGAGGTCAGCCTGGTCTACTGAGTGAGTTCCAGGACAGCCAGGGCTACACAGAGAAACCCTGTCTCAAAAAACCAAAAAAAAAAAAGAAAAAAGAAAAAAAAAGGTGGGAAGTATCTGTAACCCCAAAAGCCTGTGGACCAGAGGTGCTCTTATCTGTGTGCTGGTGTACAGTAACTAGCTACTGTTTTAGATGAACAAAGAAAACACACAATCTTCTTGGCAGAATTGTCTGACCTGCATCTAGTTTCAGGACAGGCCATGCCCCACCCTGGTGGCCCACTGGGAATGCTCTCTGGGCAGCATGTCCCCTCCTCCCTGTTCCTTTCCTTCCTTCCGTGACTCTCCCTGGATCTGGACACCAGGCCTTTGCCGACTGCACTGAATTTTCCTGTCCTTCAGGGTCACTTTCTCCAGTGACATGTTTTCAGTTCCCTGTCACTTCTAATTCGGAGCTGGCTTTCTAGATGGAACAAGAAAAAGATATCCCAGAAGTTATACCTTGTCAGGCAACTGGACACAGACAAATAATTTCCCCAGCTGCCCAGAGCACCCCCAGGCCCTCTCCTCTGTGTGTGCCTCTGACTCCTCCACTCTCAATCCAGACCTCTGGATTATCTACATTGGCCTGGGTCTAACCTCAGCCCCATCTACACTGGCCTAGGCCTAACCTAGGCCCAGTGCTCCAGAGCACGGTCTGTGTAAGCACAGTGGAACCCCACACTTTCCAGACACCAGTAGCATCCCCTTCCTCCCCCAGTTCTGTCTCAGGTGTGACTCTTCCCGACTACACGGTCTCTGAGCTCCTCCAGGGCTGGCAGGGCCAGATCTGCACCAATCAGCGTACTGCAGTCAGTCTCCATCTCACTGCCAAAATGTGGGCGCTTAACCATCAGCTGTGGACAAGCACCCACGCATACACCTTCCCTGGCTTCCCACACAGTCAAAGGCTGAGAGAAGGATGGAAAGGGGGAAGGCCTGGGACCCACCCCCAAACCTGAGTTGTCTTATAAAAAAGTCAACAGCCAGGCATGGTGGCTCCCACCTGTCATCTCAGCACTGAGAAAGCTGAGGCAGAAGGATTGCCAGTCTCCAAAATAAATGAGTAAAAATAATACACGATAATAAACAAACAGTGCATCTTTTTAAAGTAGGTCCCACCAGGGATTTTCCTCGTATGTCGGTTTGTGAGGTTTTTATAAATGTATGACAAATGGGAAACTTGGCTAAATAATAGTTTTAACAAATTGCCATTATTAAAAAAAAAATTAGGATTGTCCCCGAGGAGAGAACACACCACAAACGTACTCTTCACTAAGAGTAAGCTGTAAGCGAGCTCCTTCGTTTGACCGCGTCCCCCACCACAGTCCTCTGGGCCTGTCCGCTCTAACCCGAGCCCAGCCAATTAGAAGCCAGCTTTTCTGGTGTCCTCCGTGACCGGCAAGCATATGCTCCGCCCCTCCACCAGCGCCACCTGGAGGTTGAGGAGCGCAGGTGCGGCGTCTGCGCAGAGGGTACGGGGCCCTAGTGGCTCCGTGCTTGTCCGCTGTGTGGCTTGCTGCGGGATTTTTCAGGCGGAGCCTCCAGGAACTGTCACCAGCGCCTTCAGCCTAGGTGCTCAGCTAATCAATCATGCTGTAAATTATATCCTCTATCCCCTCAAGGTTTTTTGTTTTTGCTTTTAGTTTTTTTCCCTCAAGGATTTGCTAAGGGAAAATTGGCTCGGAAAAGTGACCAGAAAGTGTTATTAATTTTTTTTTCGTGGCTATTTATTCACTGTGTAAAACAGGCTGGCCTCTAACTTGCAGCGTTTATCATGTTGGTGGGAGTGATGGAGCATTTAAAATGGCTCCTGAGGCAAGATGTGATAGCACATGCTTGCAGTCTCAACATTTGCTTCTCATGATGGACGCCTGGAGTCAGGAGGGGTAGGACAGCCAAGACATCATCAGCTCCTCCCCTGGAGAGACTGACTAGGGACCCTCGAACTACATCAAACACAGAACTGACACAGCCAGAGTTCATTCTTCTCCCGGTTCTTAATCTAAATGGAGGTTCCAGTAACCTCCACCCCAGCTTTGCACAGTCCAGATGTGATAGAGTGTACCTCCACATAGTAGGAGAGTGCCAGAAAAGATATCCTTACTGAGTATCTACAAAGAGCGACAAATCCTAGGTTCCTTATTGGAATAGCTGCTGCCCCAGAACTCCAAGAGTTGTTTTAGCTATGAAATACTTTACAACAGTTTTGTACAAAGGAAAATACCCCTTTAGACTGTTTTCCAATCATGTAGCTCTGCTTTTCTTGTCAGAGAGAGAAGGATGGGGGGGAGACAGACATAGAGTAGGAGAGAAAGGCAGAGGCATGGTACTTGAGAACCTTGGTTCACCAGGGTTTAGGGAAGAACTCCAGAGCCAGGCCTTTCTCTCCCTGTAGGTATGGCATCTGCTTTGGAAACTCCAGGGACACCTGCCTAGCCAAAGCGGGAAGCCATAGAGCACATAGTCCCTGCTCAGGGCCAACCTTAATTATGTCAGCCACGGCTCCAAGATTCCCACTGGGTAGGAGCTCAGTAGATAGTGGGAAACCACTCCCCAGGGCTACTGGGAGTAGTTCTAGAATCCACAGAGGCCTCTCCCCTGGAGTACCCAAGTTAGCCCTGGTAGAACCAGCAGAAACCCCAGGATCCATGACACCCACTTCCCCACTCCATCACTTCTTGGGCCAGAGGCTCAAAGTCTCCAGATTCTCAACTCTGGAGATCTGTGCTGGGGGGTCCACAGGGGCAGGTCCTGGGAAGTATGGAAAGCTACTCATTCCTGCCTGGTGTTACCTAACACCCAGCCTTGGTTTCCCTGCAGTTCCTGTGTCACCTCTCACCTGCCTGTCCCTGGCTCCTCCTTTCCCTAGGGCTGCAGGGGCCTTAGCTCCTGGTTTCTGACTCCACATCTGTAGAGTGATTTTGCCTGCAGTGAGCTCCTAGGTGCCCAGGGCAGGCAGGTTTTCCAGGTGCTGCTCAGATTCCAAGTGCCTGGAACACCACGGGGAAGAAGATACAGGAAGGGAAGGTTGGGTTAGATTTCTCCAAGGAGGAAAAGAGCTGTGAGCCCAGGGCCATCTGCAGCCTTCTGGGAATTCCCTGCAGGCATAGGCCACAGTTGGAAGAGCTCTGGTCTTGGCTCTGTCACTGACTTGCCACCAAGGACTCCCTGGCCTTTAGCATTATCCCCAGAATGGAGATCACAGTTGCTTGCCTGCCTGGCTGCCTGCCGGTGTGATATGGATGGATCAGGCTTCCTCACCCCTCTGGACCTCTAGGAGACAGGACAGATAGGAAACTGTTTCCCTGAATCATGATAGTATTGGTAGCGTGTGTGGAAGGCTGGCTACAAGGCGAGCCCCATCCCAGGCACTAGGCCCTTTTATTTAATTCTAGCAGCCCTGAGTAGGCAAGGCCATCAGTCCCGATAGCAACATTATGAAGATCACGACAGCTAGCAAAGGCCAAGTCGTCAGGAGAGTGCATGTCTGCCTAAGGCAAAGGCCTGTCCTTGAGTCTAGGCCACCCTGAGACAACACCCTGAGAGTTCTGGCAAGAACTCTGAGGTGGGGAAAACAACCTTGCTAGAAGTCCAGTCTGTGTTTATTACTTCGTCCAGCTTCTGTGTGGGCCTGGGAAATTTAGTTAAATTCTCTAACCTTCCATGCCCACATTCTTGGACTTCCATGTCCAAGTTTCTTGGCTCATGCTCTTTCTTTTAAAGCCAACTGCTGAAGGTCTCAGCAGCTGCAATGTCTCCTCTTCTGTACGTAGGACCCCTTGATTTCAGGCATCACAGTGTCCACAGTCTTCATCTGTCCTAAACCTAAAGTCAAGCATAGTGGCTGATGCTCACAGACTGAGAACTTGGGAGGCTGAGTAGCATTAATACAAGTTCAAGGTTAGCCTGAGAAATCTAGTGAGTTTCAAGGCCAAGCTGGGCTATAAAATGAGATTCTGTCTCAAAACAAAACAATGACCCTCAGCTGCAATCGCCTAGCAGGTGACCCAACATCTTCACAATTCCAGCAATTTGGAACAAATAGGTTTTCTCCAACACCATAAACCATTTCAATCGAAATTAAAAGTAGAGGGGAAAAAAAGACAGATTTATTTGGTGGCAGCTTTTGGGCAAGTTCACTGATCACAAGGAATGGGGCCGGGGAAATCACCATGCAGACGGGAGAGACAGAGAGGGGTTGGGGAAAGAGAGACCGTAAGCGCGACACACACAGGTAGGGAGCAAGAAATGGCATCCACACACACAGGGAGAGAGAAATGCAGAGGAGGAGGGTTAGATTATATAGGGAAGAGCCTCTTGGGGAGGAAGTCAGCCCGGGGCTGGGAAGTTCAGGGGAGAGGGTGGGGTATGTCACCCATGCCTGTAGCAGATAGAGACTACTGAGGGATGCTGGAGGAACCTGGAGGACAGGTCCACTGCAATGTATTAAATAAACACCTCAGATGCTTGTCCAGGGTCTGAAGCCCAACAGCAACACCATTCTGCTTGGTCTGTGCCCCTTGTCCCAGAGATGAATTTCCAAACTGCTGTGTCTCTTGTGCCCAGTGTGTGAGTAAAGCTTTGTGCTTACTAACCTCTCCTGGGAGCCTCTCAGGAAAAAAAGTCTGTATCCAGACCCTTTGGTCCTGTTTCTGAATGGAAAGTGGAGGTGTCCTCTGGGGTACCAGCACCTTCTAAATCCCTCTCTATCTCTGTCCCATCTATGACCTCTGAGCTGGACGGCCCGTAACTTGGCAAGTACTCTATCACTAAGCCACACCCTCCGCCCCCGAAGTGTTTTTGCTTTTGCTTCTGGCTCTACAGGTTGGGGACTGGGTAGGGAGGGAACCTGGATGCTGAGATTAGGATCTTCTGGAGACCCTGAGTGTGCCTGTGTCTCTCTGAGGTGCTGAGATAGCTGGGCATTACTATTTGCTCTTCTTGCTCTGTCTTCTGCCCCTCCTACTCTCCAGATATCATCTTTGCCCTGCTGCAAAGATGTAGTCTGAGATTGAACGCAGGCACAGGTCTCTTCTCCCAGCGATGAGCAGCTCCTGAGATGGCTCTCTGGCCTTCAAATCCTGCATCATGCTCTCCCGTCTGAGTAATGTGCTTCTGACAGAGGCACAAGGCAGAGCTTCTGGGATTTGATTATGGAAGTCTCTCTCATTTGCCTCCCTCTCTCTCTTACCTGCTTCCTCATGTAGGCTAAGCCAGCTGCCATGGTGAACCCTCTGTGGAGAGACCAACATGGCAAGGAAATACACCAAGAGTGGTCCACTGGCCAACAGCCGCTGTCAGAATGAAGCTGCCATCCAATAATCTGAGAGAGACTGAGGTGTGTCCATCTCCAGCATGTAAAGAACTTGGAAAGGGCTCCTTCTCCATTAATCCTTGAAATGGTGGCAGACAGACACCTTGATTGTAGCCTGAGGGAGACCCTGAACCAGATGACCTCACCAAGCCACTCACAGATTTCTGACACATTGAAACTGGGAAAGAAAAAACTACGTGGACAGGCAGTGGTAACACACATATTTGATCCCAGCACCTGGGAGGCAGAGGCAGGTGGATGGCTATTAGATCAAGCCTGGTCTACAGGGAAAGCTCCAGAACAGCCAAGGCTACACAGAGAAATCCCATCTTTAAAAAAAGGAAGGAAAAAAATGCAAGCCCGTGGCACCTGGCCAGCTTGCTGGGCAGCACTAGATAACATTCACATATGACAGCCTTGCTAATGGTGACGTCTCTAGTCCTTGGTCTTCACTCAGCTTCATAGATGTATTTACATATACATAGATTAATAAATACATTTAGGCCTTGATCTCACTATTAAAAATTAACCTTGGGAGCTGGAGAGATAGCTCAGTGATTAAGAGCACCTGTCGCTGTTCTTCCAGAGGACCTGGGTTCAATTCCTAGCATCCATATGGTAGTTCACAACTGTCTGTAACTCTAGTTTTAAGGGATTTAATTCCTTCTTCTGACAGCCTTAGATACCAGGCAAGCATGTGGTATGCATATATATCACACTCATAGGCATAAAATAAAACAAAAAAAAATTAATCATGTAAGAACAAGGCCAAGAACACTGTCTCCATGGATAATAATAATTGTTTAGAATGTGTTAATGGCATAAATTGTTTTAATTATTAAAATATGTATGTTTTTAAGTTTGGTAGTTATGATATTAAAAATCCTCTGGGTGAGAGGTCAAAAGAGAACAGGCCTGAAGAGAAAGGAGGCTGCTAATTTGACTCAATCTATACCTCTGATGATTTAGGGTTGCTGGACCAAGGATATGTTACTTTGGGAAAGAGGCTCTATATTTGTGTTAATAAGAAAGAAGAAAAGGTCTTGGACCCCTTCCAAAGTAATATGGATCAGATGTGATAGGGGAAGACCCCCTGTAGACAGGAGAAAAAAATTCAAGAAGACCAAACAGGACAGGTAACATGATTTGCTAATTCCTCCACATGGGGATAGCCCTAAAACTAGCTTAGCTATAAAAATGTCTCTAGCCAGAGAGATGACTCAGCAGTTAAGAGCACTGACTACTCTTCCAGAGGTCCTGAGTTAAATTCCCAGCAACCACGTGGTAGCTCACAACCATTTGTAATGGGATCTGGTGCTCTTCTGGTATGTCTGAAGAGAACAATTGTGGTGTGCTCATATGTATAAAATACATAAATAAATCTTTTTTAAAAATGTCTCTAGCCAAAACTTCAGCTAAAATTAGACATTAAATCATTTTTTAATCATTTTTTCTATACTTAGAGAAGGGAGGAGATGTTAGGGCCAGCCCTGCTTACATACTGAAGGCCTAAAATCAGCCATAGGCCTAAAATCAGCAATAGGCCTGTCATACATGCCTGCTAGCACCAAGTCTTGGGTCTCTATGGAAAAATGTTGAAACAGATGGCTATAAGCTATTGTAAACAGGCAGCTTTTGTGGAAATTTACCAGCCTGAGTAGTCATAGACCTTGTAAATAGGTAGCCTTGGCAGACAATACCAATTTAGATAAGGACAAGTGAATCATAGACAGAGTCATAGTGACCTGTCCCCTGAACCTTTACCCAGCCAATACCATGTTCTAAAATATATCTGTACTCCCCCTGACCACCCATGCTCTGGTGTCATCCCCTTCCCCATGTCCTGCCTTTTTGTGTTTATAACCCCTGTGTGAATAAGTAAAAATTATGATTTGATTTAAAAATAAATAAATAAAAATTTATTTATTTATTTATTTATTTATTTATTTAATGTATGTGAGTATACTGTTGTTGTCTCAGACACACCAGAAGAGGGCACTGGATCCCATTACAGATGATTGTAAGCCATCATGTGGTTGCTGGGAATTGAACTCAGGACCTCTAGAAGAGCAGTCAGTCCTCCTAGCTGCTGAGCCATCTCTCCAGCCGTAGACACTAAATCTTGTTGGCTACAGAATCCTTAAGATTCATCATGCCATCCTTCACATGGCATGAATGAAGATCTATTACAAACCCTGTCTCGAAAAACCAAAAAACAACAACAACAACAACAAAAGATCTATTACAATTGGTTATAGATCAAATTAATTCATAAAAGGATAGTTGTCTTTCACCTGCTCAAACAAGGTGCCAAAATTCATCCTTAACTGATCTGTGCACCTTGAACAATTGATAATCATTTCACTATTATTGCATTTTTGACTAAGAGATATGTCTGCTCCTGACAGACCCCCTTGATGGTTCGAAGAAGATACTGAGCATCATAACCTCCATGTAGAGTTGCTCCAGTTGTGGCAAGGTAACCACTGGGCTAGAATTGCCCTAATTCATCTACAGACAAAAGTACTGTCCAGGAAAGGACACAAGATGCAAGATAACCAACAGCTTAGCTCTGCCAAGACAGAGAAAGCTAGTCCTTCATAATTCCTGCTTCACTTAAGGTCTGACAGATGGTTCTGGGCCAGAAGGCTGGAGACAGATGCTCCAGTGTTTTGAGGAATAGACTGTCCAGGTAATCAGCTGTCTCTGCAAATTGTTTAAGTTTTGGAAGCTATGTTTTTCTGCTTCCTAAATATTTGGTTAATATTTAACTCATTCTCAGATCTCTGATGAACTTGAAGACTGGTTATAGTCTCATAATCAAACTTAAATTGTTTAACATTAAGGAAGATGATGTAGATTTGAAAGGATGGTTTTCAGATGGTAATGTAAGTTAAAATCAAAACATAATTCAGGTATAAAACTGTAGACTCTTTACCAAAATTGATGGGCAAGAATTTTTTTTGGGGGGGGTCGGTTTCAAGACAGGGTTTCTCTGTATAGCCCTGGCTGTCCTGGAACTCACTCTGTAGACCAGGCTGGCCTCAAACTCAGAAGTCTGCCTGCCTCTGCCTCCCAAGTGCTGGGATTAAAGATGTGCACCACCACTGCCCGGCTTTTTTTTTTCTCCGGGGGGGGGGAATGACAAGATGTTATTAGTGTATATCATATCTTATAGTTTACATAGCTGTTATAACTATGTTCATTGTATATAAGAGAGAAAGGCCTTTTAATGAACAAAAAGGAGGAAATGTTGTAGATTTGGTTTAACATTTGTATAATGTTAATTGGTTCCCCAAAATTACATGAGAATCCTGTATCTAAGCCACTGAGGGACCCTGCCCCTAGTTGGTTCTGATTGGTAAATAAAGTTGCCAGTAGCCAATGACTGGGCAAGGAAACAGAGGTGGGACTTTAGAATTCACAAGCAGGGGGACCAGGAGAAGAAGCAGCATCGCCATGCCTAGAAAGGAATAAGATGCAGGCTTGAGAGCTGCAGAAGACACAGTACCAATCATATAAGAGCCAGGGAAGAGTGGCTACAGCTCCCCCGCCTCCCACATTAGGTCTAGGGAGCAAAGATAGAATATAGATTTTAGTAAGTAATAACTCAGGAATATCGGAGGGGAGGTGTTAGCAACATGTAAGTTTGGGAGTGGCCCAGCCATTGAGCTGATTAAGGCATATTTAATGTAAGGCTGTGTGTGTCTTTCATTCATTCGGGAATCCAGAACACTGGGGGAGGGGCGGGGTGTAGTGAGGAACTCAACACTGCCAATACCGCTGGGGGGAGATTTAAGCAGCATTAATTGCCTACTACAAGTCACTCCCTTGCCTCCTGAGCCTCTTTTCTTCACTGCCAGCCTTCTCTTCTTTCCCCCAAGCTGTGGTCTCTCCATTGTGTCTGGTCTCCACGCTTTCCTGAGCATCACCCAATCATGACTGTGGATGTTCCCCAATAACTGTATCCACCATTGCACATAGCTCTGCTTCTCTGGCTCCTGAATGAATATTTTCTCTGGATGTTACTCTAGCAGCTCAATTCTGTCTCATTACTACTGTCTGTCATCTGGCCATCTGCTTTCCATCAGTAGTAGAGGTTCTCCTCCTAGTAATGGGTCCACAGACTCAGGCATCTCCCAGGTCTCCTTTCAGGTCCCAAGTAGTCTAGTCCTGACTATCAAGACATCTTATGTCAACTACTCCCAAGACCCCATATTTCCCATGGAAACTCCCTGGTCTGTTTCCCACCTCCAGCCCCATCTGACACTAGTCGATGGACCAGGTTATGAATGGTGGTTCAACATACTCTGCCTCAAAGTCCTCACCAGAGTCTGTGCGTCTCTGACCTCAGAGTTCTACCCCAAGGAGCTGTCAACAGTAGAGAGCAGTTAAAAGCTGATGACGTTTTAGACCTTTGTCAACAGGTGACCGTTTGAGACGGTGTGTCTGCCTATGGATGGTTACTCATTAACAAGAAGACATGAGTGGCTGGCACACCGCAGTCCAATGAACACCTAGGGTGTTTTGCAGAGAGAAAAAGCCAATCTTACAAACTTGTATACTGCCCAACTCTGGATTTCTACACAGCTGCACTACAAAGACAAACTCAGGAGGTACGGAACATCCAGCAGTTGTCCAGGTTAAGAGTGGCAGAGACGGAGACATTCTTTCCAACATCACGTCCTTGGTTGAGTTACACACTCAATAGTCTGAGGTCTCATCACTGAGGGCCCCAGGCTGTGAGACATAGGATCTGTGTTGATCATTTCGTTTTTTCTTTCTTTCTTTTTTCTTTTTTCTTTTTTTGGCTTTTTGAGACGGGGCTTCTCTGTGTAGCTTTGGTTGTTCTAGAACTCCCTCTGTAGAACAGGTTGGCCTGGAACTCAGAGATCTGCCTGCCTCTGCCTCCTGAGTGCTGGAATTAAAGACGTGCACCACCACTGCTCACCTGTGTAGCACTTTTTTTTTTTTACAGTGGCATGTAAATCTAAAATTATCTCAAGACCAAAAAAAAAAAGAAAAGAAAAGTTAGGGCTATTTATAGTGGGGAGGGCGTAGTCTAGGCAGCAGCCAGGGCTACATAGTAAAACCTTCTCTATAAAACAATAATAAAGGCCTTGTCTATCAAAATAATATGTAAATAGTAGAAAGGAGACAGAAGCAGGTGGATCTCTGTAAGTTCAAGGCCAGCTTGGTCTATATATTGACTTCCAGGACAGCCAGGGCTATGTAGTAAGATCCTGTCTCAAATAAACAAACAAGCAAACAGAAGGGCTTGGGTTACATAGAGTTCAATTTACAACTTAGGAGCACATTGACTCATGAAACAGTGTGGGGAAAGGATAAAAGAATCTTGTGTGGCATGCTGCATGCAGAACCAGCTCTTGGGAGGCTGAGGCAGGAAGATCATGGGTCAAGGCTACTCCAGCTTACATACATTCTGCTTCAAAATACAGAACACAGAGGGGCTGGAGAGATGGCTCAATGGTTAAGAGCACTGACTGCTCTTCCAGATGTCAAGAGTTCAAATCCCAGCAACCACATGGTGGCTCACAACCACACACCATCTGTAATGAGATCTGATGACCTCTTATGGCGTGTCTGAAGATAGCTAAAGTGTACTTACAAATAATAAATAAATAAAAACCTTTGGGCCAGAGTGAGTAGGGCCAGAGCGAAAGGGAGAAGGAAAGGGGGAAAAACCAAACAAACAAAAAAACATAGAATAAAAATCAATGTGAATGAGAAAAACCAACATTGCTCCTGTCCCACTAGACTGTTAGTATCTAAAAGCAGACAGGACCTCAGCTTTTCCACCTTTTATCATGAGAAGAAGGCAGCACTCCCAGAAGCCATTTGAGGGAGTACTGCTTGCCTTGCTCCCCTGACTCAGCTGGTCAGCCCACATGGAATGAGGTTGAATCCTGTGAGTTATAGGTCCTTCCTTCTACCCTCAGAGGAGGTGTGGGAAAGAACAGGGAACTCAAAAAGAGGAAGGGAAGAATGGGCCTAAGGAAGGTCTCCAAGACAGAGCGTCCAGGCCTAGGGACAGAGTGACCACAGAAAGGAAGTCAAGGAGACTGACCTCTGTCCTGTGGCCATGTCCTGCTCTGCCTTCTTGATGCTCTCTGTACCCCAAACTTATATAGCATATGTGAGTGTGTGTGTGTGTGTGTGTGTGTGTGTGTGTGTGTGTGTGTGGTTTTTGGCTGGAGCTCTACAATTTAGCCCTTAGGAAAAAGGCTCTGCTCAAGATGGGGCTTAAACTTACAGGCCAAGACCATCTTCCCAGGCCCTCTGGCAGGATGCTAGGCACAGACACAAAGGTGCGTGGGTCACTGTCAGGGACTGGGGTGTGGTTCCATGGTAGAGGCTTGCCTAGCCTAAAGACCTGAGTTCATCCCTAACACCAGGAAAAGATGTTTTGTTGTTTTGTATCAAAGTCAAAGGAACAGCAGTCAGGCTGGGGACACACAACATCAAAGTCAAAGGAACAACTGTCAGGCAGGGGACACACAACAACTGTGCCCAGTACTTGAGGCAGGAGTATCTGGAGTTCAAGGTTATCCTCAGCTTCAAAATGAGCTCAAGGCCAGCCTGTGCTATATGAGACCATGTCCCAAAACTCCAACTGCGTTTGGTGACTCACGCCTTTAATCCCACGAGGCAGACAGAGGCAGGAGGATCTTTATGAATTCGAGGCCAGCTAGCTCTATATAGTGAGTTCCAGGCCAGCCTAAGCTACATAGTCAGAGCCTGTCTCAAAAAACAAAACACAGAATATCATCATCAAGAAAGAAAAGGAAAAAAGGAAAGAGCCTTCTCAGTTACAGAGGCCATAAAACAAAACCAAAAACAATAACAACAACAACAAAAAACAAAAACAAACAAACAAACAAAACCTAACTAACCGCCTGACAGAAAAATGCTCCAAAGATGCTAACTCAGCAGTTGTCAACCTCCCTAAGGCCGCCACCCTTTAATACAGTTCCTCATGCTATGGTGCCCCCCACCATAAAATTATTCTGTTGCTAGTTCATAACTGTAATTGTGTTACTGTTATGAATCATAATGTAAATATCTGATATGCAGGATATCTGATATTTGACCCCTGAAGGGGTCGTGGCCCACAGGTTGAGAACCACTGACATTCGTAGTTAGTGACTGACAGATCATTCTTGGTTTCTGAATGTCAACAGGCCCTAAGCATGTGAAAAGTCTAGCTTTTTTTGTAATGTGAGAGATGTAAAATAAAATGGGTGGTGGGAGCCCCTGCTTCAGGGAGCAAATGCCCCCCAGTCTGTTAGCAGATCAAATCCAGGAGCTTCGAAGCCTCTTACAATTTTGTAGGCTTTTACTTTGGAGCTTTAGCTTAAAAAGCTTTACTTTGTGTTGACTTATAAAGGAATTTGCAATATGGTAGCAAGCCCCCTCCTGGCTCAGAACCATTGTGACTAGGAGGTCAGCCCCCTGAGAGTTTAGTGCACATTACTTACAGATTGTTCAGTTTCTTTCGTAGGTCCAACACAACCATCAAAATTGGCAAAGTAACATTGACTAATTACTACTACCCCAGTCAGATTCATCCAGTTGTTCTAACAGTGTTTGTTTGTTTGTTTGTTTGTTTATATCTTTATGTTGAGACAGGATCTGACTATGTAGCCCTGGCTGTACTGGAACTCACTATGAAAAGCAGATTGGCCTTGAACTTACAGAGATCCACCTGCCTCTGCCTCCTGAGTGCTGAGATTGAAGGTGTGCACCACCATGCCCAGCTATTATACTTACTTACTTTATTTTTTTATTTTTATTTATTAATTACGTGTGTGAGAGTGGGTATATACATACCACAGTGCATAGAGGGAGAGAGGACAACTTTTGGGACCTGGGAATCAAACTCAGGCCATTAAATTCGTGTGATAAGTGGTCTTTACCTGCTAAGCCATCTTGTGGGCCCTTATTTATTTTGAGACAGGTTCTCATTCAGTAGCCCAGGCTGGCTTCAACTTTGTGAAGATACTCCTGCCTCAGGTTCCCCGGCCTTGGTATTACAGGGGTAAGGCACTGTTCTATTACACAAAGATCCAAAACAAACTTCATTTTTTTTGTGTGCCTAGTCTCCTTCAATATTGTAGAATTATTTTTTCTTCTTTCTTTTCTTTTTTTCTTTTTTTTTTTTTAAGACAGAGTTTCTCTGTGCAGACCTGGATCTCACTCTTTAGACCAGGCTAGCCTCAAACTCTCGAGCTCTGCCTCTGCGTCCTTAGTGCTGCGACTAGTGGGAGCCGCCATGGCCCAGCTTTTTCCCTTTGTATTGCTGGTAATCAAAACAAAGGCTTCCTGCATGTTCAGCAAGCATTCTGCCATCAACTACACGCTTAGTCAGCCCTTCAGCTCTTCTTTGACCTCCATGATCTCAACTTTCTTGAAACTTCCAGGCAGTTGGTTAATTTGTAGGATAACTCTCATTTAGGGTTTATCTGATGTTTTCTAAAGATCTGATTCAGGGCCAGGAATGGTAGCACATACCTGTAACCCTAGTGCTTTCGAGGTGGAGGCAGCAGGATCAGAAACTCAAAGCTAGCCTCAGCTATGTCATAAATTCAAGGACAGCCTGGGCTACAAAAAGCAATGTTATGTCCTCTCCATAGCTTGTTACGTATAGAGCCATTGGGTTGGAATGGTTCTGCTCAGGTGACACTAGAAAGAAAATAAAAATGTACTTCAGACTTTGAGGCTCAGTTACTAAAAGACCTGGAGGCTTGTGCCCTGATGACATCAGGAGCTTTCTGGAAGTTCTACTGGAGTCCAGAGCTGGGAGAGTTCAAACCCGTGCTGGGTTTGCCTTTGAAAGCTGGGTGGAGTTGCTTACAGGAGGATCTGGTGTATATGCTTGTGATCACAGTACTGAGGAGGTAGAGGCAGGACACTCGCCTCAGCTACAGAAGGCTCTGTTTCAGATCCATCCAGAACAAAACAAACCTGTAGGAGGGAAAGATGACCAAATGGTGGGAAGGGAGGACTGTGCGTGACAGCAGATCGAGGGTGGAAGGAAGGACTGCGCGTGACAGCAGATCGAGGGTGAGCGCCCACCTGGAGCTGCATTTGATCTCTGGATTTACCTGTCCCTGAGTCCCCATCTTTGAGTTTCCTGGGTCCCATGTTTAATTTGGCTGGGATGTAATCTCTTGCAATGGAGAGTTGGGAACAGCGCAGCGACCCTCCCTGCAAGGCCTGTGGAAGCATGACCATCCGGTACAGACGAGGAGCCAACATCCATAGGGGTTGAAGATCCCCTTCTTTGGCTGATGTGACTTGAAGACAACTGGAATGGTGAGTTGACGGGGTTGGAGCAGGGTGGGGTGACTTCACCAGGCAGGGAGGCTAGTGAATGTGGTGTGGAGGTCGGGGGTTAGTGGAGGCATGGGACATTTGAGGAGGGACAGGCACAGGGTTGGCAGTGTACGATGAGGTAGCCCTACTGTCGCCCTCTCAGAATCAGCAGACGAGGACTGTTTTCAGCTAAGGTCCCTGTGTAGACAATGTCAGGGGATCATGTTTCCAGTGAGAGGATCCAAAAAGCCCCCTTGGTGACTTCTGCGGCTAATAATTTCAGACAGACAGACAGGGTTTCAGTTAGCTCAGGCTGGTCTTAAACTTGTGATGTCTTTGAACGTATGATCTTCCTGCTTCTACTGATTATGTATTAGAATTACAGGTGTGTGTCGCACCAGTTTCTGCGGCTCTGGCGCACACTACTTGAGCGTTCCACTGACTGACTGCAGTACATCCTCAGCCTAACATGTCTGGTCTTTGAGGCCCTCTGTTACTTTTGGTCCCCAGATTTTGTAGTCGAATGGAGCTGTATGTCTGGTTTTATCCTTCAAGGGACATGTCCATCAACCAGGTGACACCCCCCGGTGCTTCCCCTTAGATGATGGCTCTTTCTGGAGTGAGAGGCTCTGGACATTCCATGGGCACAGCCCTCAGTCCCAGCCTGCAAACCCACAAACGAGTCATGACACTTACAATGACTTTACACTGTTTAATTGGAGTCAAATACACATATCATGGATGTCACTGTTTTAACTGTATTAGTCTGTATCCCACCAACCCACCTCTAGGACGCTTTCATTTTCAGGATGGTGTTCTAGCAGTTAAACGCTTTGCCGTGCTCCCCATCCAGACCCAGGTAGCCAGGATTCTATTTTGTGTTGACAGATTTGACTACTCTAGGCACCTCGTGTATATAGAACCATGTGACCTTTGTGTCTGTGACTGGCTTATTGTATTCAGCATGACGCCCTCAAGGTTCATGTTGCAGCCAGCGTTAGAACTTCCCTTTCAAGCCTCCATACTACGCCACTGCATATCCGATATTACGGATCCATTCATCCATTGATGGGTGGACTTTCAGGTTGCTCCCATTTTGTGGCTACAGCAAATAGTTAGAAACATTGTTGCATGAACATTCCAAGCCCCTGCCTTTAATCCTGTTTGCTTGAGACAGGGTCTGCCTCCGTAGTTCCAGCTACCCTAAACTTCACCATGTAGACCAGGCTGGCTTTGTCAGCCATCCTCCTGCCTCTGCATCTGCCTCTTGAGAACTGGGATTATAGATGTGGGCCTCCACACTTGGCTTGCTTTCTGTCCTTTTAGATGTACACCTAACAGTGGGATTTCAGAGATACATGGTGGTACTGCATTTAGCTTTTTGGAGTGCCACCAAACCATCCTAGAACTTGATGGTTTTAAGCCCCCGAGGTATGGGAATGCAAAGTAGTATCAGGACAATCTTTTCTATTGCAATGGATGCTGCATCTTCAGACCAAAATGTCTAGGACCAAAGTAGGGGCTGGAGGAGCCTGTATTCACTGCCTTCCTTTTTGTGACAAAATATGTCACAAAAACAGTCTAAACGAGGAAAGACATCCTTTGGCTCATAGTTTCTGAGGGCACCTGGGGCAACTGTGAGGTGGAACACTATGGCAGCAGGTGCAGCAGGTGGAGGTGGTGGCTGGAGGAGCAGCCAGGAAGCAGGGCAAGGGAAGAGAGGGGCAAGGGATAGCCCCTGAGGAAATGTACTCACAGTGAGCTAGGTCCTCCAGCCAGGCCCCACTTCCTGCAGCTTCCAGAACCTCTCAAACAACACCCCCACACCCAGTGTGGGGGCACACATCTTTGGTCTCAGCGCTGGGAGGCAGAGACAGGTGGATCTTTGTGAGTTTGAGACCAGTCTAGTCTCCACGATGAGTTTCAGCACAGCCAAGTCTACATAATAGAGATTCTGTCTCAAAAATAACCAAACGGCCAGGCAGTGGTGGCGCACGCCTTTAATCCCAGAACTTGGGAGGCAGAGGCAGGCAGATTTCTGAGTTCAAGGCCAGCCTGGTCTACAGAGTGAGTTCCAGGACAGCCAGGGCTACACAGAGAAACCCTATCTTGAAAAACAAATAAAATAAAATAAAATAAAATAAAATAAAATAAAATAAAATAAAATAAAATAAAATACCAAAGGATAATAGCAAAACCAAAACCAACACCCACAAAACAACAGCAACAAAACCCCACCACCTGCAGAGGGCCAGCCCTTTAAAGGGCCAGTCCTTTAATGTGCAAGCCTGTATGGAGAGATGCTTCAGAAACTACGAGAGAGCCTAAAGGCAAACCCAGCACAATGTGAAAAGTGCCATCCAGCATTGATGTGCTACCTCTCTGGACCAACGACTCAGTGTTGGTGTCTAGAGCCAGGTCGGAACTCCCCTACCACAGTTACTGTGGGACTCACTACACTAGTAACACAGACATCCAAGGTCGCATGCCTTCAAGGCTCCCAATGACAGCACCATCAGTACTGAACACAGACTTACATTTGGCCCTCTTGGTCAGTTTTGGCTTCTTCTCGCTGTAATAGGCTGATCTGAGTCAAATGAACCTGGACTTAACTCTTGCTCAGCCACTTCCCAACTCGGGGTTAAGCCTTGACGGCTTAAAAAAAAAATTACGTGCATAAGCATGTTTTTCTTGCACCTATGTCTGTGTACTATGTGGTATGCACTGCCATATCTCTTGCAACCGAAGTTAATAAAGAGCTGTGAACTGTCATATGAGTGCTGAGAATTGCACCCAGGTACTCAGGAATAGCAGCCAATGCTTTGGACTGCTGAGCCGTCTCTCCAGCCTCATGGTGGGCATTTTGTTTGTGGTGTTGAAGACTGAACTCAAAACTTGGAGATTACTGGGCAAATGCTCTCCCACCAAGTCGTCCCCACCCACCCCAGTCCAAGCATGAGTGTCTTCACTGGAAAGTAGGGACAAGTCATTTGACAAGATGAAAGTGTCTTATTTGTTGGCTGATCTTTGGAGGTAGTGTCATATAACTCTTGAAGTTGAGGCCTTTTTCTAAGATGGTCTTGTCCTTAGTCAAACTGGGAGCATCATTTGGAGAGGCTGCGGATTTGGTCACAGGAAGCCTGCAGTTCATACAGTCATTCAACCAACATTTATGAGGACGTAGTGTATACAGGTGCTGAGCTGTACTGAAGGCAAACGGTGTCCTTGTCCTCACATGGCATGATGAATCTTAAGATCTGGCCAGGTGAAGGACTATGGGTGGTAAGAGATGAACACCAGTAGCGGGAGGTGGGGGGAGGTATTATTGCGTGGGTGACGCTAGGAAAGGCCAGGACAGTTGCTTTGGGGTGGTGAAGACTGAAGGGTAAAAGTGGCCTGCAATATGAATGGGGTGGTTCTGTATTTCAACGAATTAGGCAGCTGTCCCTGTGACCCTCAATGGGGGGACCGTGCTAGGTGGGGTGTGTTGCACGGGGACCTGCTTCAGCATTGAGGGTCTACAAATCCGTGTGATGTGGGTGTGGGAGATGCAACTCAGGACTCTGGGGCACTGAAGGGCTGGATGGATGGTGCTGTCCAGTGGCAGGAGGGAGGAGCCTGACAGGCAGGCTGGGAGTCAGCGCCAAGCTCCAGTGATGGTAGCTAGAGAGGTGAGCATTACAGACCCGTAGCCCTGAGAGCACCCGCACCCCGAGGGAGCCAGATCTAGTGCAGGTCTGCGGAGAATCTTGCAGCTGGAAGAGGCAGGCCTTCAATGTCATTTACTTCAACCTCCCACCTCTTCAGATTTTTCCAGAGCCCACCTGAGGCCATCCAACTCTTTTTGGACACCTCAAGGTACGGGAAGCTTACTGCCTTCTAGAGAGCCCACTCCATGGCGGTGCTCGAGCCCCTAGGATGGCCTCGAGGCGCCAGGCGCTCCGACCTTGGCCGTGTACAGCCGTCTGGCCACCGCGGCACCTGGCTGAGGGTGGCGACGCGGCTGGGCAGGCGCTGCTGTCCCCAGCCCCAGTGCTGAGGCGCGCAGAGCGCAGTGGGCTCTGGTGGAGGTCGGGAGAACTGCAGGGCGAAGGCCGCCGGGGGCTCCGCGGGCGGCGGGGGGGGAGGCACTTGACACCGGCCCGGGAGAGGAGGGGCAGCTGTCCCTACGACCAGTGCTGGATGCGGGGACCCAGCGCAGAAGCCGCGCCAGGTAGAGGGGCGCCGCAAGGTGGGGAGGTCGCGGCCGGG
>NW_021604743.1:502298-509381 GCF_004785775.1 Grammomys surdaster | reverse complement strand
GGGGGGGCGTCGCGCCCGGCTCCTCCCTGCCCCCGCTGCGGGCCGTGGGAGCGGGGCGGCGGTGGCGGCGGCGCCGCAGTGTGGGGGCGGGGCGGGAGTGGGCGAGGATCCCCGGGCCCGGCCGCGGAGGACTGGAAGGTGCGGGGGCGGGAGCAGCAAGGCTGGAAACGACTCCGGTGGGGATGCCGGGGTCGCCCCCTGCAGCAGACTCCCCCTGCACACACTCACACGCACCCCCGCCGGGCCGGTGTAGACGTGTCCTTGAAAGCTTCGCATCTGCACAGTGAAGGACGAGGCCTCGCCGAGGCTGCGGATCGGGGGGTCGCAGTCCCCATGTTCCCCGCACCTTAGGAGACCCCCGAGCCTCTGAGCGGCGCCGGCCGCGGTCCGCGTCCCGCCCTCACCCGGGCTCCCCACTCCACGCCGTCATGCCCTCCCTCGTTGGCGCGGACCGAGCTGGCGTGCGTCCAGGGCCCGCCCCCGGCCTCCCCCAACCCCTCTTCGCGGGGCCCGCAGCCCTATGGCTGCCAAACTTCATTTTGCTTTCCTGGAGCCTGCCTTCTTGGGGGCACCCTCTCCCTTCGCTCCCCACTCAGTTGCTCTCCCCCTGTCTCTGCATCCCCTCCTCTCCTCTTTTCCTGCAAGGCCAGCTGAATAGGTGTGGGCACCCTGGGAGTAGGTTCCCACTGGGTCTCAGAGCTCCCTTCCCGGGCTCTCAAGGGGAGCCTTCTGTGGCTGCACCTTGACCTAAGATGGCGTCTTGCACCCAGCTGGGCAGTTCTGGCCTGCGTAGGGCTGGGGAGGAAGGGCGGGCTAGGGACTGCACAACTGCCCCCTCTCAAACTAGAGGGGACAGGAGCCTTCGGGGAGGAGTATCTTCGGCCGAGTGACCTAGCTTGCCCCTCACTGCTGTGCCCAGAGACTGCCATCAGCATCCCCGGGGACAGTTCAGTCTTCATGTTTCACCCTGAGCTGCCAGCGGCTGAACCTCCTCCTGAGCAGGCTGCGCAGGGATTCTGGGATCAGGTGCTCTCCACTGAGCCTCCTCCCTCCCAGGCAGATGTGACAGCTGCAGCCTGGGGAGCTATTCTTGCGTTGCTGGGGTGTTAGGACTGGCCTGTGGGATTTGGGAAGCCCAGCTGCCTGGCAGACCCTCTTTGGGCTATCCTCTGTGCTAGCAGGGGCCGTTTGCAGGTAGAGCAGTCACTTGCTCTTGGATAGTTGGGTTGTGGAAGTCCCTGCCGGCTTTGGGGGCAAACTGTCTTGTCCCCTCTGCCTCTGGGGTTCATTAAGGTCTTGGTGGAGCTTTTGACAGATAATTCTGTCGAAGTGTATGAGTACGTGTTCATGTGTGTCTCTGTGTGTGTGTGTGTGTGTGTGTGTGTGTGTGTGTGTGAGAGAGAGAGAGAGAGAGAGAGAGAGAGAGAGAGAGAGAGAGAGAGAGAGAGAGAGAGAGACACACATCAGGTAGGGGCCCCAGGCCAACTTGTGTTATAGGTCTGGCACCTGCCTCCTCCCTCCCTGTGGCCGCCTTCTCTAGGCCCTGCTGCCTCTTAGAGCCTTACTCCTGGTGCTTTATCTTTGCACCCCTCCCCCATTAAGTCTGCAGCTCCTGATTCCTGGGTTCATGATGGTCCACACTTTTCCCTTTTACTTGGCCCAGGCTCTCTAGTGTTCGCTGGGAGCCTAACCTAAGGAAAGGTGTATCCCCTTTAGACTCAAGGAATGAACATCCCAAGAACAAGGTCTGCCTTCCACAGTGGAGGAGCCTAAGAGAGGCCGCCAATGGTCATCTGTCAGGGTGTCTGCAGGCAGGATTCCTCTGTGGGGTGGGGGTTGGATGCAGCTTACAGGCCTATTCCAACTTTGAAATCCTACGGCTCTGATTTTCCTGGTGGAATTTCAGACCCAGAACAGGGCTAGAGTGGCCTGTTTCCCCTCCAGGGTAGTGGTGATGGAGAAGGTAGGGGTGCCAGGGGCTGGGCTTCGGCAGAGTGGGGAGGGATGATGTGTTGGTCTGTCAGGTCTGACTGCAGAGGATGTAAAACACAGCTTCCATGCAGGCCTCTGCACTTGGTGCTCTCCTGAAGGTGTGTGTGAGAAAATGTATGTGTGCGTAACTTGCAAGGGTCCAGTCGAATCTGTTGTGAGTCCCTCGGTTCCTAAGGGTAGTTGGCCATCATATCCTGTCTGCCATTCTTCTTTCCCACAAGCCAGCAAGGGACAAGATGAGTTGAAGGGTCCTCGTCCTGCCTCTCTGGGTGGGAGAGACTGAAGGGGATCTGCCTTCCGGGGAGTCCTGGGTGTTCTATTCAACATTTAGTGGGCTCCCATGAGGTAGGTTGCTTGATCAGGCTCCCTACTCTCTTCCAGAATGTGGCTCTCTCTCTCTTATCCCGTCAGTTGGTGGTTAGCCCAGTGGTTATTGCCTGCTCATAGGTCTCCAGTGGCCACTACCTGTTTACAGGGCACCTGAAGAGTTCAACTCCCCCTGCCCCCTTGACCCCAGACCCAAGTTCTTTCCCAGATTCCCTCAAGATTTCCATTTCAGGGAGTCAGATAGAAAAGGGAGTCTTAGCACACACAGCCTTGCCTTTCCCATGGGTGAACCCTCTTCTAAGATGTTTCCATGAATGCTCCAGCCCTTAGGAGGGGAGCTGGAGGCTTCTGGAGCATTAGATGTTGGGTTGGGGGCTCTGTTTGAGAGGCCAAGCCGCTTCCCTATGTGGTTGGCTATGCCTCCCGGGGCCTGAGGCAGAGGGGTTGCTGAGGTGCTTTGCCCCCTGAGCATTTACTGCCGCCTCCTCCCTGCTGATGATTGAGCAGGTCTGGCTGGTAGAAGTCAGAGCTACAGTGTGGTCCTTGGGGGAGTTGGCTTTAGCTCCATTTTAGAAGCTGCCATCTCTCCCAGCAAGGCTGCATCTCTGCAGGGACTCCGCTGTTCCCAGTGCTTTAATAGTAAGTTAAAGGTGCCAGGCCCCCTCCCAGTCCCCTTCTGTCCCCTCCCACCCTTGGTAGGGTCCTGCTCTGTAGTCAAGCTTGGCCTTCAACTGATTTTTCAGCCTTTGCCTCCCAAGTGCTGGCATTATAAGGAAGTTTGTGGGAACGTTAAGGGCTTATTTAGGGTCATTTGTCTTTTTCTTTTCTTTTTGAAATCATGGTTACCCATGCTGCTCTCAAACCTTCCTCAGCCGTCTTCAGCCTGTCTTGTATCTTGGGTGACATACATCTGGCTTCATTTGTCCTGTTGATTATAGTGTTTCTCCCTAAGAAACAATCGAGTGTCATTAGTACAAGTCTCTCGCTGAGATCCGTGCTGTGTCCGAGCTGCCTCCATTTGGCTAATCGTGTGGGCAAGATGGGGTCCACGCTGTGTGTCTGCATATTTGCACAGACATGTATGGACACACAGCTTGCTTTATGTGAGCCAGGTTCAGAGCGTTGTAAGCAAGGGTCCTGCAGTTAGGAGGAGGCATCTGTTGACTCAGCCTAGACGCAGAACTTAACTGCTGGCTGCCGGGATGGATGGAAGAGCTGGTCACCATCTTAGCCAAGGGGCAGTGGGTGTGTGCGTTGCTGTCCCTGCTCTTTGCATTTTGAAGTTTTGAAAAGCCCCGCCCACGTTCCCGTCTCTTTTATGAAGCCTTGGTTTTATAAGGACTATGCTAACAGTGCTTGGAAATCTTGGCAGTGTGCTTCCATTCTCACAAATGGGTTTGTCGACAGGTTGTGCGAGCACCTTCAGTCCTGAGTTTGTTCCAGCTTTTTATTCTTACTCTGCCTTGAATTCCGTAGAATTTTTCCCTCGTGTTTGCTTCCGCTTGTCTTGAGATTTTATTTGCTGGGCATTTCCTGTGAGCAAGGCCCAGTGCCCACTTTGAAGAGTACTCAACTAATTAATAATTCAGGGTACTGGATAGGCAGGTCACTGCCAAGTGAGAGGTCAGGGCAGGCTTCTAGGAGGAAGGGGCAGCACTGAGGGACTCAGAGCCCAGGAGTAGAGGGGGGAAGGGCATCATCTGGGGCAACTATAGTGTGAGAATGCTCACCCATGGTGGATGCCTGCGGAGTTGGAGGGGGTCTGGGAGGTGCTGGGGTCTTGGCTAAGGCTTCCCAGTAGTTTAGGGAGAGGGTCCCTGCACTTAGTGACTCCTGTGTGTGCCCATGGAGAAATGACTAAGCCTCCCTGCAGGGGGGTGGAGGGAAAGCAGGCCAGGACAGCTGAGCCCAGGTGGTGCAGGATCTTGATTCTTCACAGTCTGTAGACTGGGGCTTAAGAGCTCAGACTTGGGACAGGAAAGCAAGGGTTTGGTTGTGTAGCCCCAGGGGGTCTTGGCAACCAGGGAAAGCTGGGGCCAAGGTCCTCTAGTGCTGCTGCTGATAGCAACCGCAGTGTGGACTGCAAGCCAGAGAGTCTCTGCTGTTCTGGTCTCTGGGGTGGGGGTGGGGTCTCCATATCCTCTGATGTCCACACTCCCAGGCAGAGACCCTCTAGCGTCCAGAACAATCGTAGGAAATTAGAAGGGAAAGAAAGAGGTGGAATGACAGGTTCTTGCCTCAACAGCTCTGCCTGCCTTCCTCTCCCTAATCTGTGCCAGGGAGATGCCTAGATGGCTAGCCCACACTGACAGGTGACAGGAAGGGGACAGCACAGGGCCCTCCCAAGCCTGACCTAGAGCTTTCCTGCTGAATCCTACTATGATAGGATTATTTTTCAACAGTGACTGTTGCTTCGCACTGCCTGCTATCCTTCTGGGGTCCCCTCTGACTTCTAAGGCTTTCTGACCTTATTCAGATACAGGACCCATTTCCCATTTTCTCTTTCCTGTGGTCATTCCTATTGATCCTGTTCCAAATGTCAAGGTCATTTTAAATTCTGAGCCTGTTAACTGTCTTGTCTGGGTACACAGATGGGATGGACAGGTGACCATCTTAACAGCCACTGATGGGACTGAGATCGGGGTCTCCTGCTTCTTGCCCAGCGGTTTGTTTTGGTTTGGAGTTTTGAGGCAGTGTCTCACTTAAGCTGAGGCTAGCCCCATATTCATGACACTCTTCCTTTAGCCTGCTGGGATCACAAATGTGAACTTCTGTACATGGCCCCTGTGCTCTTCTTACCCTGGAGGTGGTCACTGGTGCAGAAGACACTTCCATTCTGAGAAATGACATCAGATACTGAGGCTGGTGACTGTGGAGTTGAGGAGTCACACTTGTGGGCTGAACTGTTGGCTGGATATGGGCTGCTTCATTGAGGTTGTCCGTGTGATCATGACCCTGAAGTGTGCCTTCTCTGTTTCCCAAAAGACTCTGGGAGGTGGCAGACCGTGTAACCTGCCCATGCCAGGCAGAGGCATGAGGCAGCAGAAGCTGTGGAGAGGAGGCCTCATGATGGAATGGACCTGTGTGGTTAATACAGAGTCTGAAAAGATGAGCTTACAAATAAATGAGGTGGTGAGAGATCTATTCTGATTGGTGAGTGTCCTTGAGGTGCTGTTGGCTCACCCCAAATTACAACGTGCTTAATGTAATCTCTTGCCTGTTATAGACTAGGCTGGCCTTGAACTCTCTGCTTTCTAAGTGCTGGAGGTATAACTCATCTTTAAAACTGTTTAAAATTGTGTTATCTTTGGCATGTGTGGATATTAACACAGATGCACAACAAGCATTCGGAAGTCAGAAAGACACCTGTGGGAGGAGTCTTCCACCACGGGGGTCAAATTTAATTAAAAAATTAAAAAGTCAGGTGGTGGTGGTGGTGCCTCAATTTGGCTAATTGCGTGGATTATCCAAGGATTCAGGAGGCAGTGGCAGCTGGATCTCTGAATTTTGAGGCCAGCCTGGTTTACAGAATTCCAGACCAGCCAGGGCTACATAGAAAAACTTTGTCTTGGGGAAAAAAAGAAAGGAAGGAAGGGAAAGAGACAGACAGACACAGGCAAGTCTCTTGTGAGTTCAAGGCCAGTCTAGTCCACACAGTGAGTTCCAGGACAGCCAGGACTATATAGTGACAGCATGTCTCAAAGAAAAAAGAGTTCCATTTATAGGTTAATGAGTGCATATGAAAGATTTCCCTCTGAGGACACATACCAACCTGTCATCAAGAATGTAACCTTTTTTCCATGTGTTTTTGTATTCTCTGAAAAGCATGACTTTGTTTGTTTGTAGTTACAACAGCAACAAAAATAAGAAATCCCTTAAAGGGAGATGAAGTAGAACCATATTCTATGCAAGAACTCTTGCAGTAGAGGGAGAGTCTGTGGTGTGGAGGGCTTCATCCTCAATAGCTGGGACCAATGGGAATCCAGGCCTTGGAGCATGGCTGCCTGTGAGGAAAAATAACTAGCAGAAACCATGTGTAGAGCTCAAGACTGTACACAGCACTCATGAGGCTGACGCGGGAAAACTGCTGAGAGTCTAAGGGCCACCTTGGGCTACAGAGTAAGACACTATCTCAAAATGGAAAACTGGACTTTGTGGCACACACATTTGGGAGGTAGAGACACGAGAGGATCATGAGTTCAAGGGCATCCTCTGTCTACATAGTGAATGTGAGGGCAGCCTGGGCTATGTTCTGTTGAAGGAAGGTCCCTAAAAGGAGACCTCAAACATGGAACAGTTGTAGTGCAGGGTTAAAGGAATCCTAATGTAGGTGGAGCAGGGTGATTGGGGCAAGCACTGGGAACAGATACTGGATGAGGTTTTGAGAGAGATCTGCTAACACAGAAAAATCATACCTTTGGAAAGCTTGTGGATATAATTACAGAAACACAGCGAGACAGCCAGAGAGAGATAGCTCAGTGGATGCAGCACAAGTGGAGTTCAAGCCCCAGGAACTCACATAAAGGTGTGTGCGTGCGTGCGTGCATGTGTGTTTGTGCGTGTGCACGTGGTTGTGCATCCTTGTTCTTGGGGAAAGGGCAGGAGGATCTCTATGAGTTTGAGGCCAGCCAGGTCTGCATAGACTGTTTCAAACAAAATTCCAAATAAATAAATGGTAAGACATTTATAAATAAGCCGGGCGGTGGTGGCGCACGCCTTTAGTCCCAGCACTTGGGAGGCAGAGGCAGGCGGATTTCAGAGTTC
>NW_021604743.1:478438-502288 GCF_004785775.1 Grammomys surdaster | reverse complement strand
TTGAAAACCCCCCCTTTGCTGGGCAGTGGTGGTGTATGCCTTTAATCTCAGCACTTGGGAGGCAGAGACAGGCGGATCTCTGAGTTCAAGGCCAGCCTGGTCTACAAAGTGAGTTCCAGGACAGCCCAGGCTATAAAAAAGAAACCCTGTCTCGAAAAGCCAAAAAAAAAAAAAAAGAAGAAGAAGAAGAAGAAGGAGGAGGAGGAGGAGGAGGAAGAGGAGGAGGAGGAAAGAAAAAAAAAGAAACTGCCCCCTGAAAGGCATCACTGCGGTGGCTAGTCACCCAATTGTCCCCTGGGTATGAAAGGCACTCAAGGGTGAGTTGCCATCAGGAGGTCCTGCTGCAGATGCAGGAGTATCTGTAGAATTTGCCTTGGATGTGGACTCAAGTTGTGTCCAGCTCTGATCCAGGAGCTCCTGAGGAGGTGGGTAGCAGCAAGCTGGATGACAATGGAGAGGGGTAATTAAGGAAAGAGACATAATTCCTTTTCCTGGCCACCTTGCTGCCCTGTTCCCAGTCTCAGGGCTCAGGGCCAGTTGTGTGGCAACAGTACCCCGCTCACCTCACCTTCCTCACTCTTCTCCCTGGCGCTGCCCATAGATGCCTCTTGGATGCCTGCTGTAGATGAGACTAGAAGGGCTAAGTCTGGGAGAAGAAAAGAACCCAGCATGGAAGGAAGCCTAGGGCTTGTCCCTCTGCTCACCAGACCCTAGTTCCAGGCTTGTGCTGGAGTCGGCAGCCCCCTACTGGGGTTAGCATCTTCAGCTGCTGAGACTCATTTGCTGCCTGGCCCTAAGTCCTCATCTTAAAGCCACGCATAGGAGGCGCCCAGTAAGGAAGGGCCCCTTTTCATAAAGTGGGGTTCATCAGACAAGGTCCATGCATAAGGAGACCCCTCATGAAGGCCTTGTGCTCTGAGAACCTACAAAACAACTATTCTCATCACGCTTAAGATGAAGGGAAGAGGGTCATTTTGGTAACCATATATCAATTTTTATACTGGGGAGCAGGCACACGTGTGGGATATCTGCTCTCTCTGTCCACCATATGGGTCCTGGACATCAAACTCAAGTCATCAGGTTTGGCAACAGAAATCATCATCTCCTGAGCTACCTCAATGGTCTCTCTGTTTTTCCCCCGCTTCAAAACCAAACCAGGAATTGCCTGTAGAGGCTCCTTCCCACCTCCTCATCTCTTATGGGTTGTGGTCCTGCTGCCTGTACTGGCTTTGCCCATAGTCTAGAGCATAGGAGGGTCTAGACCATAGCCACCTTGGCAAGTAGCTTTGCAATGGCTTCTAATGATTTTATTGCCATAAACAGTGTGCTTGTTGCTATCCACTCAGAGGCTTGTGCTTCTCAGCCTGGCTGGTAGTAGCCTGAGGGCCCTGCCTGGTACTGGAGGCTCATCTTAAAAGCCCAGTGGGGCTGGGCAGTACCTCTGCATTTTCTCTGGTCACCATCCTCCCAACAGCTTGGCATCTTAAACCCAGGCCCTGGTGTGGCAGGGCCAGCGGCTTTTCAGCTTTCTCTGGAGGTCCCTCGCTCCAGAGGCATAGTGCTTCTGTTCATCTTTGAAAGGCCTCCTGGGTGCCACATGTTAGTTATACAGGTGAAACCCAAGGACCCTGCACCTTCAGGTAAGAGATGGGTCATGAACTGCCAGCTGTGGTCAGCTTGAAACAAACAAACAAACAAAACCAGGAAGGGGGCTCATGTCCTTACTGAGGCTGGCTAAGCGAAGCCTGGTCACAAGCAGAGAATGTCCTGAAGGGATTTTTGACGGATGTGACGCCTAAGCTGAGTGGAAGGGCATGGAGAAGTTAGCCAGATGGACAAGGGTATATTCAGGCTGAGGAGGCTGGAGGTTGTGATGTTACCCACAGACGAGGGTGAGAGTTACACTTGGAGTCCTTGACCCCCAGTGACATCTGAGGAAGGTCATTCTGGGGCACCCAGAAGGAGAAACTCAGAAGCCAGTGTAGAAATGTAGGGGTCAGCTGGGCGGAGGAGGAGGGTCTGCACCAAGGGCTGGGCTCCAAAGGGAGGGAAGAGAGGCAATGGTGACTGCTTCCTGCATGCTCAGGAGAGTCCCTGAGGGCTCTGGGGTGTTGCTTCCTGGGAGACTCTGGAGCTGGGCCTGGGCCAGGCTTGCAGAAGGAGGCGAGAGCCTGCGTCAGAAGGCCTGAAGGGGGCGTCCGTGGGATGGGTGAGGAAGGGCCATTGCTTTCATCAGTGCTAGGCGGCCCTGCAGATGTTGAGGGAGGCGGTGACTTCACCAGGCTTGTGCCACAGGCGTCAGGGATTTGAACTGAAATGTCTGCTTCTTGGTGATTCCCCCGAAGATGAGCTTTCAGGCCTAGCCCTCCACTCCCAGGCTCTCCATTTGGGTAAGTATTACTGTCACCTTCTGAGAATGAGAATGTCCTTGAACTTGAGTAAAGCTGCTCCTCTCCATCAGGGCCAAGTCTGCCAAAGGAGGAGGGAATGACTGGGACCGGCCTGTTTGGTAATCGAATAGAAAAGATACAAAATTGTTGGAGAGAAAGGGGTCTTTAGTGTTCCGTGAGGTAGAGTCTAAAGACTGCTCCCAAAGTCGTTTTGGGATAAGGACATGAGCCGTGCTGGTATTGCTGAACTCAGGTGGAGGCAGTGTGGCAGTGTGCCACAGCCACCAGACTTGGCACTGGGTGGCTAGGGTTTGACCTTGGCTCTGCCACTTCCTTGACTGGTGCCCTTGAGGGGATCCCCCAGCCTCTGCCCACCTTGACGTTGCCATCTGCAGTGTGGATGTAATCTCAGAGGCTCTTATGGCTGTTTGCTTGTTTGCCGGGTGTGTGCTTCTTGTGAGAAGCCTGGCTGTTTTCCTTCACTGTCTTTTGAAAGATTCCTTAGGCAGTCAGCTTCACAGGTGTGTGAGGATTTAAATCCAACCATGTGTGTTCTTGGTTTGGCACAGAGCAGGCTCCTCTGCAGATGCCTGCTTCCCTTCCCTGTCTTGTGAGCTGAATGGCATCTCCTGGTCTTTGTAGCAATGATGGTCTCTGTCAGCTCCTTGTGCTCAGTTCTGTGCCACCAGCCTGGGTCACCCCAGTACACTTGAGAGGCTATTGAGGGTGAGAGCTGAGGGGATCAGAGAGAGAGAGTGTAGATGTGACAGTCATGGGGCTACATGTGAACTTGGGGGTGATGAGATCAGGACCTGAATGGGCTGTCCTTCTTGCAGAGCCAGACCTCTCGAACCAGTGGGTCCAGGTTCCCATGGGGCTGTGTTGTGACCCTGTGACCCTCACTATGCCTGTTGGTAAACATTTGAAGATTCTCTGTGTCCTAGAGGCTTTGGCCAAAGATGGCTTCACATCAGGGTTGTGTATGCAGATGATGTTGGCCAGAGGGCCTGGGTAAGCCTCAAGCTGTCCCTGGGCAGTAGCGTAGCTGGGTGTGGCTTGCTGTGAATCTGCTGCAGAACCTTGCAAGGGTCTTGAGCCTGAACTGGCCCTGGGGAAGCTGAGTCTCTGTGAACTCAGGGTGTGGAGGTGTAATCACATGAAACATACAGCATAATTAATTCTGTATGCTCTTAATGATATGCATAATTGTTCTGCATGGTAATTAGGTGTAAATGGTAAGCAGTTCACATAAATGTTTTTGTAATTGGTATTAATTTTGCAGAGGCAAACCAAGTTTATGTGGGTTTTTTTTTTCCTTCTTGCTCTGTTACTTTTCTGGTGCAGGCAATTCCCAGCTTTTGGAGGGCTCTGTTGCAAATGTTTGTTTCTAGGGCAATGTTTTGTATTTTCTTGCAGAACAATGTTGTGAATGGTTATGAGCTTCCCAAGCTGGTTTCCAAATGCCTCTTTGGCCCACACAGTAGGTGAAATGTGCAAACTCCTGTCTGTGTGGAGGTGATGGTGGGTTCCTTGCTCCAGGTGTCCCCCCAGGGTCTGCAGCTTCTGGTGGGCAAGTCCTCATGGGTCACCATGTGTGCCTTCCTCTGTGTGTGTGTGTTCCTGTGTCTGTTTCTCATCTGTGACTGTGTTTGTATGACTGTGCATCCATCTGTGTCTGTGTGTGCATGTGTCTGTGCGCATGTGTCTGTTTGTCTTTTGTGTTTGTGTTATGATCTCTATGTCTGTGTGCCTCTGTATGTGTATCTGTGCTGATAGGTACATCTTTGTATGTCTGTGTGTGACTCTATATGTATACACCATGTCTCTATGTGGCCCTGTGCATGCTTGTTTCTCTCTCTCTCTCTCTCTCTCTCTCTCTCTCTCTCTCTCTCTCTCTCCCCCCCCCCCCCCGTGTGTGTGTGTTTGGTCTCTGTGTGCATTTGTTGATGTGCACACATCTGGGTCTGTGTGACTTACAGATGTTTCTAAGGCTACCCTAGAAGAAAAGCTGTGACCCTGAGTCAGGCTGCAGCAGACACCCAGGAGTGTGAGCTAGCTACTCCACAGTCTAGGTGAGCTGGCCTTTTATCCCGAGTCACAGAATAATTTTTAAAAGGAACATCTGCTGAGCATCTACCACATACCAGACACTGAGCTAAACTTCAACTCCTGCTCTCATATCTTGAGGCAGACTTGTAAGATGATAATTCTCATTCACCTCACTTCACAGATTAGGAAACTGAACCTCACACCTCTAAATGTCAACTCTTTGCACCAGTGACTTGGTTTGGGTCATTGTGGAGAGTAGGAAGACAGACCAGGACCGACCCAGGGAGAGTTCTAAGAACTTTGCTATCTGAGGAGGAGTTGAGTTCCACCCATATCTCCTGATCCTGAAGCCCTAAGGACTTCCCAGTTCTGACCTAGGAGTGCTCAGCCCCATAGTTATTGGGATGCTCTGTGGAGAAAGAGGGTGACAGTGGGCCTGGGGAAGCATGGCTGTGGACACTGTGGTAAAGAGGTTGCAGGCCAGCCAGCTTCCCAAGGGCTGGGAGGCTAGCGCCTTCCTGGGATCCTTATGACCCCTTCACCTGGGAATCTGGGGGCAGGAAGACCTGCACAATCCATGACAGGTGTCAGTTTTGGCCTGCACATGGTGGACTGGAGCCCAAGCTCCACATGGTCTTTCCATGCCTTGGAGCTTTGGCAAGCGACCCCCTGAATGAGGATTATGGGGGTGTTGCTCTTGTCACTGTAGTATTGAGCTGGGGATGTTGCAGCTGTCGGGGAGTGACTTTGCACGGTCCTCTCTGCCTCAAGGGTCAACTAGAACAGGGCGGAGGCCAGCCCCCACTGTGGGCTGTGCTGCCTGGATGGGAAAGAACAAGACATGAACTTTGACCTCATATGTTTGGGAAACTAGACACATCTATATACATGTGTGGTATTGCATGACCACCCACAAACACAATCAGATCCCCTGGGTAGGTAGGTGTTCAGAGAGGGATGAAGGAGGGAGATATGTCAGCCTGAAGGATGGGACTAGGGCTCTCACGGGGCTTCAGAGGGCACCCCTTTCAGAGGAAAATGGTGTGAACAGACTGTAGAAACAAGGGGTCAGCTGGGAGAGGTGAGGTCAGAGCCAGCTGTCAGGGTAAGATCAGACCAGTGTGTGAAAATCACCTCACAGTTGGGGGAAGTCAGCTTCATCAAGATAAATTTGCATTTCTGTACAATTCAACCTTGTAAGTGTACAGTGTGATTGTCTTTAATACCCTCCAGGACTGCATCCATCACCGGAGTCAGTTGTAAACTTCTCATAGATATCAGGTTTTGGTTGGGAGAATCATGTGGACATTCTGCTGACAGGGTGGGCTGGAGGAAGAGACCAAGCAGGCCTACCCAATACTGTGTAGTCACTAAGGTTATTGTCCAGTGACACAAGGTTCCTAGAGTAAATGGAAGGGTAAGAGACTGGAGGATTGGGTCTTGGGACTAAGAGGAGACGGTCATTTCTACATACAGAGAAAAGCTAGGAAATAGAGCCAGCTCAAAGGACCTGGTTCTCAAGAGCAGAATTTGACCTGTGCATCCAGATGGGCAGGCAGAAAATAAAGACAGACAGAGCCTTGCAGGTGTATGTGCGTGGGGGGGGGGGGGGAGTCTGTCTTCACTAAGAAAAGAACTGGAGGCAGAGTGGAGGTCAATGCGGAAGTCCAGCAGTGAAGGCAGGGCTTCCTCCTCACTGGTCCTAGCCGCAGGACAGAGCCAGGGCAGCAGAGGCCAGGGTGGCAGACCATCCTTGGGCTTGTGAGCTTCCAGAAGCAGGGGCTCTTGTACCCTGTGGCCCAGCTCAACTGTGGTGTTCCCTGCATCAGTGTAGATGGGTGCTTGAAGTGGAGGGGGTGAGCTGGCAGGGTTGCCAACAAGCCAAAGATGACATGAAGGACAAAACCCTCGAGCACTTGAGTGGCTGTGTGTCCATCAGGAGACAAACCACATGGTATTTTGAACAAGGAAAGTTTACCGTGAAGAACTATTAACTGTAACAGGACTGGGATAATAAGGCTTGGTCAGTCAGAGAAAACGAACTCCAGTGAATACACAAGGAGCAGGCATGAGAACAGCTACTACTCCTGTGATGACTACCAGAGTACCCAGGGAAGAGGCTGCCTGGGGCTGAGAGCCCGCCCTTGTGGGAGAGGGTGTGGCCATTGCTCCCTAGATGGCAGAGGAGTCACTAGTGTCATGTGGATGAATCTTAGTGGACGTCTGCATTCTGGACCTTTTGGGTCTAAAGAGGGCATGTTCCTTGAGGTAGACTGCTTAGCTCCCCAAGGAAGTGCTGGGGAAGCTTCTGGCTGCTGCTCTCCTGCCCTGCTGGAGCAGCTGCCACAACACAAGAGCTGAGTGCCGGGAAGTTTGGTCTCCTATGAGAGCTTAATGCTAGAAAGCAGCTAAGCTGTGAGATGTGGATGCTGTGTGATACAGGAACCTTCACGATAGCACACCGAGTCCAGGAAGGATAGCCTCCTCCTCCCTCATCCCTCCTCTACCTTCTGTGGTTTTTGAGACAAGATTTCTCGGTGTATCCCTGGTTCTCCTACAACTCACTCTATAGATCAGGCTGGCCTTGAACTCACAGAAATCCACCTCTTTCTGCCTCCCGAGTGTTGGGATTGATTAAAGGTGTGCACCACCACTGCCCAGCTCTCCAGTGTCTTCTGCTAAGTTTTACATTGTGCCAGCCAGCAAAGGAGAAATATTTAAAGGGGCTGCACATATTTTTACAGAGAAGGCAGTGAGGGGTACTAGCATCTGGCACAGTTTAGTTGGTACTTGGGCTACACAGCTTTCGTGTGCATCTTTCCTACCCTTCTGACCTCCCACACAACAGCAGGACAACTGGACGCCTACCTGTCCAGAGTTCTAATCCTGGCCGATCATGGTAGCACAGACCTGTAACCTCAGCATTTGAGAGGTAGAGGCTAGGGATCAAGAATTCAAGATCAGGCTGGAGAGATGGCTCAGCAGTTGAGAGTATTTGTTGCTCTTCCCAGAAGACATGAATTCAGTTCCTAGCACCCATGACAGGTAGCTCACCGTTGCCCATAACCCAAACTATAGAAAATACACAAAAGTCGTGATTTCTGTGTTTGTTCACAGGCCACATTTGTGATCTGGTTTCCTCTCGTTAAAAATTCTGTATTAACTCCACTTGAAGCCAGGAGAACCTCAGTGGATGCCACTTCATTAGTGACCCAAGCCATTACTGTTCCTGAAGGAGCCAGATCCTCACTGTCCTCGCTTGGGGGCGTGGAAATTCTAGGACACACTGGAGCGATTTTCCTAACTTCTAGTCTAGTCTTCCTGGGCTCTGTTTGTAGCAGCAATGCTTACTAATAGGACCAGTCACTCCAGACATTGAGGTAAGCCTGTGTTTTCAGACAGTTGAGTCAATGGCCCCAGGGGCCCAAAAAAGTCAGGCAGATGTCTCACTTTCTCACAGACCTATTTTGAAAGCTCTCTTTTCAGGATTGAGTCTCTAGTGAGTTGAAAGGTAGGGGGAGGGGAGCAGGAGCCAGATGAGGGGGTCTGGGGAGAGAGAGTTAAGAGACTCTGCAGTTGGCAAGTGTGGCCTGTTCTTGAGAGAAACACATTGCTGTGGCCCAGGAACCACCTCCTGAAGAGACTAGGGGCTGCCACAGAACTCCCCAGGGACCACATGCTGGCTCCCACGTGTGCATTCATGCTTTGACACCCTGTAGTCCTTACTCACACGCAGACTTTGGGAAGCCGGTTTCAGTTGCCATAACGCATAGCCTGAGGCAGGAGCCTTCGGTGGCCCACACCCAGCAACAGGCTTTCCTTTATGAAGTCTGTGGTGGCTCCTGTTGACTCCTGAGAACAATTCCAGCTCTTTCACAGCATCTATTTTGGGCATAAACCTTTTATTCTCTCTGCGTTAGGGGCTGTGCCATGGTAACCATTAGCGCAAGCAAAGGAGTCTGTGATCCAGACTCATCCCCTCCCCCGTGGCTGCCATAGTGGCGGGAGGTGTGGCTTGCTCATGAGTCTGATGGTGTGCTATGGCTTTCCGGGAGCGTGAGATCCTTTCGTGATGACGCCTGAGTCAGGCTCTGAAGTGGGGGCAGGATGGCAGGGCTGTTGGCCTGTCACCAGAGGCTTTTGGGATTTCTGTGGGTAGCTGGTGGGCCGGGTGCAAGTGACACTTCTGAAAGTGGGAGCAAATGGGATGATGATGTCATCTCACCAAAAGTGGAAGCAAGACCTCCCCCTGTCCCTTCTACCCGGCCGCAGCCTTGTGACCCAGAGACGCTCTGGTAGGAGGGGGAAAACCCTGGTGTGCCACGCAACTTTCTGCTTCGACCACATTGGTGAATGGTGGGTGATGCGGGTGGATAAGCCCATCACCCATAGGCGTCACTTCTACCTCCTTCCCAGCTCAAATAGGAAACTCAGCCATTCGTGCGTTAGGCAGGAGCTGAGGTCTCTCAAGGCTCCTGGCGGGGGCACGGGGCCTATGCTGACCCTGCTCTGCTGGGTGCTGCCCTGTTTCCAGGGCTGTGGCGTGTGCTGGACCTGGATCCATGGCTCTTTATTGGGATGTCAGAGCTATGATCCTTAGGATCGTCCCTTCTGTCTTTAAAGATATGGATGACATGTTTAAGGAGAATGTGCTTCTTAGATTTGTTATAAGGACTGAATGCAGCAGCTACCACGTCCTCAAAGCACAGTGGCAGGCGCTCAGTAAAGAGTTGAATGAATAAATGAACTCCTCCTTTGGGCAAATCACTACATTAGAAGGCTGTGGTTAAGCCCTCGGTGGTGGTGGTGGTGGTGGCGCATGCCTTTAACTCCAGCACTCGGGAGGCAGAGGCGGCCAGATCTCTGTGAGTTTGAGGTCAGCCCAATTTACAGAGCAAGTTCCAGGACAGCCAGTGCCACGCAGAGAAAAGCCACTCAAATTGAGCCAGGAAAGTGAGACAGGTGAAAATTTTCTGACTTGTTTATGCCCAAAATGAACATAACTGTAAAAGTCGTGAGCTACTTACGAGAGATTGTGGTGGGCAGGACGACCTTTGAACCTTGCTCCCCATGCTAATTATAATCTTGGGCAGTTTGGGAACCTCGCTTTCCTCATCTGGAGAATGGGGATGAAAATAGTACTCTCTCTAGATGGAGGCTGGGGTGTGAGGATGAACGAAATGTTGACATCATAAAGCTCTCTTCACCAGCGTGGCATGGTGTGGCATGGCATAGGAACACACAGCTTCTGGTTGAGTGACGTCCACTTGTGACACTCCAGGGATTTAGAGAGAGGAGAGAAATCTGTGGGTGGATGAGTCAGACTCTAATAATTGTGAAGATTTATCGACGTTTTCTCAGTGCCAGGCACTCTAGGAAGCATTTTTAATTCATTACTTTTTCAGCCTCTCCATGGTTCTGTGAGGCAAGTCTTCTTACCCTCTCTGTTTTACAGCTGAGGAACCTGAAGCTCAGTTTTGTATCAGGCCAACATGATTCAAAGAACAAAAGGTGGAGGTCTGAACCAGCCTGGCTCCCTGGAGGACTTCCCAGAGCTTGATACTAGCTCCTGAGTCAGGCTGTCGGCCTCCTCAGACTCGCTCACACAGTACCGGAGGTTCCCTCAGATCAGGTGGGCCAGTGCCCTGCACTGACAACTGTCATCTTTGATTCCTTCTCGTCATCCCTTGGCTCTTTGTCTTGGCTCTACTTGTCCCGTGTGACCCGAGACAGTGGCTGGCAGCTCCTGACTCACCTTCGGTTCCTTTCATCCTTCTGTAGCATCAGTTTTTAAAAAAAAGTCCCAGGTAAGGCCTCTGATTGGCTCTGTCAGATCACATGTTCACGGTGCACCAGGGTGGGTACTGGGGCAAGAATGTAAGCATAGTCAACACCTTCAGAAGACTGGAGGTGGGGAGGAGGGGCTGCTGGGCTCTGACTTTGGCCCTGTTTGGATGGAACAGGGATGGAGGCCTGTGGGCGCTGACGGGTTTATTTTGGTTCAGAGTGATACACGGACCCTAGCTGAAGTGGGCACAAGGGAAGAGCAGAGACCTGAGGCGTCAGTTCTGAGGTGTTGAGGAGGTGGAGCCTGGAGAAGAAGGTGGAGAAGGTACAAACTTGAGGCCCCAGCAGGAGGCGGGAGGAGGGGGGCTGTGGCTGGGATGTGTTCAGCATTGACACCCCTAGTTTGGAAGTAGTAAGAAGAGGTGCTGTCATGGCTGGACCGGGAAATGCATTGGGAGGACTGGATACTCCATGAGGGACAGACAGGGTCCACACTGGGAGGAAAGGAGCTGTCGATGGAACTGTGTGGGTGCAAAGATCTGGGCTTGTTTGTTCTCTGGGACTTGATTTCACAGAAGAACAGAGGGGGAAGAGTGGCTGCAGCTCCTCCTGTTTCTAGAGGAGAGACAGGGGCCGCACACCACCAGTGACCACAGTGGAGTGGTCTTTTCCCCAGTGCTGGTCCCTCCCTGTAAAACTGTGCCTTTCCTAACCATCAGAGGGTCTAGGAAGCAGGAGCATCTAAAGACAGTGCAGTGCTTGCCGATTGCTCTGCAGCCTCAGAGGCTGCCGCTTCTAGTCCTCTCAAATGTTTCCTCCAGAGATCTCATCTGATATTCCTTCAGCCCCTACTTCTGCGCATAACACTTCTATGATCCCTCTATACAGACATTTTAATTGATTTCCTTTTTAATAGATTTTTTTTGAAAAATCTTTATGTCTTATTTGTGTGTGTGTGTCTGTCTGTCTGTCTGTCTGTCTCTGTGCATGTGTGCACTTACATATACCACGACACATGTATAGAGGTCAGAGGACATCTTGCAGGAGTCAGTTCTCTCCCTCCACTATGGTATTAAACTCAGGTCATCAGGCTTGGCAGCAAGCACCCTTATCCACTGAGTCATCCTGCCCACCTCTGATTAGTAGATTCTCTTTAAGCCTATAGGCCCATTCCACTCCCCAGCCATCCTAAATAGTTTTTGTGGTAGGCTTACTAGTGACAACACCCTTCTGATATTCATTCAAAAGTATCTCTTATGCTTCTGTTCACATATGTAGATATCCGCATCTAACAGGCATAATAAAAAAAAAAGCCATGTTCTCCAGAGAGTGGTGGCACACCCCTTTAATCTCAGCACTAGGGAAACAGAGACAGACAGATCTTTGTGAGCTTGAGGCCAGCCTGGTCTACAGAGCAAGTTCTAGGACAGCCAAGACTACACAGAAAAACCTTGTCTCAAAAAAATGAAAAAATGAAAAATAAAAAGGCTATGTTCTCATTTCCTGAACCTCTGCATATGTCACCTCACATGAACAAAGGGACTCTGCATATGTCACCTCACATGAACAAAGGGACTTGGCAGAAGTGACTAAATGAAGACCTTGAAGTGGGGCGATTATTCTGGGATTTCTGAATCCATTATTGTAACCACAGGGTCCTTGGAAATGAGAGGTGAAGGTAGGAGCAGGGTAACAGGGAAGGGGTGAGGGCAGGGAACGGGTGAGAGAGACACTGATAACCATTGCTAGCTTTGGAGATGGAAGGGGCTATGAGCCAAGGAAAGGAGTCAGCCTCTAGACGCCTGGACAAGTGGGAAAGAGGATTCTCCCTAGCTCTCTGACCTGACCTTAGGAAAACTGCCATGACTTCTAATGTACAGAGAGCCCCGGTAAGAAATCTGTTCTTTATGAACAGAAATCTGTTCTTTATGAATTTTGTGTTACAGAAAACATCTGTGGGGCTGGTGAGATGGCTCAGTGGTTAAGAGCACTGACTGCACTTCCAGAGGTCACGAGTTCAAATCCCAGCAACCACATGGTGGCTCACAACCATCTGTAATGATATCTGATGCCCTCTTGTGGGGTGTCTGAAGACAGCTACAGTGTACTTACATATAATAAATAAATAAAAATTTTAAAAAAAAGAAAACATCTGTGCAGTGTGTGTGTGTGTGTGTGTGTGTATAAGCACCTTTGTTAAATAAACATAATTACATTATTATGTCAATGTAACTGTTATTCACAGCTGAGCCTAAGTAGTTTCCTTTTCTTTTTTTCCCTGTAGTTAGTAGTTGCCTCGTGTTTTTTTTAAAACTGGTCTTCTTTGTGCCTGTTGCTAATTCCTTCTGTAACAGTGGGTTGAAAATGCTTCTGTCCACATTTTGAGGTCTTTACTCTCTTGCCCTGGGGTCCACTATTCTCTAGGCATATGACCGTGGTTGCTGACATTCGTGATGTAGCTCAGTGGTCACCCTTGGAACACTATCTATTGGCTGTAACTGTTTTTCTGCCTTCCTCTTGCTCGGTTCATCCCTGTGGTTGTCTTCCAGGACAGGTGACTGAGTTTGCAAATATAGTCAGTGCCTGAATTCTGATTGTAGAGTAGGTCTAGAAAGATGTCCCACCACTGGTCTGGTTGAGTGGCGGATGCACAGAGATGGTGGTGCCTGGCAGGCCTGTATCTTGAGTCACCTGTCAGGTGGTTACTGCACAGTCTCTCTTCAGCTTCACAGCAAAGAGTCCTTCCCCTCTTCTCACGTGCTGGTTCACCTGTATTGTAGGCTCTTCCTCCAGCTTCCTCTGATTACAGTGTGAGACCATGTGTGGCTGAAAGTATCTTTATTCTGTTCTCACACTTAAGTGATGAAATGGCAGGATAAAGAACTCTACCAGAAGAGGTCAGATTTATTTCTTTTCCTCACCCCGACCCCACTCAGTATCTAACTGTGTAGCCTTAACTAGCCTGAAACTTGCTATATAGACCAAGATGGCCTTGAACTCAAGCAAGCCTCCTATCTCAGCCTCCCAAGAAGCTGGGATCACGGTTATGCACAATCATGTCCATATTTTTTTCTTTGTAACAACCACTTCTATTAAATGATGAATAGTAACTGGGCAGTGATGGCGCTCGCCTTTAATCCCAGCACTGGGGAGGCAGAGGTAGGTGGATCTCTGAGTTGAGGCCAGCCTAGTCTATAGGTCCCAGGAAAGCTAAGGCTACCCAAAGAGAAACTTTTGTCTTAAAAAAACAAAACAATGAGGCAAATATTCTTGGGGCAAATTGTCAGATATTTTGGCATGTGCATGCATGTATCTGTGCATTCATGTGTAACATTGTTTGACCCATTTGACCAGCAAACTTCTGGTGGTTCTCCTGTCTCTTCTTCTGTCTTCTGGGACAGAGGTGTGCTGGGATTACAGACATGTGTGCTACTACCTCTGCCTGGCTTTTGCATGGATTCCTGGAATCTGAAGTCCTTGTCGTGCCTATGTGGCAAGCACCTCACCTGCAAAGCCACCTCTCCTGCTTACATTGTGGAGTTTCAGTACATCTGTGTAATGGGCCAATCAGGTCAGGGCATTGGCATAGCCATCACCTCAAACACTGACCAAACACCAAGAATTTGGGGGGGGGGGGGCTGGGTGGTGGTTAGGAACAGTTAAACCCTTATCAGCTATTTTGAAATTTACAAATAGTTGGTGTTGGCATTTGTTGCTCTCCTGTACCACAGAACATTGAAAGTTCTTCCTTCATGGAGCTGGAGAAATGGCTTTGTAGGCAGGGATGCTTGTTGCTCTTGCAGAGGGCCTGGATTCGGTTCCTGACACCCATGGGTGCCATGGGATCATTTCTTAGAGATACAACACCTTCCTTCTGGCTTCTGAGGGCACCCATACACATGTGGATACATAGTTACATTCATGTAAATTAAAAACAACTTTTAAAAAAAGTTATTACTTTATCCAGTGGTGGTGGTGCATGCCTTTAATCCCAGCACTCTGGTGGGAGGCAGAGGTGGGCAGCCTGGTCTACAGAGTGAGTTCAAGGACAGCTGGAGCTACACAGAGAAACCCTTTCTTAGGAAAAAAAATTTTTTTTTTTACTTGTATCCAGGTGAACCCCTGTCCCCATTAACCATGTCTTCTCCATCCTTTCACCCCTTTCTCCCCCCTCACCCCGTACCTGCTAGTCTGTACCTTATTTCTGTGAGACCCACATGTAAAAAGCTTTCTCCTCCTCCCTCTTCCTCCCTGAGGCAGGGTCTCACTATGTAGCCCTGGCAGGTTTGGAACTTGCTATGTAGATCAGTCTTTAAACTCATAGAGATCCCCTTGTCTCTGCCTTCCAAGTGCCAGGATTAAAGGCGTGCATCACCTTGTCTGGCCAGATTTTTACATGCAGATGGTGCCATGAGGTATTCGTCCTTCCATACCTGGCTTATTTCTTAATCTAATGTGCTCCCAGTGCCTGCACGTTGCTGCAGATGAGTTTTATTGTTTTGTAACTGAACAATACTCAGTTGGGCATTCGTCCCATCCTCCCTTTACTTGGTCATCTGTTGGTGGGTGCCTAAGTTGAGCCCTACCGCACACAGCACCTCAGGAAATACAGGAATGCAGATAGATGTCTTTGACATGAGTCTTCTCTTGGGTTCCTATAGGTATGGTGGTGGGCTGGTGGGCTCCTGGATCATATGCTAAATCATTTTATTTTCAGTTGGCCACTGAGTTTTGTTTCTACTACTACAATGTTTGTATTTGTAGAAGTTCCTTTTTAGGGGTTGGGGATTTAGCTCAGTGGTAGAGCGCTTGCCTAGCAAGCACAAGGCCCTGGGTTCGGTCCTCAGCTCTGAAAAAAAAAAAAAAAAAAAAAAGAAGTTCCTTTTTAAAAAAGATGCATTTATTTTTAACAATGTGTATGTGGCTGTGGCCATGGTGGTGTCTGTGTTTGTGAGTGTGGGTACCCAAGGAAGCCGGAGATGTCACATGCCCAGATGCTGCGGGTGGTTGTCATCCGGTTGACATGAGTTCTGGGAGCTAAACTCTGCCCTTTTCAAGAGCAGTCTGACCAAAAAAAAAAAAAGAAAAAAAAAAAAAGAAAGAAAGAAAAGAAAAGCTGGGCGGTGGTGGCGCACGTCTTTAATCCCAGCACTTGGGAGGCAGAGGCAGGCGGATTTCTGAGTTTGAGGCCAGCCTGGTCTACAGAGTGAGTTCCAGGACAGCCAGGACTAGGACTACACAGAGAAACCCTGTCTCGAAAAACAACAACAACAAAACAAACAAACAAACAAACAAAAAAGCAGTCTGCACTTTTTAACAGCTGTGCCATCCTTCCAGCCCCTGGAAGTGCTTTTCTGTTCTCTTCTTTTTCAGTAACATCACATTCTTGTTTTGTGGCTATAGAAACCATTGACATGTTTTGCTACAGTTGGTTTGGTTTTATTCTGGTCCCTATCTTACGAGTCAGAGGCTCTCCTAAAATATCTGTTGGCCCTTGGTTGACCTTTGATTAAGAGTTGCAGGAGGCAGAGGCAGGCAGAGCCCTGTGAATTCTAGGCCAGCTTAGTCTATGTAGCAAGCTCCAGACTAACCAGGGCTACATTAGTGAGATCCTTTCTTTGAAGGAAGGAAGGATAGAAAGAAGGAAGGAAGGAAGGGAGGAAGGGAGGGAGGGAGGGAGGGAGGAAAGAAGGAAGGAAGGAAGGAAGGAAGGAAGGAAGGAAGGAAGGAAGGAAAGAAGGAAGGAAGGAAGTAGGTAGGTAAAGAAGAAGAAAGGGCAGGGGAGTGGCTGGATATGATGATTCAGACCTGAAATCACCACTCAGGTGATAGAGACAGAAAAATCTCTAGTTTAAGGCCATCCTGGGCTACACAGAGAGTTTCAGACTAGCCTGAGCTCTATAATGAAATCCTGCCTCAAAAATAAAACAAACAAAAACCCAAAACAAACTACTGAGACCAACTAACCCAGAGAAGTTTATCGTAAGCTCTGGGCCCAAAGACTTGTCAACTTTCAGATCCTCACTGGTCATGAACAGGTGGTCTTGGTATTGATGTGATTCTTCTGCTTTTGCTCCAGAGAGCAGGATCTGGCTGCCACTGTTTTCCAGTCTAGAAGGGGCTAAGAACTCACATCAACATTTAAATGAACTTACTTCTGCTGGCTGGGATGTTACCTCTACCTGAACCATTTTGGCCTCCAGAGAATCTTGTTGCAGCTTCAGGGGACACAGGTGTCTTGGGATGGTTCTTGCTCCAGTCCCTCTGTTTTCACACGTGCATCCGCCTCAGTTTAGTCCCACAGGTGCCCGGTGCTATGGCAACAAGGATCTGTTAAGAACTACGCATTGAAAATCAGCTTTTACGTGCCTGTCTCTGATTTGACTGTTAAGTTGCTTTCCCAGTCTTGAAATTTTGTTGGTAATGTCTTTTCCCTTGTTAAGCCTGTTCTTGTCATTTCACATCTTAAAAGAAAAAGTCTGCTAGGTTGAAGGAGGTTGTAAGATGTGGAGTCGAGCTGGTACTGCAGTCCTCTCTAGGCATGGTGGCACATGCCTGTAATCCCAGCACTTGGGTGGGGGGAGGCAGGAGGATCAGGAATTCAAGTTCTCAGCTGCATAGCAAGTTTGAGGGCAGCCTGGGCTGTGTTAGACCCTCTCAGAAAAGAAAACTATAACAAAATGGGCTGTAGGGGTGGTTCCATTAGTGGGGCTCTTGGCATGTACAAGGCCTTGAGTTTCATCTCTACCACCACGGAAACCAAGCACATAGGAGATACTGGTCAACCCAAGCTTGTGGAAGGTGGAGGCAGGAGGATCATGAGTTCAAGGATAAGCATTTTTCCTCCTGAAGATCGTGTGTGTGTGTGTGTGTGTGTGTGTGTGTGTGTGTGTGTGTGTGTGCAGTGTCTGTGGAGGTCTAAAGAGGATGTCATCTCCTGGAGCTAGAGTTAAGGTTGTTTTGAGGCACCTGGTTTGGGTGTTGGGAACCAGAGTCCTCTGGAAGAGCATCAAACACTCTTAACCACTGAGCCATCTCTCCAGCCCAAGGATAAGCACTTTTATGCTGTTGTTATAAACATTATTCAGGGTCAGTATGGACATGAAGAATTATTGAGGAGATAAAAAAACTGCTGGTGGTGATGGTTGGCCTCATGGTGAGGATTTCTGTGGTGCAGCCTTGGCCTCAGTGAGAAGGATGCTGTCGGTGCTGTGGGCTGCAGGAGTCTGCTGCTAGCTTGGGACAGTGGGTCCCAGAGCCCACTGCTCCCTGTAGCCAGGTTAGCTTGAGAGAAAAGTGTGGCTCTCAAGTTTAGGTGGACAGTGCTATGTCCAGGCATGGGGCCTTGGCCACTAAGGAGGGCACTGGTCACACTCTGATGATTTCAGATAATGCTGAGGGCTTTTGAGGTCTCTGGAGAAACACAGAGGGACCTAGGTGTGACCCAGGACCACTGTTTTCTGTGCTGACCTTTCATGAAGCTCACGTGTCAGGGACATGGGTGGCCTGAGACATTTCCTTCCTTTCCCTTCTTTCCTGGGTGACTGCCCTTGTGGTTGGTGCTCTCTGTTCCTTCCGCCTTTCCTGACTACTCCCGCCCTTCCCCCTCTGGGGTCAGAGGCTCCTCCTCACCAAACTCCAGTACAGGTTCCCCTGTGTCTCTCTGGACTGTGGTGCAGAGTAATTCCCAGCTTGCTTTGTGCCTAGTCTGCCTCCATTGTGAGGTACTTGAAGATGCCCAATCTGTTGGCAGGTCTCCTGTTGCTTGTGAGGTTCCAATAGCCTGTCAGGTGGGAGCTGGATGACATCCTGGGGGTCCGCTAACCCTGTGATGACCTTATCTGCTAGCTCTGAGTCCAGCATTCTTTCCCACTGACTGAATCTTTGGGCTGACACCCACTTGTCAAGGTTTTGATGCGGGGTGATTGGAAACAACTATGGTCACAAAGGGGAAGCTGGGATTTGGGTGAGATCACTGGCCAATAGCAGGAGAGAAGCCTCTTGGAATACTGGGTCGGATCAGTTTTCCTCTCGGGCTGTGGGAAGCAGTTTCTGTGGGCTTGGGGATAAAGGGGATATAGCTTCCAAGAGCACTCAGCCCCTCAGAGTTCAGTCGTGAGATCTGGCTCACACCTCAGACATGTCCCAACTGTCTGAGCCTTAGCCTTAGCAGTAAACTAGGGAAGACCTTGGAGCTTTCCAAATGAGGTGTGGCGTTGTCATTGTGGGGAGCCACTCTCTTTGTTGCTGCCACCCTCTCAGGTATTTGGGCAGCCAGCCTTGAACCCAGTACCCAGACAAGCTTAATGTTGTTGGGAGTAAGGCACCTCCTTCCTGGAGCCTCTCTAGATAGAGTGAAGCCCTTAGGCATAGCCTCTCCAGGGCTTGGTTTTTAACTTCAAGTCCCTTTCTCCTGGCTCTGCAATGCCCCGCCCCCCCTCCAGCTTCCTCCCATCGCTGCCAGTACAGAGCCCAAACTGGGGCACCCACCTCCCAGGCTATCACATCCCTGGGGAAGGGACGCAGCCCATGGGAAACCCAAGCCTGGGCAGTCTCCCGTTCCTGGTTTTCCAGGGAGCCCTGGCAGAGGGGGCTGGGAAGAAAGGCCCAACAGGGAGGGGAGCTGGGAAGCAGAACAGGGAACTGGAAGGGGAAGGGTGTGGGTGGGCTCGGATCCAGCCTACCTCCTACTCTCCCACTATTGCCAATCCCCTCCCCGGCAGGCACACACTCAAGGCAGGGGCTTGGCGCTGTCTCTTGGGGTGGGGTGGGTGGGGGGCAGGAACCGTTGTGTGTCTCCCGGAGTGAAGGGGGTTGATTTGTGGCAGTAACACACCCACCCTGAGCTGTGGCCTGAGGCTCAGGCTTTGTTATTTCACTGGCTTGCGGCCCACACCTGGAGGAGGGAGGAAGAAAAGCCCCTGAAATACAGCTGTGTGCGTTTGGTAGCGCTCAAGCCCACCAGTTCTGACGGCATATGGGGCCACAAGAGGGGCTTGGAGAGGGCGGCTTGCAAGCCTGTTCAGTGCAGCTATGGCCTTGGGGCTCATCCCTTGGCATCCAGAGAGTACAGCAAACCCGGCGTCCCAGAACAGCTTGGGTTCGGGCCTCAGCGTTGTCAGTGGGGTGCCGGTCCCGGGCAGGCTGAGCAAAATGACATTCATTTCACTACATCCTGTGGCTGCTGCTGACTTCCTCCGCCACGCGAGGAGCAGTGTGGGGGTGGGGGGGGTCGGGTGAGGACAGATTAGAAGGAAAATGTAGCTGGTCTGGGGGCCTCTGGTGGTGGCTGGGGTTTCCCAGGGACTGGCTGGGGTGGGAGGGAGGGTTGCGGAAGTGGGAAGAAAAACTGAGGGGAGGAGCAGGCCTCTGGAAGTCCCAACAGTGGCATGCGTTACACCTTTGAGTTTCAGAAAGGGACTGTCATAGCCTCCAGGCTCGTAGAGGAGGTGGAGACTGCCTCCGTTTCTCACACTCTGGGGTGCTGTCAAGACTGGGAGAAGAGAGGTCAGAGGCCAGGCTGGTCCTGGGCTGGAGGATCTGTGCTGTGCCCTGCTGACCACCTTCTCTTCCCTACAGGCAGAGCCACCTGAAGACCAGCGCTGAGGCAGCAGTTTTCCGAGGGCTTAACATCAGGATCTATGTTTAAGTTTTAGCTCTTGCTTACAAAGACCACGATAATTCCTTCTCTGAAGCCCTCGAAGTCCCGAAGCGTCCTCGAAGCCCCAGCCTGCCTCCTACTGCCCAGCTGCCAGCAATGCCCTCCAGCGGCCCCGGGGACACCAGCAGCTCCTCTCTAGAGCGGGAGGATGAGCGAAAGGTGAGCAACCCTCTTGGTTCTTTAGTGGGCACTGTGGCTGGTGCCCAGGAAAGGAGAGGGGCCTGTCCCCACATAATGACAGCTTAAGAGTGCTGGCCTGCTGTTGTGATGGGTCATGGGTCACGTATACTGATTGTTCCTGCCAAACAGTTGCTGGGAAACAGAAGCTTAAATTCTAAGCTGAGGCAGGAACCTGAACCCAGGCACTCTGGTTGCAGGACGGTAGCTACATCCACTGTGGTCTCTGAGGGTCAACTTTGAGGATCAGTAGGCCCAAACTATAGGTGTGTGCAGCTTTGAGGGGTCAGCCTTGTAGGGAGGAGGTGTCCAAACACCTGCATTTCTTTTTGGATCTGCCCTATATTAGCTGTGAGACCTCAGGTATCATTGCACCTCTGTGTTGGAGCTGCCTGTTTCTCCCCTGTATTCAGTAGCTTTCTGGGGCACTGTAGACATGAGGTGATCAGCCCACACAGATATTCTAGCACATGGCTTTGTTCAGATGCTCAGGAGCAAGTGACATCGTCGACCTTTGGAGACAATGATGTCTCACCCACCCAGGCTCCAAGTGGGAGTCACTGGGTAACCTTTGATGTGACTCCAGGCCATGGAACCAGTGACTTCTGTGTTTTCAGAGTCCTGTGGGAGGTGGCCTCTTCACCCTACTGCTGAACTCCAGGTTGGGATTAAGTCAGTCAAAAGGGATTTCATCAGATGGATGGGAATCCCTGAAGGGGCCACAAAACATCACCTTGGAGCTGTGGCCACTAACTCCAACACTGGACTCTGTGTCCCCTCTGGTGGTCTGTCAACTCCACTGTCCTGCCTCTCTGTGGTCCCTGGGAGAGGTGTGTGAGGTCTGTTCTCCTGACAAGGGATGTCCATACAGACAAGAGCCAGCAGCTGGGAGCCCTCACCTTCATACCCAGTCCTTTCCTGCCTCGTTCAGCCTTAGAGTGTGTTTCTGTGTTTTCCGTGTCTTCCATCCATTATTCTGTATCCTGGTGGCAACCCTTGAAACAGCTGAGGTGCAACAGGTGTCCTGGTTTACAGAAGGGGATGCTGAGTTTTGTCAGTGGTGAGCCCAGATGGGGGTCTGCTTGCTTGCCTCCTGGATCTTACCCTACTGTAACCACCACAGTCCTGATGTAGACAAGGATCCCACCCCCAGTGCATACACATATGCACAGATGTGTGCATGAAAGGTCCAGGGGCCCAACCTACAACCCTGCACAGTCCTGTGTGTGTGCATGTGTAACTGACAAGCTGGGAATCGTTGTGTGTCCCTTGACAGGGGCCCTTGGAAGCTTTTAGTTCTGCCACTCCTCCCCTTTAGACTCGGTCTCAAACAGTCCAAACTGGTCTTAAATGCTCAATGTAGCAAAGGATGGCCTTAAAGTTCTGTGTTCTGTTCCTGCCCTCCACTTCCTGAGTTCAGGCCAGGCTTGTGCCACCCCAACTGGTTTATAGAGTGTTCAAACCCAGCCTAGTGTGCGCAAGGCAAACATTCTACTCATGGAGCTACAGCCCCCGCCCTCCAGCCTCTCCCTTGTGATCCCATGGGAAATGACTAGATAGTCTAAGTTCCCTGCAGGCCTTCTGAACTCAAAGAGTGCACAGTCCCTGGCTGTAATGGTGGCAATACTTACAGTCTCCTGAGTTCTGTGGTGGCAGTGGTGGTGTAGCTAGTTCCCTCCTTTCCTTGGGCCTGGCCTTGTTTCTCTGCTAGGCTGGGTGACCCTGAGTCTCCTCTGCTCTGGCTCCATGTTCTGATGGATGCTGATACATCTTCACGTACTCCAGACACCCCCACAGCTGGGACAGACTCCTGTTATTGGACTGTGAACCCCACCCTGCAGAACAGCAAGTCACGTGACCTCTGTATTGTGATAGTTCACTTTGACGCAGAGGAAGAAACACCTTACAAGAAGTCAGAAGACCTAGGCCCCAGTGCTGGGGCTGCCACTTATGGGAGAAGTGACTTCAGGCTTATGTTTGCTCAGCTGAAAAATGGGGATAGTAACTCTAGCCTCGCCTGTCTTACAGGGCGCCTGTGGAAGTCAGATGAGGTCACGGGCAGGGAAGTGCCCTGCAGACAGCAAAGTCTGGTCCAATTATGAGGGATTACTATTGCTATTATTATCTACCCCTAGTAACTGCTCTGGCTCTGGTGGCAACAAACACACACCCAGCACTAGATCCTGGGACTGATAGAGTGAGCATAGTCACATACTGGCAGGGGCCATTATATCAAAAGATGACAGCAGTCTGGATAGACAAAGGCTAGAGCCTGGCTAAGCCTCCTTTCAAACCATCTCCACCTACAACACATATGCTGGCTCACTTGGCTCCCATGGGCCAGCTCCAGCAGAGCCACCTGGTAAAGGCAGGTAGAGACACTGACAGTTGCCATAATGGTCCTTAAAAGCCAGCCTGGGACAGGGGCATTGTGTAGTTGTATATGGGGGACATGGACTTGCTCTACAGCCCAAGAGTCTACAGAGTTGACACAGACCTGGCACAATAGAGCCATCTGCTGAGCCTGAGGGAAGGGGCGAGGCCCTGCTGGCCCTTTTCATTCAGCAGCCCCACCTGCCTGTCTACTCTTCTACTTGTGGTCTCCGGATACCGTTTATGCCCGTCCTAGATTTTCAGGCCTTTGTTTTTGCCTTACCTCTCTTGCTAGCTACTTCCTTGATCCGTCCCCTCTCTGGGAAAGCCCTCGCTGTACTCTCTTGGGTTTCAGTTTGCAGACCAATCCTTCTCAACTGTGACTCCCAAATCAAGCATTTCAGCATCTCCTGCAAACATACGGGAGTTGCAAGGGGCTTCGCAAGGAGCTTCGCCGGACCTACGGAGTTGAGGGCTCTAGGGTTGGGACCCTGAGTGTCTGTCACTCACAGCCCAGGGGGTGGGGTCTCATCCCTCTTACGTGATCCGCCAGGGTCTGCAGTGGCATGAAGGAGGAGGAGGAATGCCATGGATGGGAGCCAAAGGCTTCACACCCCACCAGGGAGCCCAGGGCCAGGCAGATGGGGTGCGGAGTTGGGGTGACAGACAAAAGGGCTGTGCTTGTCTCTGAGAATATGCAGAGGGATTTGTGGCAGTGAGCTCTGCACCCTGCCATCCATGACCTGGGAGGGGCTGCTGCTTGGGGAAGCTGAGAGCAGAGGTGGGGGGGGGGAGGTAGTGGTGGGGTATCTCTGTGACTGGGGCTATCTCCATGAACTCCATGCTGCCCTTTTCTCTGGCTTCAGAAACTTTGTGGCCAAGATGCACTGAGCATTGTCTGCTTGCTAAGATGCTCTATATGAATTATTTTAATTCTTAGGATTGCCCCAAAAGGCACTGATATTTTCATGATTTTCTCTTATTAAGGACTGAATGGAAGCTTGGGGATGCTAAGTCACTGGTCTGCAGTCTCCCAGTTTGCTGTTCTGGGTCCTCCAAGGCGAAGAGGGTGGAGCGAGCAGTGGCTTCCATGTCTGCTGCTCTGCAGTGTTGCATGGGTTTCTCCTGCTGCGAGTTCAGGGGTGTTTATTTAGAATGAAAGTAGGGATCTGTGTAGCTCTTCACATGTGGATGTCGAAGGCACATCCAGAGAGAAGGAGAGGGAAAGGGAGAGGAGTGGCTTCCATGTCTGCTGCTCTGCAGTGTTGCATGGGTTTCTCCTGCTGCGAGTTCAGGGGTGTTTATTTAGAATGAAAGTAGGGATCTGTGTAGCTCTTCACATGTGGATGTCGAAGGCACATCCAGAGAGAAGGAGAGGGAAAGGGAGAGGGAGAGGGAGAGGGAGAGGGAGAG
>NW_021604743.1:468908-478338 GCF_004785775.1 Grammomys surdaster | reverse complement strand
GAGGGAGAGGGAGAGGGAGAGGGAGAGGGAGAGGGAGAGGGAGAGGGAGAGGGAGAGAGAGAGGGAGAGACACTGCTGTGAGCATCTCTCCCTCCTTGGGTGTACTGTTTCTTCTCTTCCTCCCTCCATCCCTGTATTTCTTCAAACTTCCTTACCTGTCTGTGGGCCTCGCACACAGCTCGGTTCCATAAGTCTGCAGGATGAAACAGATGGTCCTGAAGGACTACCAGATAACAGGGTGGGAACTACAAGATGGTAAGGCCATGCGTGTCCTGTCACTCAGGCAGGTGGCCCCTTCTGCCTTCCCTGTTGTGGGGTAGAGGAGACTCCAGTGGTGCAGATTTGTGTGTGTGTGTGTGTGTCTGTGTGTGTGTGTGTCTGTGTGTGTGTGTGTGTATTTCTGGGCACTGTGGAGACTAGAGGCTTGGATCCCCTGGAGCTGGAGTTACAGCCCATTGTGAGTTGGCTGGGTACTGGGAATAGAACTCAGGTCCTCTGAAAGAGCCGATACACACTTTTAGCCACTGAGCCACCTCTCAAATAGAGAAGAGCTGATTTTTTTTTTTCTTTTCACATGATAATGACACGTACATGTCTACTTAGTGGAGTAATTGAATGCTTGGCACTTGAGTCGAGCTTGCGATGTACACAGCCCACTAGAGCTGACCAGGGCCCAGGATTGGCTTATATTGTCTAAATGTCTCGAAAGTTAGATGCTATGGACTGGCAAGTTTAGCTAAGCTCTCAGCAAGGCCCTAGATACAGACCTGGATTTGCATCAGGGCTTCTTGCATGACTCAGCCGCAGAGCCAGCACCCTGCCTGCCTGCCTGCCCTCGATGTTTCGGTGAGATGGTGCATATGAGTGATTGATTAACTTAGGGACTTGCCACATAGTAATTTAGCCTAATTAGTCTAGTTCTGGATCACTTGTTTGTGTGCCTCCTTGCCTCCATACCTGCCTGCCTGCCTGCCCCTCTCTGGGCTGTGAGGGAAGGGAGCCAACGTGGGGTGTGTGGAGTGGCCTCTAGGAGGCCAGCATGGAAAAGAAGCTCCCTTCTCCAGGCCTGCGGGCTCAAAAAGCCTGAGGCCTCTCTACTCATGGGACGGAAGGGAAGCCAAGGCAAGTGACAGTGAGACCTACTGCCTGCTGTGGTTAGCTCCAGGAGTCTGAGCAGGGACTACAGCCAGGCCACAGTCACATTGGTCCTTTAAGCATTAAATGATGAGGGGAGGGTTGGAGCCCAGCCCTGTTAGGAAAGCAGGTCCCCTAGGGTAAATGTGGGGAAGACTGGAACCAGCCATGTAGAGGGGACATGGAGAGCTGAGCTTAGCAAGTGTCCCTTCTGGCCTGGGCCCAGGAGGCCTGGTTGTGCCTCTTGTTTCCTTTGTAGAGCCACAGGACAGTTAAGGTGCCAGCCGTCACATCTTACTTCACTGTAAGGTATGGCAAGTTGAGTCAGACATCTCCTTTACACTGCAGTTATGTTCATAGTAACCTGGGGAGCACCTGCTGCTTTTATCCCCATTCCACAGGTGGGGAACCAGAGGAGGCTAGGGAACTTGGCAAAGGGCAAAGTAGTTTCAACTAGACTAGCTGCTTCTGTAAATCAGGGGACGCCCAGGCCCATGGTGGGCTGCTGAAGGAGCAGGCATGAGTGTGCTTGGTGCCCATGGGGCTGGTTGCAAGCGGAACAGTGGGTATTCCACTTGAGAGCTCAAGACTGAGTTTCATTTGTATCCAGTACACAGTAGGTGTTCAGTGGATATTTTCACTGTTGCCTGGTCTAAAAGTCAGGGAATGAGATCCAGCTTACTGTGTGTGCATTTGTCCCAGAAGTGAGCAGCTTGAGCGGCAGGATGGATGCATTCACTGGCAGGCAAAACTATCTCTTTCGTTTTGTTTTATTTTGTTTTGTTTTTTGAGACAGGGTTTCTCTGTGTAGCCCTGGCAGTCCTAGAACTAGCTCTGTAGACAGGGCTGGCCCGAACTCAGAGATCCACCTGTCTCTGCCTCCTGAGTGCTGGGATTAAAGGCATGCGCCACCACTGCCCAGCAGTAAAACTATTCCAAATCCTTTAATATTTGTGAAGCACCTACTATATACAAGTTTCTGTGATCTGTAGGGGTCCCAAAAGAGACACGAAGGCATGACTCCTATCTCCAGGGAAGTGGTGGCCTTTGGCTAAAAGGGAGACATTCTTTCCATCAGTAATTATCCTATGAAACCAGTGAATATTTGCTGACTACTGTCAATTACTGAAGTGAAGGGTTGATGAGCGTTCGAGGTGACTCTGGAAGTGTCTCTAGCAGTTCTTGATACTCACAGGTCCTCAGCCTCTGTCCCTTGCCGTGAAGCAAGAACCACCTCCACAGGGGATGAGGCATGTCTGCATGGGAGCGTGTGCATGTAAGAGCTGCATGCTTTCTACAGGTCTGTGATGCCCTGCTAGGGCTCCTGCAGCAGGGTGCTCAGACAGCCCAGGGCAGGGCTTTGCCTCCTGCAGAAGACAATTCTTTCATCAAATTCCATGGCCTCAGACAGTTCCTGGGAGGTCAGCCAGCTGGCAAAGGCTGTACATGCTTATTGTCCTGGGAGGCCTGGGCAAGTAGCTGGCTAGATCTGGCAAGTTCATCTCCTTGACTCAAACACCAACTTGCGGCATCTGGTCAGCAGATTCTGGGTCAGTGGCTTCTGCTCTAAGCACTAATGGAAGCATGGATGGCTCTCTGTCTCTGGGAAAGGACTTCAGGCAAAATATCTCTTCTCGGGACAAGGACCTATGTCTAGGCCTGGTGAAGCAAGCGCGTGTGAATGTGTTTGCATGCCAGCGAATGAGGTGTGCTTTCAGTGTGCACTGCTTGTATTTTCACAGTGTGTGCCTGCACGTATGTGCATAGAACACGCCATAGGTGGATATAGAGGCAAGCTACATTCGAAAGACCCATAGGCTGGAAACGAGAAGAGGGAGCTGTTGGTTCTGAGGGCTCCCTCTCCTGCCTCTGCCGTCTACAAATCTCATAATCTCTCTGAGCTTGCGTTTACCACCTGTGTGATGGGAGAACATGACACTCGCCGTGGTTTCTGTCAGTCATAAAAGTAAAATGAAATAGAGCCAGGCGTGGTAGTGCAGGCCCGTAACCCTAGCACTCAGGAGGCAGAGGAAAGACGATCAAAAGTCCAAGCCAGTCTCAGCTACCTATTGGGTTCCAGGCCGGCTCAGGCACTTCGGAGCCTGTTTCAAAACCCAACAACAAAAATGAATATATGGAAATGTGTTGTTGATTTCGCTGTATTGTACAAATGTGAGCGATTATTGTTGGCATAGCCCAGCTTGTCAGAAGGCAAAGATGTGTGTGGCTTAAAATAATCCACCCAGTGAGCTGTGCAAAAATGTAGGTCAAATCATAGCCTGAGAATTTTAGAGAGACGTTGATGGGAACCCCTTAATCTAACAGGCCACCGTAGCTGAAGGTGCCCCCAAAGCTGTAAAGACTTCCAAAAAAAGGAAAGTGACAATTACGTTTAAGGTACAGATGCTCTGTTTTAGGTTGGGTGTTGAGGCAGATCCCTGACACTTGGGAGATGCAGCCTGGAGGCTCATGAACTCATGGATATTATACAGAGAGGGCCTCCCCCAACACACGAACGTGACACAAAACCTGTGGTGGCTCATGCCTTTTAGCAGCACCTGAGAGGGGAAGGCAGAAGAACTGTTGAATGTTTGAGGCCAGCTTAGGCTACACAGTGAGGTTTAGATCAGGCTGGGCTCAACCCATGGTTATCCTGTTTGTGACTGTGGAGACAGAGATTTATGTGATTCTGTGCCTTGTGCACTGAATATTTGCACAGGTTTGTAGGTTTGTATGTATGCCTCATCTGTGTATGTGGATTCCATTCTTTACTGAGTATTTGCTACGTGATGGTCACTCATCTAAGGGTTGTCCAGTGTCTGTCTTATGCTATCTGTCAGGCTAGGCTTTTTTTTTTTTTTCTGTTGTTGGTTTTTAGAACAGGAACTCAAGTACTCTAGGCTGGCCTAGAATTTCTGATCCTCCTGCCTCTACCTTTCAAGAAGTCCCTATTGGCCAAGCATATTAGTACATGCTATAATCCTAGCACTGGGAGGCAAGTCTGAGGTCAGCCTGAAATCCATGGTGAGACTCTACCTCCAGAACCAAAAACAACAGCTCTGGTTACTTGATTCAAGGAGCTCATAGCATTACAGGGGTGGGTGGCTATCAGGACCTATCCATTCAGTCTAGGTAGGGGAAGCAAGCCTGGGAAGCCCTCAGGGAAGGTGGTGTAGGCAGGACTCCTGGGGAAGCAGCTGCTTTTGCACCTGCTGCCTGTGTTGGGGCCTGGGATGGAAAGGAGGAGACATAGGCAGTCCATTCAGTAAGAGCCCAGGGCCCTTTGCAAAGACTAGGAGCTGGGCTTGATCCTGCTGGTCCCTGGGGTTCCCCTCAGAGAGGGCTAAAGCTCTGTAGAATGATATAATCCACCTTGCAATTTGGAAAAGTCGGCTGCCCCAGCATCCGCATAGCTCACCATAGCAACGGCAGCAGCCAGATGTTGGTATCTGTCTGCTTGTGAGTGATGGCTGCACATGGAGGGGAGAGAGCTGGGATTTGCTGGAGGCCAGGAGGGGGCCTCTGCTGGCAGGCTGGGAATGCTGGCCCATGTGAAACATTCTAGTCAGGCTGTATGGAGGCAGGAGGAAGCAAGCCGTTCCCCAGTGACTGTCACATGCCGGGGTTCCTCTATTGCCTTATTATTTCTTATGCTACAGCTGTGGAGCGAGCATGGCTTCCATTTTATGGATAAGGAAAGCAGGCTGCAGAGATGCTATGTTCGAGGTGACTAGTAAACAGCACCGCGTAAGTCCCTGCTCAGCCCAGCCCTGCTTTTTGCAAAAACCTCCTGTCTAATTTCTGCCCCCCTACAGTTCTTGAAGGGCTAATTGAAACTCCTATCCTGACAGATGAGGAGACCAATCTGGACTCAAATCTGTTCCCACTAAATGTACTGCTCTTTCCAGCTGCTCAGGTTACTACAGCCTAGGTTCTTGCATTTCAGTATTAGAAATGCCCCTTCATTCGATGCTGCTTGCAGATTTGAGATGCATAGCCTGCATTCCTTTGCTTAAGCCATCAGCACTGACACTGCATAAAACAGGCCCCTGACAGATGCAAGAATAAACCACTTGATAGGCCTTCCTGGAGTCACTGAGGGCATGGCCCAGGCCATCTGTTCACCCAGTCAGTGTATCAGGCCCCTGCCCGGTGGTATGAACCACAGGCAGGCTCAGAGCCGAAAGCACACCCTCCATTTTAGAATGCTATGTTGTTAACTTACTTTCCACAAAGCTGTACTGAGCTGCATGGGAAGGTGGAAGCCAAAGCTGGATTTGGATCCAGACTGGGAGGTCTGTTCTGTGCATACCTTGCTTCATGCTGGGTATGGGGTTCAGGCCTGGTACACAGCTCCCTGCCTGGTACTCTCTAGGTTCTGCGAAGGTGGCTCCTTCTTCTAGTCTGGGTTAGCCTGAATTGAACCCAGCAGGGACAAAAGTGTGCTGACTGTGTGTAGCATGCCTGGACAGCTTGTATGAGGTAAAACATGTGAGCAGCACATGGAGGGACCACATGGCATAAGTTTACTGTTAAAGACCCTAGAGGCCTTTCCTGTGGGGTCATGAGAACAGGGGCTTGTCTGTACCAAAAGGTCAAGTGTCTTTGGTTTGGTGATTTCCCTTTTTTCTTCCTTTCTTTTCTTTTCTTTTCTTTCTTTCTTTCTTTCTTTTTTGATAGCTGGAGATGGTTTTGAACTCTCCGTATAGCCAAGGATAACCTTGAACATATGATCTTCCACGTCTACCTTCCAAGTGCTGGCATTGCAGGCATAGATTGCCATGCCTGGGTTATGCAGTGCTGGGGATCCAGCCCTCAGTTTCAAGCATACTAGGCAAGGGGTCTGCCAATCTACCTCAAATGGCTTCGGTGTCTGGTCATTGCTGTATGGTAGCCATGTTTTCTTTTTTCCTGATTAAAGACCCAGACTGGCTTTCACTCTTTGATTTTTCAAATGAAGTCTAGAAAGTCAAACAAATTCCCAAAACTGTGATAAATGTAGTTTGCTAAAGAAATAATACTTCAAACCCCAGAATTTCTAGGTAGTAATAGTTCTAGGATCCATCCTAGGCTCTGAGGTAGAAACAGTGAACGGAGCAGACAAGGGACCTGGTATTTGTTAACTTGAGAAACCAAAGGCAGGCAGAGCAGCTGTATTCTCACCCTGTCCTATGAGTGAGGAAGCTGAGGCTCAGAGGGGATCCCATGATGGGGACACGGGGGCTGTGGACCTGCTGTAGTCATCTCTATGGCTTCACACTTTCCCTGATACTTTCTATAAAGACAGTCACAAACTGTGGTAGAATCAAATCAAAAGCAATGTCCTACTCTCAAAGTTGCCATGGCAAAGTAACCTGCACACTCTGAGCTGTGTGTGTCAGATTTGATCTATATGTCCCCACTAGTTCCTTAAAGAGGCATCGTTAAGACCTTGGGACACAACTCGACAAGACAACAACTAGCTTCTCATGGACATGTGTCTGTGGGCTGCCTGTGCAAGGCCCTTCTGTGACCTGTCTCCTTGGAGCCTTTTAGCCTCACCTCTTTGTCAGCCTCTCCCTCCACACTAGACCTCTGCTTGCTGGTTCTCCCAGAGATCCTTTATGGCTAGGCTCCTTACATGGTCCTCTTCAGTGCTTCTCCAGCCTGTTGTCCTCATGCCACTGGGCCTTGCCCAGTGGCAGTGCCCTCCAAAGCCAGCTGTGACCCCTAACTAAATCTCCTTGACATCATTGTATCAGGTCTCTTGCCTACTAGCCCTTTCTTTCTCCTCCAGTGCACTGGAGACCTCGTCTGTGCAGACCTCTGTCTCTTCTGTCTCCTTTGTAAGCTGGACAGTCCCCACCAGTAGGTACCAAGGTATGGCTGTCTGTCACCTCCACTCACATCTCTTCAGAGGCCTGTTAGAAAGAACTTGAGCTGTGATTGTCTGCTTCTTAGACATGCCATGAGTAGATGGATGGATGGGCAGACAGACAAATAGGTCAGTATTGCTCTTACTCTGTGTCAGATGCCTGTGATTGGTCACAGTAGGTCTTCATTACATGCCCTACAAATACCTGAAAATCGATGTGGTGAACCACAAACTATTTTGAAGTCACAGAAAATGAAAGTTGAGTGGGATGTGGAGGACCATCGCAAATCTCCAGGAAGCATGGGTACCCTTGCCTTCTCTGTCCATGGTACCAGTGTCTCTGTGGCTTGGCTTCTGCAGTGAGCTCTGCAAAGCCATTTTCAGCTGCTAATATCATGTGGGGCTGGGGAGCAGCCTGCTACCCTTGGACAAGGACTCTCTCCCCTTCCCCAACATTGTTTCTGCCAGTGGTTAGTCATGTTGGAGCCTGCTGAGTCAAAAGGGACTTGTGGGTGGTTTGTGGCCAGGCTGGAGCAGTGAGGCAGGACTTTCTAGGTATGCAGCTCTGCCCCAGAAGATAAGCCCAGAGGGCTCAGCCCTGAGCAGGTTTTGATGAGTAGGAGTAAAGCAAACAGAATTTAGTGAGAAGGATCAAGAGGTGCCATGGTCTCTAAGACAATTGTGTGGCGTGGTGACATCACTGCCAGGGCCACATGGACCAGGCTCTGGAACAGGGGTGTTTACAGCCTGAATGAAATTCCTGCATTCTGCACAAATACAAGTATTGCATGCATTTTAAACAATGTCACTAAATTGATCATTTTATGATATTTTGTTTTCAATAAAGACTCATTAAATAGCTTGCTGCTTGAATGTCTGTAACTATGTAAGTTTTTCCCCCCTTCATAGAAATAAAACCAACTGTGATCTGGGCATATGGCTCAGTGTAGAGCCCTTATGGAGCAAATATGAATCCCTGGGTTCAGTACCTAGCATCCAAACCAAACAGACTCAGAAATAAGTCCTTACTAGAGCCTCGTGTTAGGATCTTTTGTTCCTTCATTTATTTTTTGTTTTGTTTTGTTTTTTTGTTTTTCAAGACAAGGTTGCTCTGTGTAGTCCTGGCTGTTCAGGAACTTTCTCTTAGACCAGGCTGGCCTGGAATTCAGAGATCTGCTTGCCTCTGCCTCCTGAGTGCTGGGCTAACAGGGATGAGCCACCACTGCCTGGCCATGTTATGATTTCATAGTTCGGAAAATATGGGAGTTGGAGAGATGGCTCCGTGGGTAAAGTATTTGCTGCTTACACATGATGACCCAAGGCCAGATCCCTGCACCCACATAAAAACTGGGGTGTGGCTCATACCTGTAACCTCAGTGCTGAGGAGACAGAAGGAAGACCTCTGGTGCTCGCCAGCCAGTTCAGTGGGAAGACCCTGTCTCAGAACATAAGGGTTAGGGGTGCTGATATCGTTCACTTGGCACAAAACCTGACCACCTGAGTTCAATTCCCAGTACCCCACGGTAGAGAGAATGAACTCCTGAGAGTTCTCTGTCACATGTCCACTTGTGCTGCATGTATGTGCATGCACATACACACAAATAATCTATGTAATATTTTTTAAGGACATTATTTTTTATTTGTTTATTTTTGTTTCTCTGAGATGGAGTTTCTCTGTAGTCTTGGCTGGCCTGAAATTTGTTTTGTAGGCCAGGATGGCCTCAAATTCAGAGATCCACCTGCTTCTGTCTCTCCAGTGCTGGAACTAAAGGTGTGGGCCACCAGCATACTTGGATTAAAGAAATCATATTTTTTAAAGGTGGAGAGCAGTTGAGGAAGACACCTGAGACTGGCTTCATCTCCATATGTGACATACATGTACTCTTTGTGTGGTTTATATGTGCACATGCATAAAATCTTTGTGTGCTTAAAGCCAAGTGTGGTGGCATGCTCACTCAGAGGTGGAGACAATAGCTCAAGGTTGGCTATATAGGGAGTCTGAGCCTAGTCAGGGCAAGGTGAGATCCTGTCTTAGAAGCTGGGCAGTGGAGGCGGAGGTGGAGGCAGAGGCAGGGGCAGGGGCAGGGGCAGGGGCAGGGGCAGGGGCATCTCCTCTGAGTTGAGGTCAGCACCCTGGTCTACAGAGTGAGTTCCAGGACAGTCAAGACTACATAGAGAAACCCTGTCTCAAAAAAAAAAAAAGAAAAAAAAAGAAAAGAAAAAGAAGGAAGAAAGAAAGAAAGAAAGAAAGACAAAAAACCCTACTACTAATAATAATGATTTTTTTTTTTTAAAAAGAAGTTGTGCGCCAGGTGGTGGTGGCACACACCTTTAATCCCAGTACTTGGGAGGCAGAGGCAGGTGGATTTCTGAGTTCGAGGCCAGCCTGGTCTACAGAGTGAGTTCCAGGACAGCCAGGGCTACACAGAGAAACCCTGTCTC